>NC_020497.1:7665817-7807860 GCF_000184155.1 Fragaria vesca subsp. vesca
TACTACTACTACTACTACTACTACTACTACTACTACTACTACTACTACTACTCTCTCTCTCTCTCTCTCTCTCTCTCTCTCTCTCTCTCTCTCTCTCTCTCTCTCTCTCTCTCTCTCTCTCTCTCTCTCTCCATTCTTCATCGAAAGACGACGTCACTTCATGAATCCATGAAGATCACGTCGATGGATTCTGATCGAGAAGAATCAGATTTGGTCGACGACGGAGGTTTCTCTCTCTGAAGATCAGATCAGCGCCAGCAACCTGTACTATTCCTCTTCCAGATTTTGATTCCAAGGCCTATGTTTCCGGCGTCGATCTGCTTCACCAAAAGATTTTGTTTAGGATGACGTCGACGGATCAACGACGAAGTGATCCTCATCTGAAGACTAGATCGGTGCCAGCAACCCGTACTCTTCCTCTCCGGCTTCGATTTTGCTTCACAAGTGTCGACCTGCTTCTCCGGCGTCAATCTACAACACGACATGGATTGAACACAAGTGATAGTATCTTCTGTGGTTTTTTTTTTTTTTGATTTCTAGTACCTTTTGTGGTTGGTGATAGTATTTATTGGTACATGTGATAATAGTTGTTGGTTCAAGTAGTTTAGACTACTTTCATTCTTGTTTCGATGGTTAAACAAGAAGTGAAGTAATTATGTAAGAGCAGTAGCATTCTATAACGTCTATAGTACTTTTCTGTTCTTCTGATCGTATCTTTATGTAACTGTGATAGTATTTTTAGCATACTATTGTTAAATTCACATTTTTGTGGCATTTTAAACTTCGTGTCTTTGCTGCTTTACTTTATGGGAATATTGTTGAATATTGCGGTGAATTTCAGTGGCAGAGAGTGGCCTCTGATATGGTATTACTGATGGTTTTGGTTTTTTTTTTTTGACGCCTTTGTTGGTAGTAGTTTTATATGTTAGGGATAATATCTTTCTGTCAGTGATAGTATCTTTCTATGTTAGTATTTATAACATAAAATCAGTAGATTTCTTATTGTGTGTGTTGATACCCGAAAAATCATGTACTTTGCCACGCGACAATTAGTTATGCAATTCATGTAAAATCCTATAATCTTAGGATGTTAACACGCCAAGCAAATATGCCCATTAATGTGGACCCAAGCCACATCCACGCATCTTTGGGGCTTGTAGAAAGTGGGTGTGGTGTGGAAGGTTACGGAGGCACATGACACTCGTTCGTCAGTTTAACGTTGTTGATAACTTCGGTCTTGGGCCCGAAATTCAAGCTCAACGACCTAAATCGATGACGAATCGGTGAATACAAGAGAATTGGACTATCCATTCCCAAAACCATTTATCCAAAAGCCCAATATCCACTCCCCTAAAAGCCCAAACTTCTTTATGTATAGAGAAAAGGCCCAAATGTTCACTTTTTCTTCTTCTTGATCTTTTCTCTAACTTACTCTCCCCGCAGCAGTCTAATAGCAGAGACTGGCAGCTTTACACAACGGAGAAACTCCTTTTCATTCCCAATCCGAGGAAGAAGAAGGTCAGTGACTGGTTCCAAGGCAGCTCTTTCATCCTTGGATGACGAAATCGTGGGATTCAAGTTACTTGGTCCGCCTCGTTCCAAGATTTCCGTCTCTGCAGCCGCCCTCGCAGCGCCCCTGTAGTGAGTCATCTCTCCCATCTCTCAAGGTCAGCCTCTCTTTGCCAGCTTTTGAGGCTAAGATCATGTGATTGAGAAGAATAATCCTTTTACACAGTGGATTAGACATCGCGACCCATCGCAAAACCCACATTGAACTTTATAAGAAGAGAGGTTTAGGAGCTGCAAAGGGGGGAGGCAATCAACCCAGAAAAATCCCTAATCACTCAAAACTCTCATGCCTTCAAGCCAAAACCCCACCAGCCATCCTTCAATCCCTATTCTTGAAACCCAGATTCTTCCCAGAAATCTAATCCTAAAACCCAGTCCAATTCTCGTCATTGCGGTGTGCCTTTAGCTCCCATGCTGGCTCATGCTACAAGCTTCTTTCGTCTTTGAATCACGCACAAGATTAACTCAGTAATCCAAATCTCTGGGTTAATTTTGGCCTAGTTACCTTTCAATCAAAAAGACCCCTCATAGTGTGATAGTAGCTCAATATGGTAGTAGTATCATTTTAATATATAGGTAGTTTCTTTCTATCTCTATGGTAGTATTTTTTCAACATGATGTTAGTAGCTTCTATTTTCATGTCAAATGCTAATGTCATGTTGTGTTTTTGTAGAATTCTTCACTTTGCAATTGCTGTAGTAGATTTTAAAAATCATGTGAATTACGATATTGAAGCCTCCATAGAGATCATTCGGCCAACGAAGAAAATCGTGCTCAAGGTGAAAAATTATGCCTATGAGTTTTGAGCATCACCATTGAAGACTGATAGTAGCTTTCTACAACTGTTGTAGTAGACTTTCAAATCTACAATAGTAGTTTTATGTAACTATGGAAGTAGCTTTGTACAGAATTATCATTGTAGAAGGCTTCATACTTTTTGTACCACTGAATTTGTTACATTCTCTCAATTGCGGTAACATTTTACATTTCGTAGTTTTGTATGTCTCTATAAATAGCTTTTATAACATTTATGAGTAGCTTTTGTTCTGCTGATAATTATAGTTTTTATTGCAGGTAACAATAGATTTGACTGTTGGTAGCAGTAGCTTTTCCTGTTGGTAACAGTTGTTTTTGTTTTGTTTGGTAGTAGTTTTTGTTGCTAGCAACAGTAGCTTTTGTGACCTCGCGGAAGATGATCGAAATCTCACTTTAGTAGTTTTTGTCGTTAATGGTAGTGACTTTTGTTGCTGACAGTACTAGTTTTTGGTGTTTGTGGCAGTAGCTTTTATGGTCGCCGAAAAACTTGTCGGAGGTTAGCCGGAACCATCGCCGGAGGTCGGCCGGAGACCCACCGAAGTTGGCCAGAGACCTAGCCGGAAGTCGGCCAGAGATTTTTTAGAGAATTGTTGACTTTTTATACTAGTGGCATTCTCTCAAGTATACGGGAGATAATCTAATTTTTTTTATTAGATGACAGACTATAATTTTGTTGAATTTTAATACCTAATAATATAAAACTCTATTTAGGCCGAATAAAAATGTCTAGGCGGATCTGTAAAAGAAAATGTTTGAAAGTGGACTAATTGACCCTAAACGATTTTGAGTTTCTGCTACCCTCGGACGCCACACAATATAAAATCATCGGCCTTTACTGGGCAGTAGAATTTGGAAAGCAAATGATGCAGAGGCTCAGACACGGCGGCCTTGACAGTTGTCGTTTCCTCAGCCATTGCAGCAGAAGAAGAGGCCTCTGCTCTCTCCCGGACACTGCTCTAATCGATGATCTTGATCACCAAGTCAATTCCTCACTACCCTTTTCTTCAATATTCGTATGTATAGTTTTATCTAAGCTCAATTTATGTGAGAGACTCAATCTTTTTATTCTCTGTGTCAGGTATTGGTTGAAGGCAAAGCTTGGTCCAGAACTGCAGTTCTCAACAGGCCTTCAGTGCTCAATTCTCTCACTACTGCAATGGTCTGTGTGTGTTTTTCTTTTCATTTTTTTGATACACTTGTTACATAATGTAATGCTTTGTTGGGTTTTGTGGGTATATGTTGTTTTGGCTTATTGGCGAATTCCCAATTGCTAGAACTGAGTATTTTTGTTGTTATCTGATTCCAATATGTTTCGTTTCGATATTTGATTATCCAGGTGATTAATTGTTTGCTGCATTTAGCTTCTGTTATTTGGTTTGGGATTTTGGATAACACCCATTACTGAGTAGGCAGTTGTGTTTTTATAGGGGCTTAGATTGCAGAAGCTGTACAGAAGTTGGGAAGATAATCCGGATGTGGGTTTTATTGCATTGAAGGTAATTGTGTTTCTTTTCTGCCCCATTGCCACTAATTTGATTCTTTTAACATGAGCTACTATTCTTTTGACCAATGCTGTAGCTGATATTGGTTGGTTTTGATTACACAAATGGTGTGACTTATATAGATTGGTTTGAATTGTTGAAGGGCAGTGGCAAGGCATTTTGTGCGGGTGGAGATGTAGTGTCTCTATATCATTTGATAAATCAAGGTAGAACTGTCATCTGAATGACTTTGTTAAGACCCGGATAGTCAATTTCTTCCCATCCAATATGCTAGTTCATAAACATATTTCTATGACATGCATGGTTTTATTAAGAAAAATTGATTTATGCAGTTAACTGAGTTAACTGAGAATGGATACAAAAAGATTATGACATAATGCTGTTACTTGAATTCAAATTTTATGTTGTACACCAAAGATATACTTATTTTTGATAATAGGCTACACTCTTTTATTGTTAAGTCTGTTTCTTTTTTTGTGACAGCTCTGCATTTGCTTTACTGTTTGCAGGGAGAATGGACGATTGTAAGGAGTTTTTTCGGGCATTATATCCTTTTATATATCTCCTCGGCACATGTTTAAAGCCACATGTGAGTACTCATTGTTCCCGTGTGTTACTCACAGTGCTGTGAGCATGTTTTGTACTGTTTTTCTCAAAGTCTTCTATAGAATTAGTGCATCTGTGGCTCCATATTATTGTGCTTTTTCACTTAATCTCTTATATGGTGTTGTGTTTCACACCTGATGGTTGAGGGAAGTTAAAAGGGCTTTTAATGAGCGAGTTCTTTCTGTCTGCATACATGGTCTTAAGATTTAGTTGAGTTCTGTTCTGTGAAAGGATGAATTACTTTACTTAAAGTAAGAGTTGAGGAAGGTTATTCTGAAAGGAATAATAAATTCAAGTGAATTGCTATGGTATAACAAAGGGCAGTCTAAATTTACTGCTGGTTTTCTCGACAATGTCACTGATGATCTCCATGCAGGTGGCTATCTTGAATGGTGTTACCATGGGTGGTGGTGCTGGTGTCTCAATCCCTGGAACATTCCGCATTGCAACTGATAAAACGGTATGTAACAGGGGTCCTTGTACATATATTATATAGGTTCACTAGCTTTCAAGCTATTAGCATCAAAAGGTCCATCTTATCCTTGATCACGGAATCTGATTACGAGGAAATCATCATTACTCTGCAAAATCTTCTTAATGTTTTGAATTGTAAGTCATCACTCACAAATTTGTTTTATACCCTATAGCATTTGTATGACTATACTATTGTAGTTAAGACATTGTTAAGGTGTTTCGGAATAACCCTGGAACCTAAAAGCTCAAGTATTCTTCAGGAAATCTTTACATAAAGTTTCAGATATGGATGAATATAAAAACTGGTTTTTATAGTCAATGAGAAGGGAAACAAATTGATCAATAGCATAGCTTAGCTAATGAAGAATGACGACGAGTGTAGGTTATGGCTTATGTTACGGTGTTGTATTGATTATTATTATTGTTACTTATAGATATTTCTTTGGACAGTCTAGTTAGGGGTTCATGCTTTATTAGAATTACAGAATACATAGGATGCTTCCCTTTATCCACAATTTGCATAACGGGCCATGTCATGTACTGTAAGTCTGTAACTCTGCATGTTATGCTAAAACAATATTGTAATTATGAATGAAACAAACTAAAATTGTCTATACTATTTTGTTTTCATTTAATACATTTGTACTCCAAATAGACATTGAACGTGTCCTTTTCTCCCTGTGATTATGGTAAATCAGTTAATGTTATTGATATACTTCTCATTTTTGCTTGCTCACGTGCTGGCTTTGTACTTATGACATTTTTATGCATAGTGAAAGTCTAGTTTTCTCTGCATTATGTTCGAATATCAAACCATAATTGTCGCTGCAGTAGGATGTCCACTATTTATTCAACATACATATAGAGAAATCTGGCCAGGCATTTGATATTTCTGCTGCTTTATGTATTATTCATTAGGGAGAAAAGTGTATTAGATTGGTGATTTGATATTATGTCATTCAATTTGCAGGTCTTTGCTACCCCTGAAACTTTAATTGGTTTCCATCCAGACGCTGGGGCATCCTTTTACCTTTCACATCTACCAGGTCACGTAGGTACGCTTGCATTTTTTGATCATGTATGTCTAACTTGAACTTTAGAGTATTCATTTGTAGGTGAAGTAAAAAGGAAAGGAGATAATGTGTTATATGACAGAGTCGTTTCCAATGTAAAGGTCTGGGATAACAAAATCATTGGACCGTTAGTACATATGTTGGGTATATGTTTTACAAACTTCAAGATTATCATGGACATTCTTTGCAGATTCTCGCAAGCATGTTAAGTACTAACAACCATGCTTCCCTTTTGTGAAAATGACTGATGTTGCCTCGAGTCTTCTGAGTTTTGAGAATGCATATAGAAAGTATTTTTGGAAACAAGTGATCTTAAAAAGCTGTTAGAATTGACATTATTTTACCTCTTTATATAAGAAGACTCTGAATGTGCTTCAGATTCTGCAGGACATCCTTCTCTTCTGACCTTTAAGTTGGTTGATCTCTAGTTATCTTGCTTATCTTGGATCTAGTAGTCTTCTTTCGCTATTCGTCTCTTGGTTGACATAAACTTTCTGCAGTACTCTGTATTTAATTGCATAACATTCTTGAAGAAAAGCTGACGAAGATTGCACTAAGCATTGTAGTTAACAACTCACAACTGTTCCGAGCAAATTGGTCATTAATCATTTAATTTTTTTGACATCTAAATTCTAAACACATTACAGACTGCTAGTGGGTACTTATATGAGGAATTGAGAGAATTGTGCTGCACTTGGTTTTTAGGCCACTGTAGTGTAGTGTTAAACTTTTAAATACTATTAAATGTTGTTTTTTGTTAGAGGTAGAAATCTGATTTGCTTACATCAGTAAATATTTCAAGGCTCCTGATTGTTGGTCCTTCCAAATTTTGTTACTTATGTTTTCTCTTGTTTGTAGGGGAGTTCTTGGCTCTTACAAGTGAAAAGCTCAATGGACCTGAGATGGTTGCTTGTGGGCTTGCAACACACTATTTGCATAGTTCAGTTAATTTCAGAACCTTTTCTGCAAAATTTTGTATAATTAGATTGGCCTATATTTCTATATAACTGTGGTGTAATTTGTTTCTTTTCTGATAGAGGATTCCATTAATCGAAGAAGATCTTGGAAAGTTAGTTACTGATGATCCGTCTGTCATTGAAGCTTGTTTTGACAAATATGGGGAACTTGTCCAACCAGATAAGTCAAGTGTGCTTCACAGGTTTGTTCTAATGAAAGCTATCAGATATAAATTCTAGTTCCAAGGACATATACTTGTTCTAAAATTTTATATCTTGGAATAAATCTTTAAGGTTTAGTGTTCATTCCAGAAAGAACTTCATTCTTGCTATTTAATCTAATCGAGGATATTAACTTGTATTTTCATGTCTTGGCTTCTTTAGGATTGAATTACTTGATGAATGTTTCAGCCATGATACAGTTGAAGAGATTATAGATGCCTTGGTAAGCATATTTTGGTTCTGCTTCTTTCTCTAGCTTTTATCTGATTTTTAGGAAGTCACAGTGTCGTTTCTCCAATTTTTATAGTGTTTTTCTTAATTGTAGTATATTCTTAAGATGTGTGAATGCTCTATAGAATTAAGAGAGAAATGAGGTAATGTAATCTATTTCGAGAAAGATTATGATCAGGGATCAATTTTCTAATGAGCCAATCTAAGTTCCTACATCTGAGATGTGCCTGCATGGAAAGTATCCCAAAATTTGTAGGTGACATAGTGATGTCAAGTACATCATTCCTTTGCTATATTTGGTGCAATCAAGCTCAAATTGTTTAGATTGAGCTGGTAGTCTGGTACTAGTATTTGTTTGAAAAAGGACTTTAAGTGAATGAACAAGCTGTAAGTGCTGAGCTTATTTGGGCATAAACTCAAACTCCTTCACCAACTATTTAGCTACCTTCCAGAATTTGAAAATACCTTCATTGAGTCTCATTTTCTGTAATAACGTACAAAGTAGCAAAGTTCTTTTTGAAAAGATTCTTCTGACCTTGAACCTAGAAGGGACAGTTAATAATCAATATCACTTTACGCCTCTTGGGTGGAATCTAATTGCTTGCCTTAATTTATACCCAGGAAAGGGAGGCAGGCAGAACAAAGGACCCATGGTGCATTTCTACTCTAAAGAGACTTAAAGACGTCTCGCCGTTGAGCTTAAAGGTTTCCCTTAGATCTGTGAGTTCCTGTCATGTCTCTGAGGCTACGTTAAACCTAAACTGTTATACATATGAGCTGACACGATGTTATCAATTGACTCAGATAAGAGAAGGAAGATATCAGACCCTTGATCAGTGCTTGGTCCGTGAGTACCGAATGTCCCTACAGGGGAGTTATAAGCAGATCAGTGGTGACTTTTGTGAGGTATGGTATTCTTTAACTCTTTTGAATCAAATAAACTTTCTTGTATTTTTGACTATATGTTGGTTGGGGTCATCATCAGGGGGTTCGGGCGAGACTAGTCGAAAAGGACTCAGCACCAAAGGTATAATCTTTTACCATTGAGTTGAAGTAGGCTAGTCTTTTTTTGGTCAAGTCGTGGTTGCATTAATTTAACTGGAGTTTTATCACAACAAGTAAATCAGGAAAGGAATGGGAACAGGATCTGCAGTCCATGTATATATAGTGGCGATAATATAACCCGATAATATAACCCACTGTATTATCTTTGTATTAGTTATCTACGTTGTATGACAGGCCTGTTTTCAAAATATGCAGTGGGATCCTTCAAGTGTTGAAAAAGTAACCAAAGACATGGTCGATCAATATTTTCTCCCACTTAGTGAATTTGAGCCTGACTTAGAATTACCAACAGAGTTGCGAGAAGCGTTTATCTGATATCATTTGTCCTCCATAATTTCATATTGGAGAAAGGTGGGTAGACTCCAAAGTCACATGAGAAGCATTTGCCCAAAATGATATCCTTTCATGTTGGGAGCTAGACCTGATAAAATTTGGAGTTCGACAGAGCTGCTGGACTATTGCAAAGTTGATTCTCACTTCTTTCAGTTCTTTCCTCGTTCGTCCCACCTCAACCACAACACAAGAAATGGTGGATGACCAAGACTATTGAAACTATAGAAGTAGGGAGAGTTTGATCACTTATAAATATTTATTTCAAGCACTATTGAAGCTCCCGCATATATGGATGAACAGCTTACCATCCAGTAAATAAAATGCTTGTAGTGCCAAAGAAAACTGTTGATCACATGTCCATGTAGTCGTTAAGCCACCTGAAACTCTTTGTTTTGACTCAACAGTTTACCACTCCAGTTATATGTTCTGGGATGGAGATCAAAAACTGTGAAGACAACAAAGCAAATACATATTTTGCCTCATTTTTTTCTTTTACCTCTTGATCTTTATCAAAGGATAATCAAGCACCAGTAAGTAATAAATACATGGGAAACAAGGTGTCCATTTTGAGAAAGCACTTCCACACACTTTACTCATTAGATGTGATGATCACTCGTTAAACCCTAAATTGGGTGTCCATTTTCTGCAAAACTAAAAAGAGAACACAATAGACTTGAGCATATATTGTAGGTTACATCACCAATGGAAGCTCAACTAATGGATCTATTCTCGCTAAAATGGTCCATCAATATCTAATTATTGTCGAAAACTTACTCCAAGAAAATAATTGTTCGTCTAATCAGTGAAAAATTTTACACAACAACTCTTAGCTGTGAATCAAACCCTGAACACCAATGATCCCATGACTAGACGATCATTCTATTATCCTCATTTCCTACCTAAATCAAAAATAAATCTTTTTTTTTGTTTCACTAGAAATGGAATTCAAAATTGTCGGGTCGGGTCAGGTCGGATATCCGGTTATATATACCCAAAACCAGACCAAAGATTTTTTAAAGCTCTGAGAGCATCTAATATTAGGGCTTCAAAAACCCCCAAACCCTCAGCTCTACATTCTCCTTCGTCGCTTGCTCCCAATCCAAATCTCGAATTGCTTAGTTTGCTTTGGTCAAGTAAACAAATGACGACTCGAATTGCGCCGGGAGTCGGTGCCAACTTGCTCGGTCAACACTCCGCCGAGCGGAACCAAGACGCCACTGCTTACGTCGGCAATCTCGACCCTCAGGTTCCTCTTTCTTCTCCTTCCACTTCAATTTTCTTGATTTTCCGTTCACAATTCAGCTAGGGTTTTGGCATTGATGTTCTTGTTTTGATTGCTAATTCAGGTTAGTGAAGAGTTGCTGTGGGAGCTCTTTGTTCAAGCCGGCCCCGTCGGTATGTATCCGATTGATAAAGCCTGCTAGCTGCATTTGGATTTGTTCTTTATCAATAGATGGAATTGAATTGATTACGATCTGGTTAAACATGCTAATTGAAATGTGTGCTTGTTTTCCGTGCAGTTAATGTGTATGTTCCCAAGGATAGAGTGACAAACCTACATCAAGGATACGGATTCGTGGAGTTCCGAAGCGAAGAGGATGCCGATTATGTAAGTTATTATTTTTTTCTCAAGTTGTTCTATAGGTTCCGGTTCTCTGGTAGAGTTTCATGTTGCTGACTATGAAGTTTGTTGTTTTAACTGCTGTGCAGGCAATCAAGGTGCTTAACATGATCAAGCTATACGGCAAGCCTATTCGTGTAAATAAGGTAATGTAATTATGTTTTCTGTAGCTGTTGTTATCTATGTGTTCTGTGACATATAGAAGGCAGAATAATAGTGTAACAGGGATCGGGAAAAGCATTGTGCTTCGTCTCTGTATGCTACTTATCCTTAGATGTGATGAAACTCTGATCGGTTGTGTGAATTCTTTGTTTGCAGGCATCCCAAGATAAAAAGAGCTTGGATGTAGGCGCTAACCTTTTCGTCGGAAATCTTGATCCTGTAAGTTGTTCAGCCTGTCTCAAAACACAATTGATATTACTATTATGAGATCAGTTTTAATCTTCTATGTTTTCTTATATTTATTTTGCAGGATGTGGATGAGAAACTTCTCTATGATACTTTCAGTGCATTTGGAGTCATAGTTACAAACCCAAAGGTAAAGACTCAGCCTCTTCATTCACTTACCTAACCAAATACTTTTCTTTTAGGGATGCTGTTTTGTTCATTCTTGCTTTTATATTTCAACAAAAGGAAAGAATTGAGTTTCACAATCTTCTAGTCTAGTTCAACATAGTTGAGATTTGAGTGGTTTGAAATTCTTTATGCCCATAAGCACACTTTTGTTAGGTATATGAAATTCTCTGCTCTCTTTTTACCATGGTGTATCTTTAGTATAGGAAGATACTTGCATACTTCTGATTTTATTGGAGGGCAAAACATGCAGGATGGGTATTGTTGCCAGTTTCTTTTGTTTTCTATGCCATCTTAGTTGTTGACACTCATATGGAATTTATACTGACATATTGTTATTTCTCTTTTGTAGATAATGAGAGATCCTGACACTGGAAACTCGCGGGGATTTGGCTTCATTAGCTATGATTCCTTTGAGGCATCTGATGCAGCTATTGAGGTATGTCCTTCCGTGCCCTTTATATTGGATATATAGCTGAAAAGGTGCAATAATATGGATGAATAAGTGCATCTAGTCATCATTTTGAAAAAAATACATATAGTTATATACTCTTAACAAATTTTAAGATTAGTATTAACTATTACTAGGGTTCTACTCATTGTAAAACTTTGATTTCTATTATTCCTGAGGCTTGAGGCAATTATATTTTGTTTTGGTTTTAAAGCCTGAATTTGAACTGTACGTGCATCTACTGATATATCTTTCACTGTGTTATGCTATGCTATCTGAAATGGTGGCTTTTTCATACAGAGTTGAGTTAATGCTTGATTTCTTCTCCTTGTTTCCAGGCAATGAATGGCCAGTATTTATGCAATCGTCAAATAACAGTGTCATATGCATATAAGAAAGACACGAAAGGGGAGCGTCATGGTACTCCTGCAGGTGAGGCCTCTTGTTTACTGAGCTCCTGCTTTTCTGTTTGTCTGATGTTGTTATAGATGGTCAATCATTACTCATTATTCAAATACTATTGTTATTACATTGCAGAGAGAGTTTTGGCTGCTAGCAATCCTACCTCAAAGAGCCGGCCTCACACACTCTTTGCTAGTGGGCCTCCAACACTCCCCAACGGTGCTCAGGCCAATGGTGCCATGGGTGCTCCAGTGCCTCCACGTCCCTTTGCAAATGGTGGTGTTGGTCCAGGTCTGATTCCCCCGCTTCGGCCACAACCCCCTCAAGGTATGGGTTTCCCGCCAATGCAGATGGCTGTACAACCAACTTGGCAAGGTCAGCCTCAACAACAGGGTCAACCAATGATGCCCCCACCGCCAATGCAGCAGTTCAGACCTGCTCCCCCGAACATGCCGCCACCCCCTCCACAGGCCGCTCCAGCTCCTCCACGGTCTCTTCCACCTCCTATGGCGATGGGAAACCAACAACAGATGTGGCATCCACCGCCTCCCCCTCAAATGAGGCCTCCAAACATGCAACACCCATCAATGCCGCCACCTCCTCCACTTAACAACCCACCCCTACCGCCTCCCATGAGTTGAATGACCTGAACTAGAGCAGTTAACGATGGTATGGGATGCTTGTTTCAATTTTTTTGCCTGTTAGGAATTTGTAATGTCTAAATTAGTTGAAACATGTCAACAGGATTGCCTAGAGGCAGTTTCTTTGTCAATGCATGCCAATCTCTACAATGGGGTTTTCGAGAATAGAAATTCTAGTTTACTTGAATTCAGACTCGAACTTTGTTTTTTTGTTAGTTCATGATAACTCTCAACGGTACTTAAAAAGTTTTGGATGGAGAGTTTTTCTGTATGCCATAGAAAACCCCAAATTCCTGTCTTTCATGTAATGACGATATAGCAGTATATTTTACCCAATGGAGTCCTCTAACTATACTACTAGGTTTTTGCATTTAAACCAATTGTGCATTAGTACTATTACGTATCAACCTGGGGATCATATTGCATCTGGTATGGTTGAGATCAGATAGGGTTAACAATTTTGGGATCTCAATATGTTCGCTTTGCTCAAGTTTTCTTGGTGTGGGCTACCTATTGTCACCATATATAAGGATTAAACTAACAAATGTTAGTTTTGTGGAGATTAAAATTCGTAGTTGTGATGAATACATGAGCATTCAAATCGACACAGCCTAATGATAATTTGTTACAGAGAAGCCCAAGTCAGAGAGGCCTCTTTCCGAGATCAGAGATAGAGACGAATAGAGCATCGGCGACAATGAGAATTTTGCAGCCTCTGCCTCTCCCACCACCGAATTTATCACTGCGGTCACTCTCTTCATCAGCTTCTGCTTCTGCAAGGGTCTACTCAGACCACCTTCTCACCTTCTTGGTCTGCTTTTAAAAGCATACATATTAGCTCCAGTACATCTACATATAGTTAAGTTGTGATGCTGATAATGAATTGCATAGATGGACTCAGTCACCTGTTTCTTCATCATCAGGACTCTCCAATCCCGGTCCAATGAGCATAGTATCCTATTTGTTTGCTGTTGGAGTCCATCGGAGAGGAAGTACGTGCCCGGCATGACCTCATAGAACTCGGATCTCTCCACCAGTATTAACTGTTACCAATCACCTCCCGCGAACATGATCTTTCTTGACCATTATTAGCATCTGTTCTAAAACTCTTGTAATCGTCGTGCACAATGTGGATCCCCCTCTGCTTCATGTCAAACTCGGGGGATCTCGTGGATAGACTGGATACTGCAATAGTTATATGTTGGTCAACTTGCTTAGTTGCAGTCGATTCCCAAACTTCTAATGGTTTAATTATATTATCCCTTTTTATAGCGTGACGGGGAATAGCCTTATCTCAAACCCTTGCTCTTATTCTGAACTTTGGTTATTAGCGGTTCAGTACAACTTGTCTTTGCATAGACAGAGCTGTTTAAGCCTCTTGGATGTTCTGATTGGAAAGTGGAGGCACAGTGAAGGATATTGAGGACTCTCTACTGCTTGTATGGCTGAACTAATCCCCGAGCCTCGATTAGATTTGCTGGAAGAAATGTACCGAATATGCAATATTCACAGAGTCCCTGCAGCATATGTCAAACAGACCTGGATATCATGGGAAGCACTTCCTCCAATCTAACGAATATATGCTAATGCTAATTAGGCTTCCTTGAGATCTAAGTTAGAGGCAAAACCAAAAGGTTGAGAATGAGTACGTCAACCCTTTGGTCTATCCCAATGGGTTCTAACTAGCACCGCTACTGTATCTCAACAAGTTTGAACTTTGGAGCGGCCACGAGTATGCATCATCCTATCCTGTTTGAGACTTTGGTAAGCACGTAAGTAACTGAAATGTTACCTTCTCCGAATGAGTAACATTCAACTGCAATTATGTTACTCTTGGTAGACCTATAAGGGACTTGCGACGTGCAAAAAGCCGAAATCCAAGGTGAGTCAGCCCTGTAACTCTTATGCACTTCGGAATGCTGCAGCTCGGGTTGAAGCTTAGATTAAATATCAATGAGGGTAATCACCATTCAACAGTATCTGTAGGAAAACTATTATCAGACAGATTGAATTGTAGGGGAAACAATCCTGTAACGTATTTAGACTTTTCCAGGCCTGGTGCAGTGATCGATTTATTGAAAATCTTTTACTCATCACCATTGGAAACTTTATTAAAACTAGGACGATCAATATACTAAGAGTTTCATGTTTCTTTAGCATATCAATGTTATTTATTTGGAAGCATTCTGAGTACTACAGTCTTCCAGATTCCAGTGAACGAGTTTCTAATAGCATGTATTGGAATTTGGAAGCAATGAAGAACACTCATGAATTACTATAGCATGTCCCGCCTCCCGACGACAAACACTAGCTGACGATATCAATACTTCTAACCAGAAGAGCAGCTGGAAATATATGCTTGTATATAAACAGCTGGTGGACATGGATGCAAACTTCCATTATATTCCTAACGTAATACAACCAGATATGATAAGGCCATAAGGGTTTCAAGTAATTTTAACCTAGAAAGGTTCTTTGGCAGCTTCCTGATATTTTTGCAATCTCTCATATTCAGGTAAATAAGTAATCTCAAGCTTGCAAATGGGTTCATGGACATCAACCAGGCTAGCACAATCTAGGCAACTAGAATGGCTCAAATCAAGGGTCTACATTGATGGAAGACATTGGGGAAAAAAATATAGAAAGAAGCAAGGGAAATCTATTTTTGTAAGTTGTTTATTTATAATGTAATAAGTACGTAATTACATTCAATAATATAGAGACAGTTTGTAAGTACGTAATTACATTCAATAATATAGAGACAGTTTGTAAAAACCCTTGTTGATGAAATTGGTGATATGTTAAAGGTTAAAGAGTTTAACTACCATATGGGTCCATATATTACTCCAAATAATCATTGAGTTTAACAGTGTAGTCCCCTTAAGGCCTATGCTCTGTCTCTTTCGGAGTACCCTGGCAATAGGAAACCTAGGTTTCTTTGACGCGGCGGCGGGCCCCGTGCTTCGTCGTTCCAACAGTGGTAAGATGGCGGCATTGCCGGCAAAGCTTTTCATAAAGTTTCAGCAGAGGCGCTCTCTGGGAGTTGAGGGTGTTGTAGGCGGACGTGTTTCGACGACCTTTGTCGAAGCTTCGTGAACCTCCTTGTCGGCCTGAATCTATGGCAACTGCGATGGAGGCTGAAGACTTAGATGCTGGTTACGAGTTAGATCTGGCTGTGGTGGTGGCTGTTATGGTGCAGGCCTACATGTCAGAGATTGGATTGGAGCTTCAAGCGTGGCAGGGTCTCATGGTGGCCGGGGAAGCCGTCAAAGAGGCTGACTTAGCTTCTACGGCAAGATACCCTAACCTAGGGTTGACCACGGCTGAGTTGACTGGGCTGGATTTGGTGTTTGGACTCCCACATGTGGGATCAGATGGGTGTGATTTTGGGCCCACTAAGGTGCATTCGGCTGCGGTTGGTGTTAAGGCTTGCCCTACTACTATGGGCACGGGCAAGACGTAGGTCTTGGGTTGTTCTCAGCCCGAACATCAGAGTTAGTCTTACTACTTATTTCTTAAGTTTATTAGGTGTACACCAATTGAGGTCTTAGACAGCTATGGGCACAGGCAAGACGTAGGTCTTGGGTTGTTCTCAGCCCAAACATCAGAGTTAGTCTTACTACTTATTTCTTAAGTTTATTAGGTGTACACCAATTGAGGTCTTAGACAGCTAATCTATTCTAGAGATTTAGGTAGTGAGACTGTGTTCTATTGTTTCGGGTTCTTTTTAGCCTATGTGTAATCAGTAAAGGTATCTGTCTTGGTGCTTGTAAGCCTCCCTTAACATACTTTGTAGAGAACGGCATTTTGATGTACGTGTCTTTTGGCCATTGATTAAGCAATATAAGTCATCATTTTCACAAAAAAAAAAAAAACTACCATATGGGTCCATGATGCAGAGGTATTGTATGGTTGTGTCTACAGAACAATGTGTGAAGAGATTGAAGTCTTTAACGGTGCTTTTTACTATATATCAACGACGATTAATACAAATTTCAGGTTTAAGATTTTCGGATGTTAAAAGAGAGATTCGTGAGCAGAGGGATATCTGTTAATAGTTATCTATGAATGAATGAAGACTTTGTACGAGCTGTAGGCTGTAGTTAAACTTATGTTACGCAACACGAGAGCGTATTCAGTGCACCCGGGTGCGCCGCTCACCCGTCCATCTCCGCCTTCCATTTGACGCGGACTTTTGACTTTTTCAAAATGGACGGCGAAGATGGACGGGTGCGCGGCGCACCCGGATGCGCTGTATAATTTTCAACGCAACACATGAAAAGTTCGCCTTTTGCCTTAAACATCACGGCGCTTTTTAGTCCAAGTTAATTAAGGTAATATTGTTGAAAGAATGTTTAACTTTGTGTGTGAACTGGTCTAATGAGGAATCCTGATTAGACCAAGTTACCAAGTAATGATAGGTTACCAAGTTAGTATAGAACTATGTTTCCTTCTATATACCTAAAATGTACCTTATAATTCTCTATATAAAGGCTCCTATATAGTAGTTGATACATATAAAACACCATGTTTTCATCATATGACGACGACATGAGAAGGAAGAGAGGTCCTATACGATCAAGGTGGTCCGACCTCCCTCCTGAACTACTCGAGTTGATCATGAAAAAGCTTGCTTCAGTAGACATCCTTCGCTTCGAAGCTGTCTGTTCTCGTTGGTGTAAGACTGCAAAGTCTTATATCTCATCCCCATATTTCACACTCGACATGCCTCAAACCCCATGGCTTATGATTCCTGGTGGTGAAGGAAACCACATCCACACTCGTCGCTTTTTCAACCTCTCAGAGTTCAAGTACTACACTATCAAAAACACGTTTGGATATATGCCTGATGCATGTTGTATCGGTTCATCACACGGGTGGCTGGTCCTTACGGATGAGAAAGCGAGACCTGCTCGTCTTTTGAATCCGTTTTCTGGAGATAGGATTGACCTTCCCTCAATAGGGTGGAGGAGCACAATTTTTCTAGGCATGAGCAGAGATGATGTCGTTAAAGTTGTCACCTCCTCCAAGCCACCATCGGAAGAGGACTTTGGTGTTGTTGTTGTTGTTGTAATATTAAACTCTACGACTATCGGGTTATCACAACTTGCTTGCTATAGGCATGGACACGATGAGGGATGGACTAACATAAGTACGGTAGTATCCTATGCCTATCACGACGGTATATTCCACAGTACAAATGGTAATTTGTATGCATTGGCAACCGATGGCTCAGTTGAGGTTTGGGACATGAGGCAGTGTTCTCCCATAACAACACTTCATCTGCAACCTTTGTCACACCAACTAGACATTGATCTCAAATTATTAATACCGTGTACGGATTCCATGTTTTATTTGGTGGAGTCCTTGGGTGAACTTTTGTTGGTGAGACGATTTATAAGGAAGACGACGGACCATCCCGGTTACCCCTATAGAACCGTACACTTCAGTATCTATAGGCTTAAGTCCATTAGCAAAGGGTTCGAGTGGGAGAAGGTGGAAAGTTTGCACAATCAGTCTCTCTTTCTGGGAGGAAATCATTCAATCTCTTTGTCTTGCCACAGCTTGCCAGAGTGTGAAGAGAACTCAATTTACTTCACGGATGATAGGTGGTGGGAAATGAACAAGAATGGTAAGTATGGAGTTGGCAATATCGGGGGTCATGATCTTGGAGTATACAACATAAAAGATGATATTGTGAAGCCAATGCCGTGTTATATGAGATTTGATCGCTCTAGTATCAATCCACCGCCCTTTTGGATTGTTCCTGACATAATCCATGGAAGCTATAGTTTAAGAAACGAGATTATCCAATTCACAAGATGTGCTTCACTGGGGAAACGAGATTATTGGCGCAATTGCTAATTCACTGCAGTACCATAAGTACATTTCTAGAATTCATCCTCTTCCAAATAGTTGTACGTACGTTGTAAAGATTTGTCAGAATATTAGAGACCCGGAGGCCATATTAGGGTTTGTATTTGTATGTCATATAAGACTGAAACATATGATGCAGACGCTAAAACCATCATCCAATAACAGATCTTTTCATACTAACGTAAACACATGATCAACATCCTAACATATATGCGTTCATAAACAGAAGAACATACATTGATCAGCAGAAAGGAGTCAATAACACAAAGACAAGTCTTCTGCGTTTCAATATCAAGCTACAGAATGGGGCTGCAAAAACTTAATGCTTAAAACCGATATTGAACACAGGGACTTGGCCTCTTTTATATAGTAATCACAAACCGGATTCAATCCCATAACCAAATCCTTATTGTACTCAATGTTAACAACTGTAAAGGTATGATCCTATCACAATACTAATCCTATCAGAATTGGTCTTTTATGTCATCTGATAGTGTTTCAGTCCAATTCAGTTCCAACAATCTCCCACTTGGACTAACACTCTCTGTAAACTAACCAATGAACATTTCAATTTATAAACAACAACTAAAGTGTGCACTTGAAGCAAAAGAAAACTCCTATATAGTTTATTCAGCTTTTGTCAATATGCAGCATCTGCAACAGAATTAATCAACATGGCTAGAGATCACTTACAGCAAGTACTGCACTCACATAAGCTCATGAGTGATATAGTGATATATAGATGTCAATACTCACATTCCAAACTTCATGATTTTAAAAACTTAATAAAATCCTGTATCAGCAAATACCAGAAACTTTACAAAAACAATATCTTGCTTAACCGTAATAACAATATGATATAACTGTAGTAATCAAATTCCAAAAACGAAACCACAAAATTATGACTAAAACCTTTAGCTACCACTGCAGCTAACAAAGTCTTATGAGATTCTGAATCTTAACATTGTCTTAAAGCTTAAAGACAGTATACACAAGTCACAACAATAATAATCATTAGGCATGACTTAATCTAGTTAAAAACAACCAACCTTACTGGCATACAATTCACTTAAATTCCATGGAAAACAAAATGTATTTGTATTGAAAATGCATTAACAATAGAATCAGTCAAGTAACCATAATATATACAGAATTATCCAGCAGAAAACCATACAGTCCATACTGTATAGTTTTACTAAAGATTATTTCTGATGAAACAAAAACCTGCAAATAACAGAATAATCTACAGCAGTACAAGACTAAAAGGTTACTGAGAGAATAAATCGTAATCCACCAAGGAAAATACTCCCACTGACCATAAGGATTCCTGTAACTTCCAGAATGCAAATGCATATAATACAAGAATCAAAAGTCGTTCAGTTTTTCAGCTGTTTACAAATCATATATCACCAATATTGAGAATTAACCTTATCATAATGCTTAAAGATCTTCCCTGAGCCACAACAACATCATTTATTCAAGATACACGTAAAAACTTTATTGGCTGAAAAACCATAATTCAAAATTTCCTTAATCTCTCACCAACAAGAGGATATCCATATTCCTTCCTTATCAGTAAACCGAAAAGTGTCAAACTGTCAATATATAGAAGACAAATAGAATATTTTACTCCCACTGTTTGTTACTCTTAACCTTTTGTAATTAACTCTGAAAATAAGAGAATCCATATAACAGTGACAATAATATATAAGAAGACAGTTGCAGATTTTCAGAAGACTGAATTCACATGTGTGAGGATCAATTCAAGTTCAAAATAAAACAGCTTTGGATCAATTCAAGTTCAAAATAAAAACAGCTTTAATAATAAAAACACATGGAATCCTTCCTCCCTGTTTTTATTATTTATTCATGCAACATATAGAGATTAGTAGTCAAAAAGTCAGCTTGCTTATGCATAAACATTTCACAATACATGTTTGTCTTTTGAAAATGCAAAAATCTGCAACCAATTAAGATTTTTTTTTTTTATGAAAATTTTGAGTAGAACCTGTAATACTACTTGAAATTTATAAGCAGTATAAGTAGCCAAAAATATATGTATCAAGGAATTGAAAGTTACTCATGAAAAGTGACATAACTATATATCAGAAGAAAACTGAACCTTTATAAAAAATTGACGGAAATAGGAAAACACAGTCTGCTGTATTTTTCCCAAAACGTGTATATTACTAGTTACTCAAATGTAGTACCAAGAATATGAAAATTAGCACCCAAAGATTCATTTAAAACAATATATTCGTAATTATATTGATACAGAATAATGTAATTTATTTATTATACGAGTCCAGCATGTTATCATGACAAATTCATGTGTATATAACCATATATAGTATCATGCTATAACAAAAACATGTCCAACTAAGTATAATGTACATAATCTCATACACTGAGAACAGCCTATTACTATAGGTTTAGTTGCTTTCTGCACATAAGAAGAAACTGATATTCTTATTACTAGCTCCCCACAGATAAAGCTGAAATCATAACTAAAAGAAATTTTGCTAACCTGGAGATCATAATCCCTTTTTTCAACATAAGACGAAATTACAATAACACTAGAAATTAATACAGTTTACAAGCATCAACAACACAAGCACAAACAGAATAAAAATCACATATCTGAAGGTAATACTATGCAACATCTTTGTGGCAGAAGACATAGCATTCTAAACTTCTTTATCATTACTCGGTATCAGTAGATTCTAGTTATTCAAAAGAAACAGTCAACACCTTGGATAGAGAAAAGTTTCAATTGAATCCAAATAAAAATCTAGAGACTACATGGAATGTTGTTCAGCATCTAAAATTAGACAATGAACAACACGATTTCCAGAATATCACAAAACAGTGTTAATAACTATATGTTCCAGTTTTACCTTTTGAACTTTATTAAAATGGCATCTTAATTGTCAAAAACATAACAAGACTGAAGTTCAAATTATAGGAGATTTGCTTATTCTGAATTATAGCTCCACATCTCTACTGCAGCAACATATGATTATCCTTTTTTTAATTCTTGTTAACAGCCCACATCCATCACAAGCAAAAGGAGTGTTCATTATATCATACAAGCCACATGAACACAATTCTTAACCTCATGAATCAAAACGCACAAACCGAAAAGTCAAACAAAATCCACACAAGAACCCAAATATATGCAGATTTCATATGAAAATAAGTTAGATACGATTAAGTACGACAATCCTTCCAAATGCAAAATTGAATTGCAAGTGGTCAAAATTTAAAGAGCATACCTCTGCCATATTGCTGCCTCAAAAGTTAGCGGAAGCAAATAGAAGGCAGCAATCTGATCCCTTCAAAATTGGGCGCCTGAATGGGGCTTGGATCCCTTTGAGATGTTGAGTCTCTTTGCGCTCGTATAACCCCAAACTCCAAACCAGAACACATTGAAGAGACAACTTCATCCGCAGTTAAATGCAATTGGGTTTGTAGCTGATCATTGACATGCAACAGCTCTTCATTGCCTAGCTGCTAAGATTAATTGACAATGATGTCAGGCAATATAGTAGTCATTATTTGAGATAAGAATACTCAATTCTATTGTAGGATGTAATTTCAGGAGGAACCAAAAACCTGAGAAACAAAGCTAGAAATTGGCCCTGACAACATAACTATGTGATCTTGATCAAGCAAGTATTCTAGGCTTGCAGCTAAGAGCATGACCAACACCAAATAACAAACACAGTAGATGAACTTATGACTCTGACCAACTGAAGTGCATTTGAAATGAACTTAACCAATTGTTCCTTTTGATTTGTTAAATTAAAGTCTAACAGCTGACCTTGAAGTTTCAGCTGGAGATAACTGTCTTCCTATGTCTCTCTGTAACCAAATCCTTCTCTTACTTGTTTACCTGCATTGTCAAAAATTCGACACCAACTTCAGTATGATCCACTTTCAGAAAAATATATCCAGCAACTGCACACCAACTTATACATGACCAACCATGGTAACAATATTTAAACCATACCTTGCTTACTTCCTTTACGGCAAACAATAGCTTTTCCCCAATGAAATCTTTGAAGAGGTCATCTTCCTTCAAAGCTTGAAATGACTCTAAGAGTAACCATTGTATTACTGGAAAATTTGACAACTGCATCACTGGCAGTAATCTAGTTCAGTGCAGATGACACACAGATTTTATCCAAAGGCAACAGCGAACAACAGAACATGATAAAAGCCTTAAACTCTGGATTGTCATATACTGTATATATAGATCAATCCAACATGTGCATGAAACTACACATAATTCAGCTCCATGCCAGATCAAATATGTATACCAAGATAGATTCCGGAGCTTCATTCTACATCTGTCACTTGAATGAAGTAGATGTTCGATAAAAATTAACAGAACAATAATCAATGTCCGATTTTAAGAAGAACAACAATCAGCCACACATATTATCAAAAAGCTCAACAGATGCACCATATGAATAACCCATGTCATCTAGAGACAACAATAAACAGGAAGATGAGGAATTAACTTGATCCATAACTCCAATAATTAATATCCAACAACATTTGAAACAAACTGTTCTCTAATTGAACTCATTAACTAACACTTAAATAGGAACCAAAAGCAAATTCTGAGGAGGACACATTCACCACTTCAAACACCAAATCTTCTCAAGCAGGAAGGCCTTCGAATCATCCTGGATGGTGTCAACGGTTTCTTCACGGCAAGCAATTGGGAACATCTTGACTTGTTTAGACAGCAATTCGACTTGAAGCTTGAAATTTGTCAGATAATTATCAATGGCAGATGAGTCGAACGATGGAACTGGGATGTTTGAAAGTGAAATTCGCTGCAGCCCCCAAATCAACTTCTCAAATTCATTGAGAATCAGTTGGATATCATTCTCATTAGCAGCAGAGTTGTCAGATGCATCAGGAAGCCGAGACATGGCCCAATCCATAACAGAGTAAATTTTTCTGACCACCCGCAGTTGTTCATTCCCAGACACAGCCTTGCCGAGAAAGTTGCGAGAGAACCTGGTTGGTTAGACTGGATCAAGATCAGTGTTTGAGGGAAAGCCGGCTCGTACGGTGGTAGCCGTGGCTCGTTTGGTGGAGGAACAGAAAGGCTGAGCTGAATAGAGCGGTCGTCTTCGTCTTTCAGCTCCGCCAAGCTTCGAAGGGCCCTCTTGCGACGGTCCGTCGGAGACGCCGTCAGGGGAAACAGGTTGAGAGCGACCCGGTTGTTCCTGAAAGAGAAATTGTTAGAACTATTACTTGGTTTGAAAAAGCCCAATAAAAACTGAGCCAAAGCCCAATAACAAGCCCAACCCAATAGCAACAACTGAAACCCGAAATCTTCTTCGGCGAGAGAAAGACGAGATCTTTGAAACCAAGAACAGTGTAATAGCAGAAAAGCAAGAAACTTTCCTTCCAGATTAGACTAACAGAGGAAAGCTCAGACCTTTGAAACCAAAAAAACACTGTAAAACCAAAGATTGAAACTTTCATGTAGAAAGTTGAGACCTTTGAACGAAACAACAGTGTAATAGCAGAAAAGCATGAAACTTTCCTTTCAGATTAGACTAACAAAGGAAAGCTCAGACCTTTGAACGAAAAACACAGTAAATGAAAAAAAAGCATGAATTTTTCATGTAGAAAGCTGAGACCTTTGAACCAAGCAAAAGACAGTGTAAATGCAGAAATAGCCTAAAACTTTACCTGGATGATGAAGCCATTGCAGAGAGTAGAGATGTTGCTCCTTACTCGGTGGACAGGGTAAAGAGAAAGAGAATGGGAGACAAGAGAGACTGAGCTTTTAAACGAGGCAGTGGAACCGTCTGTTTTGTCTGTATTCAGCTCGTACGGAACAGACTGCAGAGCTGTTTTTTCTTTTTTCAATAGCAAGTCAAATTTTAAGGGTCGGGTCGGGTCAGTTCCGAAACCATATGGTTCCAAAGATTTTACAAAAGCCCCCAAAACCCAGCCACCTCATCATCATCTCCTACTCCAATCCTCTCTACCTCTCAGCTCTACATTATCTTAGTTAGCTTCGCTAGAGTAAACAAATGACGACTCGAATCGCTCTGGGAGTCGGAGCCAACAATCAACACTCTGCTTACGTCGGCAATCTCGACTCTCGAGCAGCTTGGGTTTTGCTTGTTTCATTGCTTGTCAGGTTAGTGAAGAACTGCACTGGGAGCTCTTTGTTCCAGCCGGCCCTGCCGGTATGTATCCGATTAAGCCCTGCTTCTGCATTTAGATTAGTTCTATATCCATGGAAGTGGATGGAACTGAATTGATGAAGATCGGATTAAACATGCTAAAGAAAATGTGTGCTTATTTTCCGTGCATTTAATGTGTATGTTCCCAAGGATAGAGTGACAAACCTGCATCAAGGATACGGATTCGTGGAGTTCCAAAGCGAAAAGGATGCCGATCATGTAAGTTTCTTCGTTTTCTCAACTTGTTCTGTGGCTTCCTGTTCTCTGGTAGAGTTTTATGTTGTTGACTATGAAGTTTCTTGTTTCGACTGCTGTGCAGGCAATCAAGGTGCTTAATATGATCTAGCTTTACGGCAAGCCTATTCGTGTAAATAAGGTGATGTAATTCTATTTCCCGTAGCTGTTGTTATCTGTGTGTTTTGTGACACATAGGAAGGCAGAATAATAGTGTAACAGGGCTCTGGGAAAGCATTCTGCTTTGTCTCTGTATGCCCTACTTATCCTTTGATGTGATGAAATTCTGATTGCTCGGGGAAAACATGCAGGATGGGTCTTGTTGCCAGTTTCTTTTGTTTTCTATGCCATCTTAATTGTTGACACTCATATGGAATTTATACAGACATATTGTTATTTCTCTTTTGTAGATAATGAGAGACCCTGACACTGGAAACTCGTGGGGATTTGGCTTCATTAGCTATATGATTCCTTTGAGGCATCTGATGCAGCTATTGAGGTATGCCTTTCCCTGCCCTTTATATTGGTCACTTAGCTGAAAAGGTACAATTATATGGATGAAAAAGTCTAGTCATCTAGTTTTTTTTTTTTTTTAAAGTGCATTTAGCTATAAACTCCTAACAAACAAATTTTAAGATTAATATTAACTATTACTAGGGTTCTACTCATTTGTAAACTTTGATTGCTATTATTCTTGAGGCAATTATTTTTAGTTTTGGTTTTGAAGCCTGAATTTGAACTGTACATGCATCTACTGATATATCTTCACTGTGTTATGCTATGCTTGCTGAAATGGTGGCTTTTTCATACAAAGTTGAGTTAGTGCTTGATATCTTCTCCTTGTTTCCAGGCAATGAATGGCCAGTATATGTGCAATCGTCAAATAACAATGTCATATGCATATAAGAAAGACATGAAAGGGGAGTGTCATGGTACTCCTGCAGGTGAGGCCTCTTGTTTACTGAGCACCTGCTTTTCTGTTTGTCTGATGTCATTATAGATGGTCAATCATTACTGATTAATCAGATACTGTTATTGTAATTACATTGCAGAGAGAGGTTTGGCTGTTAGCAATCCTACATCAAAAGAGCCGGCTTCACACACTCTTTGCTAGTGGGCCTCCAACACTCCCCAATGGGGCTCAGGCCAACGGTGCCATGGGTGCTCCAAGGCCTCCGCGTCCCTTTGCAAGTGGTGGTGTTGGTCCAGGTCTGATTCCCCCACTTCGGCCACAACCCCCTCAAGGTATGGGTTTCCCGCCAATGCAGATGGCAAGGTCAGCCTCAACAACAGGGTCAACCAATGATGCCTCCACCGCCAATGCAGCAGTTCAGACCTGCTCCCCCGAACATGACACCACCCCTAACACAGGCCGCTCCTGCTCCTCCACGGTCTCTTCCACCTCCTATGGCGATGGGAAACCAACAACAGATGTGGCACCCACCGCCTCCCTCTCAAATGAGGCCTCCTAACATGCAACACCCATCAATGCCACCACCTCCTCCACTTAACAACCCACCCCTACCGCCTCCATGAGTTGAATGACCTGGACTAGAGCGATAACAATGGTATGGGATGCTTAATTCAATTTTTTTGCTGGTTAGGAATTTGTAATGTCTAAATTAGTTCAAACATGTCAACAGGATTGCCTACTAGGCTACTAGAGGCAGTTTCTTTGTCAATGCATGTCAATCTCTACAATGGGGTTTTCGAGATAGAAATTCTAGTTTACTTGAATTCAGACTCAAACTTTGTTTTTGTTAGTTCATGATAACTCTCAACGGTACTTAAAAAGATTTGGATGGAGAGTTTTTCTGCATGCCAGAGAAAACCCCAAATTCCTGTCTTTCATGTAATGAACTATATTTTACCCAATGGAGTCCTCTAACTATACTACAAGGCTTTTGCATTTAAACCAATTGTGCATTAATACTATTACGTATCAACCTGGGGATCATATTGCATCTGGTATGGTTGAGATCAGATAGGGTTAACAATTTTGGGATCTCAGTAACATGTTCCCTTTGCTCATGTTTTCTTTGTGTGGGCTACCTATTTTGTCACCATATATAAGGATTAAACTAACAAATGTTAGTTTTGTGGAGATTAAAATTCATAGTTGTGATGAATACATGAGCATTCAAATCGACACAGCCTAATGATAATTTGTTACAGAGAAGCCAAAGTCAGAGAGGCCTCTATGCGAGATCAGAGAAAGAGAAGAATAGAGCATCGGTGTTAATGAGAATTTTGCAGCCTCTGCCTCTCCCACCACCGGAGTTATCACTGCGGTCACTCTCTTCATCAGCTTCTGCTTCTGCTTCTGCAAGGGTCTACTCAGACCACCTTCTCGCCACCTTCTTGGTCTGCTATTAAAAGCATACATATTAGCTCCAGTACATCTACATATAGTTAAGTTGTGATGCTGATAATGAATTGCATACAGTCACCTGTTTCTTCATCATCAAGACTCTCCAATCCTGTTGTTCAAAATATATGTCCAATGAGCATAGTATCCTATTCGTTTGCTGCTGGAGTCCATCGGAAAGTACGTCGCCCGGCATTACCTTATACAACTCGGATCTCTCCACCAGTATTAACTATTACCAATCACTTCCCGCTAACATGATCTAGACCATTATTAGCATCTGTTGTCTTAGTTGCAGTCGATTCCCAAACTTCTATTGGTTTAACCATATTACCTTTTATTATCACTTGGAACCCCATAGCATGACGGGGAATAGCCCTACCTCAAATCCTTGCTCTTATTCTGAACTTTGGTTATTAGGACAAGTTACTTGTCCTTGCATAGACAGAGCTGTCTAAGCCTCGGATGTTCTGATTGGAAAGTGAAGGCACAGTTAAGGATATTGATGACTTTCTACTTCTTGTATGGCTGAGTTCTCCGGGAGCGGGGATCCTCGATTAGTTTTCTTGGAAGAAATGTACTGAATATGTCATATTCACAGAGTCCCTGCAGCATATGTCGAACAGACCTGGATTTGCATGGGAAGCACTTCCTCCAAGGCTCCAATCTAACGAATACATGCTAATGCTAATTAGGCTTCCTTGAAATCTAAGTTAGAGGCAAAAACAAAAGGTTGAGAATGCGTACGTCAACCCTTCGGTCCCTCCCAATGGATTCTAACTCGCACCAGTACTGCTCTCAACAAGGTTGGAGTGGCCACGAGTATGCATCATCCTATCCTCTTTGAGTCTTTGGTAAGCACGGAAGTGACTGAAATGTTACCTTCTCCGAATGAGTAACATTCAGCTGCAATCATGTTACTCTTCGTGAACCTACAAGTGACTTGCGACGTGCGCAAAGGGTGACAAAGCCGAAATCTAAGGTGACTCATCCCTGTAACTCTTATGCTATTTGGAAAGCTGCAGCTCGGGTTGAAGAGAAGCTTACCATTCATCAGTATCTGTAGGGAAACTATTATCAGGCAGATTGAATGGTGTAAGTCTTGATTCGATTAAACTTGGGGAAACAATCTTGAAACGTATTTAGACTTTTTCCAGACCTGGTGAGTGGTGGCAGTGATCTGTTATCGATTTATTGAAATTCTTTCTACTTGAAGACTTTGTAAAGATTCCATCTTGCTCATCACCTTTGGAAACGCATTAAACCTTGAACAATCAGATATACTAAGAATTTCAAGTTTCTTTAGCATAGCAATGTTATTTTGGAAGCTTTCTTGGTACTACGAAGTCTTCCAGATTCTAGTAAACGAGCCCAATAGCACGTATTGGAAGCAATGAAGAACACTCATGAATTCCTATAGCATGTCCCGACTGCCGATAGCAAGCACTCGCTGACGATATCGAAACTTCTAACCAGAAGAGAAGCTGGAAATATATGCTTGAATCTAAATAGCTGGTGGACATGGATGCAAACTTCCACTATATTCCTAATGTCTTACAGTTTAGTGGGATTATAAACTCTTAGGCAACGAAGGCAAGTTCTCCATTTACCCGTGTAGGATCTATAATCTCAACACAATTAATCACTTGATTATTTCACAGTACACTTCCGTTAGTCGAAGAAAAGAACATGTGCGGAGTACGGGGGCAATAGCAATTCATTCATCTCCGTCCTCATCTTTTCCGATAATGACAGCAGTGTATTTCCCATTTGAATGGTTGGTAATTGGACCTTATATACTTCATAAAGGCAGTGAAAAAACTAACTTGTTAATATCACCAGCAACACTGCCCGGAAGCTCTGCGAGTACTTTCAACGCTCCATTATACAGGGTCCAATGTAGCTGCCTGCAGCACTGTTTCAAAGTTTCAGAATTAAAAATTAAATCAGACGAGGCCAGGTTCAAAAATGCTACTGAGATTCAACGTTTTTAACACTATGTTGCAAATAAGTAGATAGTTACCAGAGTATATATATGCATTCTGCTGTAATGTGCAATGGTATAGCTTGTCCTGCAATGATGTTTTCCTATTTAAATTTAGATGTGATAGTCAGTGGATCAACATATATCCGATTCAAAAATAGAAGAAATAAACTACAAACAAGGGAGAGGCCAATAATAGGTTTACCAAGTAAATTGAATAAGTGTATGTGTACAACCAAGTTATGAACACCATTCACATAAATCTGCACTTACCTACATACCAGCATATTGGCCTCCCAGCATATTCGCCTTGTCTTCCATAATGACCATGCTGAATAACAGTTTCTATGATAGAAAAAATTCACGCAGGCCTTCGAGGCCTGCCATATCTTCACTTGGAGATAGAAAAGGGAGTGACCAGAGGATAAAAATAGAAGACAGTGACCAAACATGCGAGCGAGTACACAAATACACCTTGCACGTTTGGCAACAAAAGCTATGGCTGCCCTTTTCCAAAAATTTCATAGAATATTGACAAACTTGTGATGCTGAGAAGACCTACCAGTCTCCAATGATGACAGTTAACGCAGAGGTAGTTCTTACTATCAGCAGATATTTTGACAAATCTCAACTAATGACATAAGCACATGGATAGCAAGCACCTGGTAGGAAAACATTTATAAGAGGATCAGATCAATAGAATGCTTAGTTGTTGTATGATTTTAGAGATAGAAAAAGAAAGAAGACAGCAGCCACAATGAGAACCTTGCAACCGAAGAATTTGTTGACGACTCTTTCTGCTTCAGCTGATTCTTCTGTTGATGCTAGTGTCCCATCCCCCCTTTTCCTTTCTTTCTCTATAAACAGAAATAATCCATATAGAATATATCTTGATCAGTTAAAAAGAATTATGTGTTAATTATCAACAAAATAAATTTGTGATCCTAATTATCAACAGAATGAGATCAGTACTGCAAGCAGTATATATAAGTCAAACTATTTATGCAATTAGTTTCTAACCAAATCATGAATAGCAGAAGACTGTTTCGGAAACCATGCTACTACCACTTCAGAAAATGTACTTCAACTTAGTAACATGAAAAAATTAACGCCTATAAGAACATTTGTCTTAAGTTTGTTGAAGAAATAGGGCCTATGGTACACTTATAGGTATAAAGAAATAACTTATGCAAACAAATATTAAGCTAAAATATCAATACTCAGAAATATAATATAAAAATATCAACAAATTACGTTTGATACAGCAATAATAACACACCTGTTTCTTCATCAAACTCTCCTATGATGCCATTGAGGCAACGATCCTTTTTCCATCTGTTATAAGTGTGCCTATTATTTTGTAAGAAGGGTCCACCGCAGAGGAAGTATGTTCCTGGCCTGACCTCATATAACTCTGACAACTCTCCACCACTGTTACCAATCACCTCATTAACACCACAAGCATCGGGATCCTCATAAGCAGGTTCTCTACTACTGCTGCTGTGCTCTTGCTTACTCATCCTCATCCCTTCCTCAGTTACCACTTCGACACCAAACTCTTTTACCTGAAGCCAGTTATTCGGAGTAAATACTGAGACAGTGACTACATCACCACCTTCGAATTGATTCCCCAAATTCCAATGGCTTAACCATATCATGTCGTTTCCAGCAGTTGGAATGCCGTAACATGACGGCACATAGATCCACTTCAGACCCGTGCTCGTATTGTTGACTTTAATGATTAGTGGTGGCAATGGAGTAGTAACATATGTCGTCCATGCAAACACAGAAAATATGTTGAAGCCTCGGATCTTGCTATTAAGAAGTATAGGCACAGGAAAAGATATTGAGGAACACCCTTTACTTGTATGGCTGAACTGTCCTGGAACCTTATTTCCATTTCCCGGAAAGAATGTGCTGAAGATACCATATTCATGCAGTCCCTATAAATACAAACAAATTTATGATTAATATGCCAGGTATATGATGAGGGAGGGATAGAAACAGAGACAGATACCTGGATGCGTATGGGTTTCATGGATTCCACTTCTGATGGGGAGTTTGCATCTGGGGTGTGCATTAAAATGGGTTCCATGGATTCCAAGTGGGACAAACCCAAAAGCTCGATCATTTTTACATCAACTGTTTCAATGGGTTCTAACTTGTACCAGTGCTGAATCTCTACTAGTTTTGAGTCACCGTATATGGATACTCTCTTTGGCATGCACGAAGGTGACTGAAATGTTATTCTTTCCAACGATACACAATGGTCTGTGCTCAGTAGATCTCTTACTCGTGGTAGACCTCTAATTGATCTAAGAAGTGTACATGAATCAAGATTAAGCTCTTCGAGATTAGAAAGGCTTCTGATGCAATCCGGCAAGGTAGAAATTGGATTGTAGCTGATATTTAAGCTCCTCAATGAAGATAAATTACCAAAATCACTAGGAAAAGCAACATCAGAAAGATTGCAATCGCTAAGATTTAACTTAGCTAAAGAGCTAGGCAAGGAACCCCAAAAATCATCTATACTTGACCTTGGCCGTGAATTTACCTGCCCGGGGTTACTGATTAGCTGATCTATTGGAACTCCATATGCTTGAAACACTTTGAGAGATTTCATGTTCCTAATCTCTGTTGGAAACTCGGAAAGATTTAAACAACCCGATATATTAAGTGTTTCAAGTGAGTTTAGCATATGAATGTTCTCTGGAAGCTTCATAAGATTTACGCAATCTTTCAAATTCAAGTAAACAAGTTTCTGTAGCTTCCCTATGGAATCATGGACATGAACCAAGCTTAAACAATGTTTAAGAATAAGTCTCTCCAGGTTCTGAACCAATGAGAAGTCACCAGTTTCAGTAAGGTTTGAGGAATGGCTGAGATCAAAGATCTTCAATGATGGAAGACTCTGTATTTAAAAGAGGTATAGGAATAGAAGGTGGGAATTAGAACTCAGACGACGCTCACATGGTTATAAAAAAACCCTTAAAAAAAGAGAGAAAGAAATGTAAGCCAACATACCTTTGCTCCATTCCACACTTGTCTCAATCTACTACAGGGCATTTCAATAACAACAAGCATCTCCATAGGAAAGTCAATCGGGATTGAATCCAAAGGACATTCACGCCAACACAACCATCTCAATCCTTTAGGAAACATTTCATAACTACCATTGAGCTGTACATGACCAAGATGGAGGAATCTGAGTTTGTTCATCATTGAAAATGCATCGGTATCCAAGACCTCCATATCTGAATTTCTTGAAGGAACATGTGCAGGGTACACAGGCATGTTCAGGACAAGGCCTTCAATTGCATTTGTACCCTAAAAGAATAATGATAAATATATACATAAATAAATCAGCTGAATACAAATGCAGAAAACAGAAAAGGGAGGAAACGAAAAAGGAAGAGCAAGAAGTATTGTTTCTTACAGTCTTTTCTCTCAGTACATTAAGAGAGTCCTTGTAATTCCATAGCCTACTACGTTCCTCGGGATCTTTTGATTCTAGACGAACAATTTCTCTCCCCATATCACGAATCATGTGATGCATCTTCACCTTATTACATTCTTCTATTCTAACCAGATATCTATCAATGAGATTTTGAATGCCAACGGTTGTGTAGAAACCACATGCATCTAAGATTCTGACAATGGTATCCTTCTCCTTTCCGATAAAAAAACATGCAATATGGAGGAATAATCTCTGATCATGCTCATCTTGTAAAGAGTTGTAGCTCGTCCTGAGTTTACTCATCACAACACTGTTTGGTATAGTTTTGGATTTCTTTAATGCACTTACCCATACATCTATAGTCTGCCCTGAGAGAGAAGAACCCAATGTTTGAAGAGCTAATGGAAGCCCTTCGCAGTATTTCACAACCCTATCTGAAAGTTCCAAGTAACTTTTAATAGGGTGGTTGTGTCCAAAAGCATGCCTACTGAAGAGGTCTGATGATTCGATATGGTTCAAAGTTTCAACATTATGCACCTTGATATCTCGATGACGCTTGAGCAATCCTGCATTCCGTGTTGTTATTATAATTTTACTTCCAGAACAAAAGCAGCCTTTCATCTCAAGTATTGCGTCAACTAGGCCCTTGTGATCCACATCATCCAGAACCAGAAGAACTCTTTTATAGCTCAAGGCTTCTTTAATTTTACTCATTCCCTCACTAGGACTACTTATTTTCACTTTTCTCCGATTCAATATATCCGAAAGAAGTTGTTTCTGTATTTGAACAAAGCCATTTGGCCGTTCTATAATCTCTCTGATATTTTCAACAAAGCAGCTTCTTTCAAATCTCTCAAAGTTTAGATTATAAACAACTTGTGCAATAGTTGTCTTTCCTACACCACCAATCCCACAAATTCCAAATATACCAATATCAGATGATCCATCCTGTAACCATGCATTGATGTTTTTTACTCGGGAATCAATTCCAACCAGGTAAGGGGACACACACAAGGGAACTCGATTTAACTTTGCTTCAATCTCCTTAACAATTTTCTCGATAAATTTTGCCTCGTGCCTAGAATATAACAATCAAAATGAAAACTAATTATGCAATGACTTCGATTATGTAATCTAGATTAAGTTATTAATGTAGATTGATCTCTAACTACTTCAAAATACAACAATATCACTTGTAAGGTTGAAATGGAATTACTTACCCGTCAGCTTTATCTTTTAACGCCATGCCCGATAGAGATGCAACTTCAGTAAGTGCTGTCTTCCATCGAATCAACTTCTCCCTTGTCTGATTCTTTTGGTGTGTGATGAATGCCTTTGCAAGGCTCCCTGTCTGCTTCCTCACATGTGACGGGTTGACGTCGTAGAAGATCGGCAAAATGAACTGATCAGAGCTCTTCTTGCATTCAAGTATCGTCGCCAGCTCGTCCAGACACCAACTGGACGACGCGTAGTCTTTTGAAAACACGATGACTGAACATCGAGAGTGTTGGATGGCGCTCTCTAGTTCTGGCCTGATCTCTGCTCCTCTCGGAAGTTCATCGTCGTCTCGGAAAGTGCAGATGCCTGCATTGGTCAGGGCAGTGAAGAGATGATCGGTGAAACTCTTGCGAGTGTCTTTACCTCTGAAACTGAGGAAGACTTGGTAACTCAAGTGACAAGGAGAAATACTGGAGGAGGAAGCTTGTTGAGACGATGAGCTGACAAGATCCATGGATCAACAAACAGTAGTACTAAGAATGATAAGGAGTTTCAGGACTCAGGAGGAGACTTTACTCAGGTTTCTGAGCTGACTATAAATTTTGGGGTCAAGTGGATGAGAGGAAAGTCTTTGAATCAATCATCATTATCAAAAGATTTAACTTTTGGAAGTTAATAATGCAGCTTTCATCATGGTCCCGAAAAGAGCGGACCCCATCTTCGTCCGAGAAATTTTTAAAAACCAATGCAGTCTGACTGACGTAGTCCTTGTTTGTTAATTAAATTCTAACACTTAAAAATGTATTATAACTAAAATATAAATTAAAGATTTTTTATATTTTATGAAATTACCGTTTTAAGAGCAAGTCCAACGTATTCCCTAAATTCTAAATTCTTTGATTTTATCTATTTTAGGGAATATGGAGTCATTTTTCATTCCAACAGCTTTCCTATCTCATTCCCTAAAATAAGGAAAGAGATGAAAGAGAAGTTTTGTTTCCCTATATTTACAGATTTCCTAAAATTATTTAGGGAAAGAAGAATTGAATGTTGCACATTCTTTAAGACTCAAAGATAAGAAAGAAAATATAATTTATTCTAAAAAATAAACTTTTAAATTTTTATATTTATTATTATATTGTAATAAATGAGGATTGTTGTTATAATAAATATTTGAATCTTTAAAATAGAAAAACTGTTGGATTTGGTATACAAAATTTTTAGAGATTTTGAGCCGGATCCTCTCCTCATAACTCTCTGCTAATATTGCCTCACAAGATGATCTTGGCCGTCCAGTCTTAATCAACGGTCAAGATGTCTCTGAGTTTAGTTTTTTGGTTTAGTTTTCGTGATATTTTCATCTCCTCTCGTCTCTTCCCGAATTCTCGTCAGATATCTCATCTGTTTTATCGCACTTCTTCTTTTCAGTCTTCTCTGAGCTCTCAAAATCACTCTTGCTGCAGTTGCCCGTGCATTATGCCCTTTCCTTTGTATGTTTGTTGTTTAATATTGTTGTTGAACTTAAAGTATACAAGAATAGAGCAGCGAGAGAACTTTGGGATTTTGATTGAAACTAAGCTTTACCAATTTGACTGCAATCTGCAAACCAAGTTTTGCAGAATGATCCTCAGTAATTTGCTAAGAACATGATCAATAGCCTTCAGAACTTGCTTCACAATCACAAATTTAAAGTTCCAAGGAAAGGGATTTAATCTCGTCAGATAAATCATGAACAAAGAGAAAAAAAGCAAAACTTTGAGAAACAGAAAACGTGAAGGCACTTCCATAGTTCCATTATCATATCTCTCTCCATTATCATATCATGATTTATTCATCTCTCTCTCATCTACCCTTTTCTCCATAATTAAACCAAACCCCTTGCAAATCAACCCCATATATCCCCAAAGCTCCAATTTCTTCCCTGTAATTTCCATCTCCGGCGAATGGTGGGTTATGCGTCCCGATATTGATCTCTAACACCCAGAACCGGAATCCCATTCCTTCCACAATTTGATCGAATTTGCGACGAATTCGGGTTTCTTCTTAGCAGGGGCAAAGCTGGCAGTGGCCCATGCTCAGATCGGCCTGCCGGGCTTTCGATGCTTCAGATTCTGGGAGTGTATGCAAAAAGGGGGAGAGAGAGATGAGACTGAATGAGAAATCTTGAGGAGATGAAATATCTCAAAAACTAAACTCAGAAAAATCTTGACCATTGATTAAGATTGAACGGTCAAGATTGTCTTATGAGGCAATATTAGCAGAGAGTTATGAGGAGAGGATCCGGATTCAGTTTTGCTTCCCTATTATGTAGAAAATATAAGAAAGCTGTTGGACTTGCTCTAAGTCTTTTATAAGTTTGATCTACGGTTTAAGGTATAAGATTTAAAGATTAGAGTATAAGGTATATGGTAAAAAATCAACAAGAAACCTAAAATAGTTTTTGATAAAATCGTTAAAATAATTTTTCATTATAAAAATACATATGTCAAAATTTGAATGAAATAGATGAAACTGTTACATAGTCTTTCGGGAGCACTAAAAAGTTTCTCATTGAATACCTCCCTGACCCGGCACCATCTACGTCTCGAAAAGAGCCATGTGTATTGAATTTAATCTACAGATAATGCAGAGGCCTAGCCTCCAAGTACCACCCGAACCTAAGTTGAAAGAACCCAAAAACATAAACATGGGAGTACTCGAGCAAGAATTAAGAGGAGCAAATATGAGGCTAGCATATTCCTTTTACGAGGCCACAAAGAAATGTTGAAATGTTGAAGTCGTAAATAGTACCTCCATCATGTTTCAATCGATTATGCTCGAACCATATCCACCACAAGGTGATACGCCACAAGTCCACAACAACACCATGGTGAGTCTAGACGTGATGGCATCGAAGAACAATTCATGCAAATTTGTGGGAGACTATGAATCTGGAACAAATTAACTCAAGTATAGGAAGCAACTACTCAATCCCAAAAAGAAGAGGCGAGTTCCACTTTCACAACCAACAATTACAAACACTTAAACAAGTGAAGGGGGCTGTATGTCTAGTGCCTCACTTAAAACATCAACCAAGCCTAAGTATGAAAAAGTGTCACTCTCCTATCCTCCATCTTCAAGAAACTAAGTTATGTTTTGAATAAATTAACTATGAATGCCTACAACACTCCATGCATGTAAAGTGCGCCAGCCAATTCTTAATCTTTATCGCAACGAGAAATGAATCGTGCGAAGACTATTGCTTCTTCTTTTGCATAGTATGGCACTACTAATCAGCAAACTGATAACATTCTAAAAAAAAAAAAAAAAAAAAAAAGAAAAAAGGGAAGAAGAATAAGAACAAGACAGCAAACTGATCTAAAATCGATCAAGTTCCTTTCATGCAGCAATGTTGCGTACGGAGGAGAGAATGTCTTTATTCCAAAGGCATGAATATAAGATCGAAGAGAAGAATGTACTGTTGTGGCAAAAGAACGGCCAGAGCTTGGAAGCTATTCCGGTAGCCAAAACGTACAGTGGAGACAACACTGACCTATAAGCAGCTTTTTTGAGTAAAAAAGAAATTTCATGTATCCTAGGTTTTTTTTTTTTTTTTCAAATGGGACATTATTTGAGAACAGTAGTTGTAAACTTGTGATACTGGCATTACATTCCGATTAATTCTGCTGTCTCTAATCTAACGCGAGTAACTACTAACTTGTACTATTTTTTTATTTTTAGGCTTTCAATGCAAACCTTTTTTATTTTATTTTTCTTTATAACCTGAACCCAGGAGCAAGTGGTTCAACATATATATCTGCAATTTAAAAATATAGAGAAGAGGGAACCACTACAGAAATAGCGAAAAGAGCACAGCGGCCACAATACAAGCCACTCACTAGCAGCAGCAGGTCTCTCTCTCTCTCTCTCTCGCAGGTTCTCTCTCTCTCTCTCTCCTGATAATCTACTCAGAATATTGATAATATTGTAATGCCAATGCTAATTACGTACAGTAAGAGACCTTCAATCTCCAATGATATTATCTAACACGCTCGGTGATCACATACTAATTTCCTTACCTATTTTTACGTACAAACTACAAAGATGCATGAATATCCCTATGGACACAACTTATGAAACCGACGGTGCCATTTTACAGTGTGATGTTGTTACATATATGATCAATAATGAGCAACAAGGGAAACACATATATTTATACACTTACAGAATTTGACACTTAGAATTCATTTAACATCTAACTCCCATCATCAAGACCTGTCATTTCCTTCACATGGAGAGAATAGAGCAACTGACCATTCGATAATGGCTATAATGAAAAACTTGCAGCCGATGCAAACCCTCCCTGCATCTACTTCTGATGCAGGCATCATGTCAGACTCACCATAATGCTGCTCTTGCTGCCTTTCTTCTATAAAACATTAAAAAAAAAATTTATACCAGAAAATCCACATATACAGAACATGATATCTATCAGAGGCAAGATAAACTATAAACATGTGATAACACACCTGTTTCTTCAGCAGAGTCTTCAATCATGTTATTCAACCAAACAGACTTATCGATCCAACTATTATACAGTTCTCTATTTTCTTCTACAGGTCCACCGCTAAGCAAGTATGTTCCTGGCATCACCTGATACTCTAACAAATCTCCACCAATGACATCATTGACATCTTGATCTGAATAACATGAATTTATGTTGCTGCTGCTATCGGGGGTACTGATAATCTGGTCTTCTTGTTCTTCCACAATTTGGATGCCCCATTCTTTAACTTGGAAATGTTGCTGGGGTGTATACACTGAAATAGAGACTTCATCGCCACCTTCCAATCGATTCCCCAACTTCCAATGGCTCAACCATATTATGTTTTTCTCCTTACTTGGAATGCCATAGAATGACGGCCCATAGATCCACTTCAGGGACTTGCTCTTATTAATGAATCTTATCATTACAGGATGATTAGGTAGAAGACCAGAACGAACACCTTCGGAGTCCGCATAGACAGAGAAAAAGTTGAAGCCTCGAATCCTGAGGTTAGGAGGAAGTAAAGGCACAGTAAAAGACATTGAGGAGGCACCACTACTTCTACGGTTGAACTCCCCCGGAACCTCATTTCCAAGAAGAAATGTGTTGAATATACCATATTCAGACACTCCCTGTAATATCAATGTATCCCAAGTCATATAGTAACTTTGTATATAAAATGACTACATGTGTGTGTGTGTGTGTGTGTGTGTGTGTGTGTGTGTGTGTGTGTGAGAGAGAGAGAGAGAGAGAGAGAGAGAGAGAGAGAGAGAGAGAGAGAGAGACAGACCTGAATGGGATGCATTTTGTTTGATAGATAAAGACAGGCATTGTACATGTTAATAAGTTCCCTAGGATTCAAGTTGTGCAAGCCTAAAACGTTGATCAATTTTACATCAACCTTCTCAATAGGTTCCAACTTGAACCAGTGCTCAATCTCAGACAGTTTGGAGCGTGTAGCCAGATATATCTCTATTTTATTTGGTATGCATGATATTGACTGAAATGTTATTTTTTCCACTGACTCACAATCCCACATATCCAGTACTTTCACTTTTGGTAGTCTTACAAGAGATTTAAGACCTGTACACTTTTGAAACTTAAGGAGATCAATCCCTCTGAGGCCTCTGATGCAATCCGGTAAGCCAGCAATTGGATTCATGCTTAGATCCAATGTCTGCAGTGAACACAAGTTACTAAAACTCATAGGAAAAGCATCATCAAAAAGTCCGCAGTTTCTAAGACTCAAGTCAACTAGAGTTGAGGGGAATGAAGCCCAAAAATTATCTATACTTTTCCTTGGCCATGATATGACCTCCCCTGTGGTAGTGAGAAATTGGTTTATGGGAACTTCATCTACTTCAAGCACTTTCAGAGATTTCATCTTTCTCATCTGCACTGGAAACTCATTCAGATTTGAGCAACCAGATATGACAAGCGTCTCCAGTGATTTTAGAACAGAAAAATTCTCAGGAAGCTTGGTAATAGTTTTGCAATCTTTCATACTCATATAAACAAGACTCTCTAGGATTCCAATGGACTCATGGATTTCAACCAATCTTGGACAATGTTCAAGAATCAATTTCTCTAGATTGGGCACTAACGAGAAATCACTAACTTCAGTAAGGTAAAGGGAATTGCTGAGATCAAGCATCTTCAATGATGGAAGCTGGTTCTGTGAAACAAAAAATGAAAGGTAGGGAGTTAACTCTTACAAGTTACAACTGTATACCTAATCATCAACAAGCTCAAATGAAAAAGGAAAAAGACATAAAACTGTGTTGTAGCATACGGCATACCTTCATTCCCTTCCACACCTGTCTCAAGTTACTACTAGGCATTTCAAGAACAACAAGACTCTCAAAACGAAAATCACTCGGAACAGAGTCCAAGGGGAATTCAACCCAGCACAACCATCTTAGTCCTTGAGGAAACTCTTCATAACTTCCATTCAGTTGTACATTACAAAGGTCGAGTAATCTTAATTTGCGCATACTTGTAAATGAAATTGTTTCCAAGACTACCTCCTTTGAGTTTCTTGTAGGATTGTCTGCTAGGTACATATGCATGTTCAGGACGAGGCCTTCAATTTTTTTTGTACCCTAATGAAGAATAGGAAAGAAAAAAAAATATGAGTAATAAGTAACAACAGAATTGCAAAGAAAAAGAAAAAAAAAAAGTGAGAGAAACAAATACATTGAAGGAGCAAGGTTTTCCTTACAATTTTCTCTCTCAGTACATTGAAAGAATCTTTATGATGCCATAATCTACTACGTTTCTCAGGATACTTTGTTTCCTGGCGAACAATTTCTCTCCCCATGTCTCTAATCATGTGATGCATCCTCATTTTATTGTTACCATCACAAAACACCAAACATCTGTCAATGAGGTTTTGAATGCCAACAATGGTGTAGAAATCACATCCATCTAGTATTTTGACAATGATATCCTTGTCCTTTCCAATAAAGAAACATGCAAGATGAAGGAACAAATTTTGGTCATGGTCATCTTGTAAAGAATCATAGCTTATTCTAAGTTTACTCAAGACTTCACTGTTTGGAATAGCCTTCAATTTCTGTAGTGCACTCTCCCATACATCTAAACTTTTCCCTGATAGAGAAGAACCCAGAGTCTGAAGAGCTAACGGAAGTCCTGCACAGTGGTTGACTAACCTTTATGAAATTTCCATGTAACCTTCAATGGGATGGTCCTGTCGGAAACAATGCCAGCTAAAGAGTTCCACAGAATGAACATCATTTAGAAATTCAACCATTTGCGTCTTATCAACTGGACGAGTCTCTTACAACCCTGCATGCCTAGTTGTTATGATAATTTTACTTCCTGGACAGAAACAATCTCTCATACTAAGTATTGCATCTAATTGGCCTGTACGATCAATATCGTCTAGAACAACAAGTACTCTTTTAGATCCTATGACATCCTTAATCTTCATTATCCCCTCACTAACACTCAGTATTTTCACTTTTCTGCCACTCAAAATATCAGAACGGAGTTGCTTCTGTATCTGAACTAAGCCATTGTGTTGTTCTGAAATTTCTCTCACATTTTCAATGAAACTGCTTGCTTCAAATTTTTTAAAATTAGAATTGTAAACAAGTCGTGCAATGGTTGTTTTTCCTATTCCACCAATACCACAGATTTTCCATATGCCAACATCTGGTGATCCATCTTGTAACCATAAGTTAAGGTTTTCAACCTGATATTGAATTCCGACCAGGTAAGGTGTAACACTTAAGGGCACACGACACAGTTTGTCTTCAATCACTTTAACAATTTTCTTGATAAACTTTGACTCATGCCTAGAAAAGTTGCAACCAAAATAGGGAAAAAAAAAAAAAATCAATCAGCAAAGCCAATTGCCAAGACTTGGAATAATGACATGGACAAGTTAATAATCTTGACAGTAGAGATGAATAGATGATTGATTAGTGAAAGCTTCATAACAAATGAACTAGCAGTGATGGAAAGTTGGAGTTACCCATCAGCTTGATTTTGTAGCACCATTCCTGCTAGATCTGCAATGGTCCAGGAGGAGGAGTTTTCTTTCCTCTTTACAATGCCGCTTGGACGACATTTTTTAGCTTCACAAGTATTACAAAGTACTGTTAAAAAGAGAGAGACTCAATAGTAAGATGATACTAACAGAATTAGACCCTTCTGATAGAAAGCTCCTCATTTTTGTGGACTTGTGCTATTCTGTGGTAATTGCTTGAAGGCGTTGAAGCATACAAGATCTTGAAGCCAGTATATATAGCAATTTGGTGGTACCAAAATATCCTTACTTTTGGAGTTGGGCAAAGCGACAAAATCAATATATGATTTGCTACGCAATTACGTACAACACTGCAACAACGTAACACCATCTAGTTCCTAATCTTCATTGCAAAGACAAATGAATTGTGCCAAGAGAATTGATTCTACCTTTTGTATAGCATGGTATTACTAATCAGCAAAACTGGTGTAGAAGACTTCAACTACATGATACACAGTTCAAGAGAGTACAGTTTAATACATTTTCATCTCAGCCTGAAAGGGTTGAATTAGACTTTATTGGCGCTTTTCAAAATTATAGATCATGTTAAATACATGACCCTTCTTCCTATGAAGAATTTAACAACCGTGAAGTCCAGAAGAATATGATATGACAAATACATTAGAATCAGGCGAGACAAAAAAGAGCAATGCTTTTGACGAAGCATATAGCCAGACTATTCAGTGGCATTAGGTCCCTTGTAGTTGTTTACTAACTGCGCCTGCACATCATGAGAAACGGGAGAATGCTCTTTGTACTCCATTGTGAATTCACCTTTTCCCTGTAACAATAGATTGAAGAAGAATTGTAAAGAAAAAATGGCATACAGAAACGCAAATGAAACTCAGAAGGAATGCTCATTACCTGTGTCATCGATCGAAGAGATGTGGAATAGCCAAACATATTGTTCAAAGGGACCTGAAACGGTTGATCATATAAGTTTCATTTCAAGGACTTGTCATTACAACAAATAATAAGAAACAATAAAAAGATAAAATAAAAAACATTCCATTTAAAAATCAAGTTGGGTAAATCGTTGTAACAATCACAAATACAATAGAATTTTTAATTATTTGTTACTTAAGCCAGGAAGGTATGTGAAGTGGAATTAAATGAAAGAAAAGTCACTTACTTGGGCTGTAATAACAGAGTCATCCCCCTCCTGATCGTTTCCAATAATAACACCTTTCCTCCTATCAAATGAGAACAGTGATATTTTCAGTTAGATTGGTTGGTAATAGAACCTTACACTTTAGATTTAAAAAAAGATAGAAAAACACAGCCAAAAACTAGTGGAAAACACTCACTTGTTAATATCACCAGCAACAGTACCCTGAAATTCTGTAGGTACTTTCAACTCCACCAACATAACAGGCTCCAGTATCACCGGCTTTGCTACCGTATAGCACTGTTTAAAAAACGTATGACATAAATCTTATGCATTTTAAGTCCCAAAATAGAACAAGAAGGAAAAAGAAAATTCCAGGATATGGTCACAATCAAGTTACAGGTATTCACTTCAAACCAAGATAGGAACAGACCTTTCTAAAGGCATATATTGCAGCTAATTTGAAGGCAAGTTCACTAGAATCCACAGCATGGGAAGCACCATCAGTTAAAACAATGCGAACATTTTCAACTGGATGGCCAATTAATGAGCCCCTGCACAATAATAGCATTACCATCAAACTCAATAGCCAGGGCACCATATTATGACAGCATTACCGTTGAAATGCACTTGAGAGTAAGAAACCCAACTATACTATAAATTTTTTTCTCCATGTTTCAATAACTTCCAAAACAGGACAAGGGAACTCACGAATTGGCTGCTTCTTTGAAACCCTTCTCAATGGCTGGGATAAAATTTGATGGTATAGCTTGTCCCACAATACTGTTTTCAAATTCAAACTTTGTGATTGATCCTGCAGGCAGTGGTTCGATAAATCTGCCATACAAAATAGGCAAATAAGTTAAAGAAAAGAGAGCACCAAGTTGCATTCACAAAACTTTAAGGTGTACCAAATAACTAAAGTACTTGTAATTTGTAAATAGTCATATACAGTAACTACTGCACTCAAGCAAGTAGGGTATGGACAAACTAACAAGCAGGTATGAGCATTGTGCATATTATCTGCACTTACCCAGTTACTCGCCCATATTGACCCTGTCCTCCAGATTGCTTTTTATGTAAATAATCAAAGTCGGCACGTTGAGTAACAGTCTCTCTGAAGTTTACACGAGGCTTTCCAACAGTTGCATCAACCTGTTACACCAAAATGTGATATTAAAGTAAAATGGTAATAAAGGGTGAAAACTTTAAATTCAATATAACAACCATTCCTGACATCATCAATTCATTATCACATATTACGGAGAGACGGAGAGAGAGAGAGAGAGAGAGAGAGAGAGAGAGAAGGGGGGAGGGTAGGCACCTTATATTCTCTCCGAATGCGTTCAACATAAACTTCCAAATGCAGCTCTCCCATTCCCGATATGATTGTCTAGTCAAGGAAATAACAATGCTCAGGTAAGATAAATATTTCTCAAAATGTAGGAAAAAACAATACACATGAAATCATTTTGTTAATCAGACCTGTCCACTCTCACGGTCCAAGCCAACTCGGAAGGTAGGATCTTCTTTCTGAAAACGATTTAAAGCCTTTGAAAACTAGAAGAAGAAGAAGAAGGAAAAAAAAAACACAATAACAATCAATACCATTGAAAACTATTGCACATCTACAAAATCAAATCAAATGGAACCCGCCTACTTGGCCTCCTGAATCTTTTGAAACTGGCTGAACTGCTAATGACATCACTGGCTCAGGGACATTCATAGAAGTCATGGTATATTTAACTGAACCATCAGTAAATGTATCTCCTGAAGAAAACACAAAACTGATCAGGTTATTGATCTATCTATCTACACTACGAAGCCAAGAACTCAGGTTTCACCAAATTATAAATTGCCCAAAATATTCTTTATTCTATAAAAAAAATCATAATAAAATAATATGATTAGTTATTATAGTGAAACAAAAAAGTAGAAAAACATAAATAAATAAAAATTAAAGACGTCGTAATAATTGAACAGCCTTCACCAATCACATGCATTCAATAGGTATGAGGATAGCAAGGAATAATCCCAACTGCTTGTCATGCAAAAAAATAAGAAAGCTATGATTAACGTGACAGTGGAAATCTATATATTATCTAAGTGACTGTCTAACATCCAACTTTTAACATATATCTCGTTTTTTCAGATGCTTCAACAATATCAAACATCTTAGTCTTATTCTCCAACCAATATAACTAGGAAAACATAAATTGGTAATACAAGTTTACATGTACCCTTGGTCTATGCGTGTGCACACAAGAAGCATATATCAAAACATAGGAGCCAAACCTGATGCACAATCCACACCAAATACAGCAACTATTTGCCCAGCATGCGCCTCTTGAATATCCTGTTGATGAATACCCACAAAAAATAGAAAAGTAAAGTATCCGTAAACACAGCCTTTATCTACTAAAGACAAAATTGTTTACATACATCTAGGACCAAACAAATACCATGTACCCATCCACTACCAGAGAGAACACCAACCATCAAAACATTTTAGTAATAATTTACTGTAGTAATTATTTTCACATGTTGATCAATCCACCAATGTCATTAGGAAACTTTAAAGCAATAAACAAACCTCCATCTCATCGGAATGCATCCGGACCAAGCGAGGAACCTGTTCCGAGAGGAAAGAAGATTGAGTAAGAGTACAAAACGATATAATCATAGCCTCACAACTGCTATGAAATAGGACATATTCTGGACAACAATCAAAAACTAATATTTCAGCACTTGTAACAGAAACAGACAAGGTATGGTATACATAACATAAATGAGAATTTCATGTTTAGATAGACTCGACCTCAATGCCAACAGATGTGAGAGCAATACAAATCCTATATGAAAATTTAATCCACCACATAAATTCGCCATTCCACCCCATAAGAGATATCTCCTCCATGACATCTGGTTTTGGAATGTCTTTCCTAAAAACTTTTAACCACTTCTCCAGTTTCTACTTTGAATCACCCTTGCTCATACATAGAAATGTACTTGTGAGGCTCATCAATTTATGGGTTAATTTTATTACTGTTCTAACCAAGTAAGACAAAACCCAACAGAACCATGCCAACTGAAGACCAACAATCAAAGCCTTCCTAAGAGCAAAATGAGCAATCAAACGTAATGCAAGCAGCCATGCAGATAAGATTTGGTCAGAGACTCGCACTAAAGGGAATACATCCTTAAACTGACCTCTAAATATAATGAGCCTTGCATGTCGCAAGCATACCAACAATTGTCGTTAAAAAGATAATAAATTAATAACAAATAAATAAAAACGTGCTTTCTAAAATTAGGGATAACCATCTGCAGTCCTACACCCCAAAGGAACCAAAAACTACAAGGGGATAGACATCTACTTGCTGCTCACATATACCAATACTCATAAATACATAAATCAGATCATTCCACATAATTATAAGCTACTGCTTGCTTGCTAAAGATAATTACTTAGATCTCAGTATACTATGGAAGAACTGAAGTACTAAACAAATATTGCAGCACAAATCTTGTAACGCATAAACAGTTAACTTGAACCGAAAACTTGGAGCTGAAACATAAAATTCCTCCTCGTACGTACCTTAAGCTTCTTGCCAGTGTTAATGTTAAAAATGAAATCACCCTTCCGTATAACACCTTCATAGATTCTTCATCAACAAAAAAAAAAAGTTAGCAGAGCTATTATAATGTAGAGAAATTCTTAGGTGCAACAACCGCACCACCTGGCACATGCGCACCCAACCACCCCTTTTGACACGTGTTTTTTTTTTTTTTTTTTCACACCTGCCCTTCTTCTTCTTCCTCCTTTCTCCGGCGGATCTTCTTCTTCCTTTCTCCGGCAAAGCTTCTTCTTCCTTCCTTTTCGACGCCGCCGAAGGTCCCTGCGGCTTCTCTAAAGGTCATGTAGCCCCTGCGGCTTCTCCGGCATGGCGGAGAGCATGGACCGGACCACCACCTTGAGCTTCGGCGAGCGGCCGGGACCTTCAGATTGTCATAGATGATCGCCATAGATGAAATATGAGAGAGAGGGTTTCTGGTTTGCATTTTCATGGTGGTCGACGGCGGCGTCAAAGAGGGGAAGGAAGGAAGGAGATCCGCCGGAGAAAGGAAGAAGAAGAAGGAGGCAGGTGTGAAAAGAAAAAAAAACACGTGTCATGTTGTGAGTGGTGGGTCGCATAGATGAGGTGGTTCGGTTGTTGCACCTAAGAATTTCTCTATAATGTAATATATTAACGCAATAAAATAAGCTGCACTGAGTTAAAATGGAAACATAAATGTCCATGGCATACCTTAGAAAGGTTAACTGACCAAAACGCCCTTCCTCCAATTTAAAGGCTAATGCTACAAGAGGTCCATCTGGAGTTCCACCTAATATAACCTGTAATATTACTGAATTTTGTAATTGTCCACATGGATTTGGAGAATGAAACAAAAGAAAGAATATAGAATGAGTCTCATCTGCTTAATACCTTCTCTTCATCCTTAGTCTGGTCAAGAGCATAGTTACTGACTTCAGTTGGACAAGGCAAATAACCAAGTACGCCATTCAAAAGTGGTTGTACACCCTGTTGGGAAAAGATGAATAAATTATTGACATCAGAGTATTCAACAAGCAAGTAGCAAATGTAAAATCATCTTCTGTATAAAGAGGACAATTACTTTGTATAACTGAAAATGCCAGAATTGATAAAATAGTATATCTGAGACTCTGAGAGACACAAGAAAAGAAGCTACCGGAACCTACAGCTTAAGCAAATTCTAACAATGTAATAACATAGAAGTGCATCACCACATCTGCAAAGCCAACTGTAGGGATGGCAGCAAAGTCCCAAAAACTCATTTTCTAAAGTAGAATCAAAGCGAAACTTTTGGAAGTACATAGTCTAAACTACATGCAGTTAAATATGTCTATACCCACTGTGGAGTTACTAATTTGGCTGTGCGCAAGACATTTTAGGTGGCAATCATAAACACCATAATTTTATGATTTTCAGTCAGGAGTACAATTACGTGAAATTTAATGCACCAGCATAGAAGAAGTTTGAAGGTTGATGAGAAAGGTAACATACAGCCAAATATACCTATCATCCAAATGAACAAAAATTAAACATATATTAATAATACCTTGTTTTTAAATGCACTGCCCATGAACACAGGTATAAATTTCCTTGCAATGGTAGCCCTTCGTATAGCTTCCTACTCAAAAAGAAAAAAGAGAGAGAAAGCTCAATACAATGCCCAAATTAAGTTCTCTTGCTGGTCTTCAGAAATAGCAATAACTTTGTGACTTTCATGTAACATCTAACCACAAAAGCAAACACAAAATGGAAAATAAAATCAACTTTTTTAGCTCAAATCACATACAACAAGTCAAGACAAAATACTTTTGCTTTCATCCTCTCACAACTTTAGCAGATGCTAAGGGGAAAAAACAGACAAAAGGAGAAACAGAGTCCAATGTACCTCCAGATCAGTAGATGTAATAGGCACATCTTCAAGAAATGCTTCAGCAAGTTGGTCATCAACTTCGGATACAATTTCAATTAGCTCACGCCTTTTTTCTGCGACTAACACCTCCATATCAGAAGGAATATCTTCAATGACAATTTCCTGACTAAAATATGCGACAATAAAATACATAAGTACAATGCATACTGCAAAGGAAACATGAAAATTCGTTAGTGTCAAAAACATACCCGCTAGACCCGTGAAAATACAACGCTTTTAACTGCACAAGATCAATGAGACCCTTAAAATCATCTTCCAACCCAATAGGAAGTTGCAATGCAGCAGCATGATGCCGGAGCTTCGACCTCATCTACAAGAGAACCAACTACATTGTCACATAACTACTGAAGGTTCAAAAAACCAGCATCCCCTTAGAAAGGAAATATCAATTTAACTGACTAGGGCACTCTTGCTTCCACAATAAAAAAAAGTTTGTGCTATCTGGATCATATCGAAGTAACAAAGTTGTATGCTTCACTGAATCAGGTTTTACAGTAGGTAAAATCATACTAAAGGTATTTGAAAATATGCAAGGAAACAATAAGACGTAACGCACCTGATTCAAAACTTTCCATGGATCTGCTCCCATTCGATCAAGTTTGTTTATAAATGCTATTCTTGGAACCTCATATCTTTTCATTTGCCGATCAACAGTAATTGACTGACTCTGTACACCACCAACGCTACAAAGGACAAGGATGGCTCCATCAAGAACACGCAAAGCTCTCTCAACCTCAATGGTGAAATCAACGTGACCAGGGGTGTCAATTATGTTAATCTGCAATAGCAAACTTCCAGTTGCATAAGAGATATCTAATCATATGAAAGGAGTACAATAACAATTTTTCCCTTCCATTCTGGAACTCCACAACTTTAAAACTCAAGTCTAATTTATCAGTGGAAAGTGCAGACACAGGATGAAATGTAAAGACTCCAACCTTACTTTATCTTTTCAGGAAGCAAAAACGTTACCCAGAGAAAAGGCAGAGGGAGAGCATGCAAGAGAACCACAATGTACTTGGGTAGCTGCCTAGATATCTCTTTTCTTTCAAACAGTAGACACTCTACACCAACATCTCTGATTCAAACTACAATAATATTACTACAGTTTTGCTTTCTTCTAAATTAGTGTGATGTAACAATCTAACTAGTTCTTCCCTCCTTCTGGTGCTCCAGGTTTCAGTTGAGAATACAAGTAGCAACAAAATAATATCCACGTCCATTTTTCCACAACTCTTTCAATATAAACAAAAACCTCTAAAACATTCCAAGTATAACTGAAACTCTGTCATTCCATCATTTTGCAAATCTTAATCGCAAAACCCCAACCCCATTTTTGCGTTTCTTACTACTCAAAACTCACATTTAGCTTTCTTCACCGTGCAGTTGTACACAACTTAAAACAAATGATGCAAGTAGCTTCCAGCTTCCTATAAGTACAAATTTATCAAAGTGGATCACCACTTCAAATCCAACAAGTTCCAAACTTTAACGACCCAACCAAACCAATGCCACTACCAAGCTCAAGGGCACTTCTAAACTCGCCAATTGATGGTGTCGAAAAGAAGTAAGAAAAATCATCCTCATTTTCATGAAATAACAATTTTAACTTTTCTGCATTTCGAAACTACTTAATTGAATATTAATCAAATGGAGCTAGAAATTTGATCATCATTTTAACAATCCAATAGCTAAAGGGGCACCTCACCATTTCTGTGAAATTACAATTATACCTGATAACCATTCCAAGTACAGTAAGTCGCCGCAGACTGAATGGTAATTCCCTTCTCCCGCTCCAAATCCATGGAGTCCATTTTAGCGCCGACGCCGTCGCGTCCCCGGACCTCGTGAATCTCGTGGATCTTTCCGGTGTAGTATAGAATCCTCTCGGTGAGAGTCGTCTTGCCGGAGTCGATATGCGCCGAGATTCCGATGTTGCGGAGCTTCGCCATGACCTCCGTCCACCATACGTCCTTGTCGTCCTTGGCGCGCGCGAGGCTGTTGCCGGCGGAGAATTGGCGGAGGTGGAACGAGCCGAGGAGGAGCGAGGAGGAGGAAGGGGAAGGGGACGGCGTCGTTTTGGAGGCGTGGAGGGAGTAGAGGAGGCGTGTGGTGGCGAAGCGCGGGAAGCGCGGCATGGCGGTTGTGGCGGTGGTGGTTCTAGGGTTTTGGTGGTGCGCGGTGGTCAGGTTTAAACCCTGAACCCTTTTGCAGTTTTGCGCACAAGATCACTCTCTGTGTTGGTGATTGGTTTTTGGGAGTCAAAAATGCTCACTAGTTTGAGGAGACTGGTACAGAAATGGGTCGGGTTTGGATCGGGCCATGGGTCGGATAATCGGTAAATTGGTCATTTTTAGTGTATGGTCATTTTGGTTGTTAGAAAAGAAAAGTACATTTACATTGTGTTTTACTGGAATCTAAAATGTTTTGGTTGTATGATATGAGCTCACCCTAAGGGTCTTTCAGCAGTATAGTAAATTGAGTTATTTGCTTAGGTTGCTTAGTATGATTCAATTTTTATGTAACTCGCAGGGTGAATTGTGTTTATGGTGTTACCTATTTTTAATTAATACAAGGTTTAATATCTTTTTCTTTATCGGATAGTCATTGTGAGTTTGTGAGTCTGTGACTCATCATCCATTTGAACTTCCATAGTTATATATTGTCGAACTGTACATTTCTTAAGAATCCAACTGCAAATAACTCATCGGTACTTAGAAGAAGCGGAAAGGTGCCCTTGCTTGTTCTAGTAAAAGGCCCTCAATTGTTTGGAGTGTCACCATTAAGTTCATTGATATCATCATCACCTGAGCATCAACTGATTGATTTTGTAAGAGTGATCTTTAAAGGCAGAGACAGTTAGATTACAAAACTATAATTTGGTGAAAATTTACAAAACACAATACGGGGTGAATGAACTTATTCACTCAAGAGATGAACCGGTAAATAGTTCAGTGAGGTCTACAAAAGGAGACCAATTCCAAAGAAAATATTTTTGGGAATTTCATTTCCATGTGAAAACTGAAAAAGAAAAATGTACTTTGATTCGGAATAAACTATATATGATATGTCGAAGAAGAGATTATTACAAGTATATATGTCAGAGATGTGACAGCATCATTTGTCCAAGTATACTACTGCAACTACAAGGCAAAATCAGGGGTTGATGAAATTGGTGTAAACTCGTGAGAAATGAGTTGATGCCAATTGCAAGCCACACTGTTCCGTTTTGTCTCAAAAGTAACAGATATTGTGTCCTGTTAGATCTCCTCATAAGTCTGCACAGGTTGATCTGCTGAAACTCCAGATGTATGAAAAAGAGGGATCTTATCTAGTACATAGCAGAATTGCTAATCTTACATAGGCTGCAGCGCCAGCTCCTTATTGGTGTTTTCTTCACCGGAAGACTCTGCAGATGGTGCTGCAGCGTCGTCCTTCTTCTCACTGGAGTTCATCTCTTGAACTGGCGGTGGGTTAACAACAGTCATTGCCATGCTTGTTGTATTGTCAGATAAGTGACCCTTCATCTCCCTGTGCTCTTGACACAAAGCACACCAGTGCAGGCAGCAGTGCACCATGCATGGATCACATGGTGAATCCTGCAGAAAAGTATAACTCAAGAAGCTCTCTTTTTTTAACAAAATCCAAGCTCAATACATATTGAGTTTTTCAAAGCATTTGTGGCAAGCTTAGTATATTCTTTTTAGTATACAGACAGGGTTGTATGTGCAATGGAAAGAGTGCATCTAAACATTAACATAGAATATATCATGTCTTTCGGAAACCATAGTAACTCTCAAAATTGGAGTCTTAACTATTTCATAGGTCTTCTTAGTTGCACAGTATATAGGCTTTAGAAATTTTCAGCATGAAAATAGTGTTCCAAGAACATATACCCCAAATACTTGACTTCACCCTTTCACATGTCATGGTTTTAACTTTTAAATCAATAACGAAGATATGTGAAAAGGGTTAAGTGAAGTCATCAGACTTCAGTACATACGTTCTTGGAGACATTTATCTAGCAACCAAGTAGACGTTCTTGGAGACATCTTAGTTTCACAATATAAAGTAGCCTGAATGCCTGATCTATGCTACCGGAAACAAAAGAACAATGCGGCAAAATTGATGCGGTCAGGGTCTTACATGCAAACTTATGTCAAAAAACAGAAGATCAGCACCAGGCCAAAATAAAACTGAACACATGCATACAGAAAAGGACATTCTACATCAACTGGAGGCACAAAATACTCAAGCACACCGAATGCACATATAGAAGTACATAAAAATCTTAGCTTTCAAGCGTAGAAAACTGTCCACTATATGAAATAATGTGTTACATGTCCTAGTTTTCCATCACGCGCGAGATATACATTATATGTTGTGCAGGATCATTTTCTTTCTAAATGTAGTGACCAAAAGCCATTGGCATACTAGGTGCAGAAAAGATTAACAAAATACCTCAAAAAAAATTGCAAAAAGTTTAGGAGAGGGAAGAAATATGGCTATCTAAGAGACTAAGACGCATCTTACAATTCAGAAATTAACCTTTCTTCTTCTTTCCTTATCCTATTTTTCAACATTATCTCATGAAATTAGCATGTAATCCAAGTTCAGGAAAGAATACATATTGAAATTCACCTTGAGATGGTATTTCTTTTGCAATGACTGCCTAAATAGACCAGTGTAGATTGCACACATCCACCAGGCAAATAGCAATGTCTCACAGATGAGAACTGACGTCTTAGGATCAATACCATGAAAGAATGCACTTGCTGTTGCAACAACAATTCCTCCTTCAACACACATGGCATGGCAAACACAGGCATTATTCCAGGGAATTTCTTCTCGTATTGTTTCAACGTTACGCCCAAACAACACACATGGGCAAAAAAGTCCAGTCCAGCCTGCAACATAAACACAATTAATAGATGATTAGGATGGTGCAATAAACATGAAATACAGCACTAAAGTAAGGATTCAATATCCCACTAGACTCCATATTTTGAAATAGGAAACATTTGTGATTATTGTAACAATTTCTAAGACAATGTAGATGAGTAAATTGGGCTGACTATCCTCCTTGTCTGTCTTAAACTAAAAATTAGGATAATCTGAAAAGCTTGGTTCCTAAAAAATTAGGCCACATAAAATATGTTTTTCTTCACCTCATTCAGCATCCTAGCTGACAAATTACGCTTTGAAATTCCAAAACATTGAGAAAGCAAATGAACTCTTACAACTCTCAGGATCTTGAGTGCAACCAAATATCCCAGTTGTCCAATCTTCATCAGCTGGGGGCTGGTATCTTTCAGGCAAGGGTTGCCCACATTCCACACACCTCTCAACAATTAACTGTCCATCACCACCAAACAAAGAGTGCCAAAGTAATTAAAAAAGCAGATACATCTCACAAAGAGAAATCCAAAACCGGTGGATGCTTAACCCTCAAACACTAAACTCATCAGCTCAATGCCAGAAATTCTATTGTTTTCATGATCTAAAGACACACAAAAAGGGTTTTCAATAAACACCAATTACAAGCACACTATGATCTAACATTTTCATCCTCAATATAGCATGAACATAAATTTCAGATTTGGGACCCCAAAAACAAACACAACAAATTCTAATATGTACTGAAAGAAGGACCTGTGGAACTTCAATGGGTTGGTTAAGCTCTCCAGGGTTGATATCCTCAGTTGGGGCCTCTTGTTCCTTGGTCAGCTTCACATACCTGGATTGCGCACTCCCTTCAGCCATCTGCTTCAACACAATCACAAGCTCACATCACACATTCTTCTTCATGCAAAATTATGGGATCCAAAATCAAAATAAAAAAAGAGAAAATGTACCTTCAAATTGAAAAGAACTCAAGCCAGTGAAATTGTAGATGAGATTTCTGGGAAAAGGGTCTCCAAATCTACTGACTTTTTTGTGTGGCTTTGTTTCTCAACGTAATGCGTCGTCTTCGGCTCTTCATTGAGGCCCAAACGCCATTTTCTAGTAGCAGCATTGAATGTTTACATTGGTTGGAACAAAATAAGCAGGTTGACACGTTTCTACATAACATCTATAATTCATTTTTATTTCCTTAATAATATTATGCACATTTTAGTTTTTACCAACTTCCTAATATTGCAAATGATATTTCTATAAATCTCAAATGAACACTACCATAATGTGACATGCGATAATGTTTACCAATTAATCACTAATTAACCAAGAAATTTATGCGGTAAGTAATCAACATTACATAAGATTACATAATTAACTCCTACGTTTTACCTATTATTGATGTAACAAAAACTATGAAAGATGACCGAACCCAAGATTATCTAGCTAGCATTGGCCCTCTTTGGCAAAGGTGGAGATCTTTTAGTATGTACAACCTCGTTTGTTTCGTCCTTTTGGTCAAAACCTTAGTGTCCAACTGATTCCAAAATTTTCAGACCAAAAAAAAAAAAAACTGATTCCAAAATATTAGGTGCTGAAGCTTTGACGTGTAGAAATGGTAACCAACACAAAAGAATAGGCTTTATTTTCCAGTTTACAGTTTCAACTCATAAGATTACAAGAAATATAGAGCCTACTCAGCAGAAGAAATCAAAGCCATGGGAGGAGGCACCGTGCGTATTGATTTTCCGATCATCAACATCAAACCCTCTTCTTCTAGTACTGATACTAATAAAATTATTAGTAATATTCTTAATTTTCCAGTTTCAAACAGTTATGTTGGAGCTGTTAAACCCTCTCCTTGTTCAGCTTCACAGTGCTACTGTGGAAATGAAACTTGCAGGAAGAAATCAAAGCTTGTCTATGGAAACGAAGAGAAAAGAGCAAGTGGGTCTTTGATAAGCAGCTCTGTTTTTGGGTCTGTTCCTTCCCAATTTGAAGTCCAAACTGCAATTGCTTCACTTCTCAAGTAAGTATTAAATCCACCAAAACTGGCAACTTTACTTGTGTAATTGTCTTCTTTTTTTTTTGAAGATTTTGTAAATATAAATACCAAAGTAATAGCTTGATTCACTTCTTGGTCTGGGCAATTGTCTAATGGTTATGGTTTCTCTGCCTTGGTTTTATGTTCTGCGTACGCTGCTCAATTTCATATTGGATTTTCCCTTCAGCTTAAAATTGATTTGGATAGCATGTAAAAGAAATTTTTTCTAACATTGGTTTGTTAAGATTCCGATGTTACTGATCATATTTCAAATTTGACCAGTTTTATACTTGGCGGAAATTCACCTCAGTCAGAGTTACAGTGGCTTCAGAAATTGGTGGATTCTTGTGTTACCAGAAAGTTACTGTCCTATGGACACAGAAAAGTTTATGATGCTTTCCAGTTGTTACAAGCAGATCCTTCTGTTCAGGTGCCTTCTTGTTTTCTTCACTGAAGCTAATCTTACTCTGCAGTTTAAATGAAATGGTTAGTTGCATTATTGTGAAATGGTTGATTCCATTATGACTTGTTGAATATAATGAAATGGTTACTTGCATAGTTACTTGCATAGCAAGCATTTTTGCAAATGTTAGTTGAGAAATCTTGCTCGAAAATTTTACAGAGACTGGTGCTTTCCCTGTCCTCCGATAAAGCCCTATGGGATGCTATTACCAACAACGAGTTGGTCAAGAAGCTCCAAGAGCCACCAGCTGATTCAGGTGTGTATTAAGCTCGTCTTATGTTTTCTGCTATATTTGTTCAAGTATATTGATAGTGTCTGAAAATGAAGGCTTGCCTCGAAATTCTGACACAGAACCGGACTTGGCTGCCTGCATTATCGGGTGGATTATGGAGATGACCAAAGCAAAAGTTCTGGAACTCGTTGAGAAATTCCAATCACTTGTGTATGATGTGTTTCTACCTCGAGAGACCAAGGGAGGAAATCTAGAGGTCGAGAACAAGAACGAGTTTGAAGAGAAGGTTAGATCTTCACTGCTTCTCTCAATTGTGACCATCTTGATTGTGGTAGTCGCTCGACTTCAAAGGGCATGATCAACAGACAAGTTTGTGGAAAGTGTGTGTAAAACACACCGAATCCTTATAAGTCAGGCAACTGGTTCTATCAAATTCAGGTCTCTTTCCTGCATGTTGCAAGATCCTGAACATTGAAGTGTTTTAAGGAATACCGTTATCTTTTTCCTACTGCAACCATTTGTTCATAAAAATTACGTGCCTTGTTACTCTTGTAGACCAACCTACTAGTTTGCTGATTGTGCAATAGACCAGTAGAGCAAGTCACAATTGACAATGAAACAGAGAACAATTTCTTAAGATCATAAACCATTTAGAAAACTTAGACGCATATTAGTTTGAGTAGTTTGCGTAAGTGTTTTGGCCACACGTCTCAACAGGGGCAGAGTCGGAACTCCGGTGACTCAAAAGTAAAGAGAAGGAGATTGCGGGGCGTGCCACCTCGCGGGCGAGGAAAGGAATGCGCTGCGGCTAGACTTCTAAACAAGCGAAGAGGGGGTTACCGGTGCCACCTCGCGGACGAGGGATTACGAGTAAAACTTCTTGTCACTTGTGAATCGATACTCACTGCTAGGGTGAGCAGAGCAACAACTAGGGGAAGGAGGCGAATCGGGAGGAAGTCTGAGAACTAAGGCGAAGTGCACTTAGAACTTAGGGTTTCGAGGATGCTCGAGAATTTGTACTTGTTTTTGTATGATTGATTGTGTTTAGAGAGTCTGCTCGAACTCCTTTATATATAATTACTTAGGGCCACAGGTATTGGCCCAAAGCATGTCAAAGACTTATAGGAGTCTTCAACGTTATCGTAAGTAGTCCTTATTAACTCTTCGCCGTTGCTCTTCTTGAAGGTAACAGAGTTGGTTTAGAACTCCCCCTGATTACGTCTCTCCTCCATGCACTAATTGCAATTGACATATGTAGATATACACTTATCTATATATATGTAGATAGTCACATGTATATCCCTAGGCGAAGTCTCTGCTCCGCATATGTATGTCCAAGACTTCTAGGCGAAGTCTCCTCCACCGAGCAATTAAACATAGTTGATCGGTCAACTTGGATAACCCCCTTTCTTATCCTACGACGTGAAGTCCTTCCAGCTCGCATGTACCTCGAGCCCGCCTCATTGTTTTGCATTCCAGGCGGGGTCCGCCTCTTTTCCTTCTTTCACGCGAATTCTCTTCTTATTTCCTGGCGAAGTCTCCCGCGCAAAGGCATCTCGCTTCGCTTCCATACTAAGCCTATATCTTCTACACGAGATCCACCTCTTGATCTCATGCAAAGTCCTTTGCATACAAACTTCTAGTTTGCATGGCAACTTTGGCTTGTACGTAGCATGTCTCTCGTGCATGTATTCATGACAATTGTAATATGTATATGGAGGCAGGATAACTTTGATAGTCATTCACGCCCAGGACTTCTAGGCGAAGTTGCCCTCTTCGCATGCAAGCATCTTTCTCCGCCTGTAAACTTATCCAGCTTGCAAGCTCGCCGCTTCATAGGCAATTAAACATTGAATCAAGTCCACTCACGTCTCTTAGTCCATCTATACCTCGCGAAGTCTCTTGTCCATGCGAACTTGTCCAGCTTGCATGGCCTTCTGGCGGACCATCACTCGTAAACCCATTATTTCAGGCTCGCCGATATGACAATAGACCATGAATTCAATTAATATTCACCTAAACAATTATTGTCCAGAAAAATATTAATTTGGGTGTAAACAGTAAGAAAACATGAGATGCGCGAAAATCACAGCTGAGCAAAATAGAAACACAACACTAATCAGAGAACTTATATATTGGTAACAATATGATCCAACCACATACCATGGGATTCTTACATCAGTCAATTAAACAAAAGGTTAATCTCATTGAGGGCTAATCGTAAATTCCCCAAAATAATCTTTCTAGATTCAACATCTGGTCCCATCCCGCCAAAGTTCAACCTGTGCACCCAATGCATATACTATTGCGATAGAGGGAGGTTTTACAGAGCAGAAACAAACTTCTTTCGGTTAGAAACTGATCTTGAGAGAAAAATAAAGGTTGTTCGATTCCAAAGATCATGACATCCAGTATCTTGGACCCATCAATTCACGATCTGCAGCAGGACCTTGATTGGCAAGCTTCTGAATTCGTGAAGAGAACTCTTCGGCCTGAAACATCGGCAGAGATTAGTATTACATTTAAAAGGAAAGCACATTTAAAAAATTGAGGAAAGAGCCAGATTTTAATTGAGGAACACATCTATGCTGTATCCACCCATTGCGAATGTTTTAATCATTTTTTTTTCTCACTTAGAACAGGAGAAGTACAGTGGCCTTGGACTCTTGATATTATTTATCAAGTCAGTACATACTGATACTGATTACAAAATTCCAGAACACCAAGGATTGAACCAGGATTTTAATGATCTTAAGTGCATTTTACCCCACCCCAAAACCTTTCTAATTTAAAAGAGAAACCACCATAAATTTTTAACTAGGTAATAATAGTAATGTGAAAAAAACAAAAAAAAGGCAAAGATATTATGTTACACAGGTTTTGAGATTCTCCAGACATGGGTGCCGACAGCTCACTTACATTTAGCTGCATGCTACCAATGAATACGACAAACTGTAAATCAAAAAGTTTACGCAACAAAATACTAACCTTTTCATCAATCCACATTAAAGAGCTTAGCTGGTTGTTTAAGATTTTTACAACCACATCTAGTGGAGCCATCCCATCATTCACGTCCAATTCTCCTCCCTAAATAACAAGTAAAGCCATCAGCACCATGACCATTTTGTTGGAATGTAACTTGCGAAGTATAAACACTAAAGTTCGAAGCTTTACCTGGTTGGCATTTACAGTCTCAATGATTGATTTAATTTGTTCTGTCACCTGCTCTAGCTCCCTTTCTATATACTCAGCCTGCTCATACCTGCATATAAACCACCGTGATGATTAACAAAGAAACCTTTTTGTGCTTTAGTGAGTGCATGTGTATGACGGAAAGAGATGAGGATAAACCATAGATCAAATTCCCCCATGCAATTGTATATCCTTCTGTGTATAAACAGATGTTCTCAACTAGAACAGACGTGTATCCTTATGTGAAATTGGTCCAGACATGATAGCATAAAACACTACTTAAAAGTACAAAATAAACAAAGAAACACTGCAAATACTCACATTGCATCTCTGGTGGATGCAGCTTCATCATTAAGAAGCAATCCACGCTCATCCTGGTATATGCACTCAGCTTCTTGTTCTATGCTCTGTAAAGCCTTATCGACCTAAGAAGAGAAACCAAGGAATTAATTCTTATTGTGCATGTATTTGCAATTGCTGGTCTACAAACAAATTGTAAGGCTCCAGTTCAATGCCAAAATGAATTTCAAAGTATCAACATTAGAGATTCAAGCACTAAACAGAAAAGTAAAACAAGAAAATCTTTCCCAATTGTAATGACCAACTAATGCTTATTGTTTTATTATCTAGTAATTGGTCCTCGAAGTGCAATATAAGGAAAAACAGTGGACCTCTGGGGAGTAGGAAAATAATGCCTCCAAGAGCTAAAGAGTACCTTTATATAATAAAGAAACATTGACACCAAGCATAACCTTGTATTAAACATAAAATTATGAAAGTACCTCATCCTGATGAGTCTCGATTAACTCTAATTGCCGCTCCACCTTAGCTTGGGTATCCACCACATTCGCCACTTCGATCTAAATGATTAATACAAACATCCATCAAGTCCAAAGAGAAAACATAAGTAGCTTAAAGCAATATAAGCATAATATTATTATTAGCCGACACGACTTTTTCACAAGTTCTGAAGAAAAGTGTTAACACAAACTAGTCGTCACTTTATCATAAACACAACTAATATGCAAATGCACATTGATTATCCCATAATACTTACCGGGATATGAACAGTTCATTGATCAAATATTTGAATACTACTTTATCATAACAGAAGATCATAGAATTTACACCTTAAAAACTAGCTCCAACAAGTTCACAGATCCTAACCAGGATTTCTAGATACATTAGGAAATAGATCACCTCAAGCCTAAGAAGAACATCACGATTCTGCAAAATCCTCCTGTCCCAGTCTGCTATTGCATTAGCCTGCTTTCGGAACTTTCCAGTACGCTCTTGAAGCTCAGCATTCCACTCCTTGATGATCTTCAATTAGAGCAATAGAATAATTTCTTGATAAGGAAGAGAGTAGAGATGTAATACAGAAAAATAATGGAAACGCACGAATAATAAAGGGGTAGGATAGAGACTTGGTTTTCTGAAACAACTAAAGCATATTGAATTGCATCTAACAGAACAACTGAAGTAAACGTGCTATGACACAAAAGGAAGCAATTGATTCTGAGAGTTCTATAGGGTATTGTAAATTCAGATGCATATCATCAAGATGGGGGATCATATGTTTCTTATAATAAATAATGTTCTCTTCTTCTAGCTCCATCACACTTGATACTCAATAGCAGAATTGTCTAAAATACTCGTACATAGTTGAAACTAAAATTGGTAACATTCAGTCATAAATCAGCATTAAAGACAGTCCTATAAAAAATATAAAGAAATATGAAGTACCTCCTCAACAGTCTTCCCAGTGATCTCAGAAGGTAACTTTGGTGTTGTCGTAGATACTGTAGTGCTGCCATTAACATTTGAGGTTGTCCTAAAAGATAAACATGACAGAATTAGTGAGATAGTCAGGAAATTTTAGGTAGAGTTCTTTATTTGTGTGGTGTATAAACCTTAATATGAGAAATAGTAGTCCTGGTCCCTAACTAGTAGAGATTTGGGCATCGTAAGAAGTTGTTTTCCTTAAATGAACTACAAATTACAGAATATTCCATTGAAATTTTCTAGTTCATTGTGTTCACTCTTCTGTCAAAGATATATCATCATGAAGAGCAACTGAAACACTAATAATGATTAATGTTATAGTAAAAGAAAGTAGAAAAAAGGTCAGTTAGGCAAAACGCTTTAGAAGTAACTTTCTACGCAAGGTATAACCATAGGAAAAGGGCAGAACCAACAGGAAGTACACTAACCCACTAGTAGAAGCCACAGCAAGTGCTGTTGATGTCTGAGCTGCAGGGGTACTGGTACCAGTTGTCGTTGTAGTTGCAGTGGTTGTTGCAGTTGCTGAAGTAGTGAGACCTACACAGTGCAGTTATATTCAAACATTATCAGAGCCTTTCTAGTAAATAAAAACTTGAGCCACACACGTTAACATATATACAAAATGGAGGTTAGTTATAAAATCTTCTTCTTTTTTTTTCATTTGCCTAGTGTAGGGATATCCTAACTCGAGCCCCAACATAAGGGAAATAAAATTGCTCTAAACAAATGCACTCCAAGTTAAATGTGCTACGCAACATAATTTGAAAATGAAATTCAGCCAAACTAGTATAATATTGAATCAGTAATTTAATTCAATTTTCAAACAGACAACCAGGTTGAGAAGACTAACCAAATGCAGGCACAGTAGTGCTTGGTTGTGCTTGCGATGAGGATGCAGGCACAGAGGCACCGGAAAACATTGAAGGGCCAGAAGAAGAAGTAGTAGCCGCTGAAGAAGCAGGTGTTAAGGAAAAGCCGGTAAAGGAACTCGTAGTAGTGCCTGATGAAGGAGCAGCTGAGCTAGCAGGTACTGCAGTTGAAGTAGGTGCAGCAGTGCTCGGAGCAGGAGGTGCACTAGGAGTCGCATTGAATGCTGACAAAGAGAAAGCAGCTTGTGTAGTGCTACTTGCCGCCGGAGTTGAAGAAGCCGTTGTTGTGGTGGTGACAGTCGAAAACAATGGCGATGAAGACTTTGAAAATGACAATGAGGTGGAAGCCGGCGCTGCTGATGACGCTGCATTGGTGTTGGTGAATCCGAACGCAGGTTGTGAGGCCGAGGATGCAGGGGTTCCAAATGAGAGGCCGAAACCGCCGCTTGACGAAGGCACCGTAGTAGTACTGGGTGTGGATGCTGCTGTCGGCTTGGCAGGAGCTGAACTCGGGAATGATGAGAAGCTGGAGGAGCTTGTGAACACAGAAGTGGCCGGAGCTGCAGATGAAGCACTCGGAAAGCCTGCGAAAGCAGGAGTGGAGCTCGAAAAGGATGGGAATGCCGGAGCAGGAGCGGTTGATGATGCCGCAGAAGACGAAGAGCTCAAAAAGTTGGAGAATGCAGGAGCAGCGGTTGAGGCTGCAGAGGAAGAAGAGGTCAAAAAGCTCGAGAATGCGGGAGTGGTGGAGGCTGCGGACGAAGAAGAGGTCGAAAAGCTCAAGCTCGGGAATGAGGAAGTGGTTGGAGCGGCAGACGACGGAGCAGCAGAGCCGAACAAGTTCTGAGTGGTGGAAGAGGGCGGCGCTGCTGATGATGTGGATGAGCCGAACAGAGCAGAGCCTGTGCTGGGAGCGAAGGAAGAGCCAGTAGTCCCAAACAAAGGTGAAGATGAAGCCGGAGCGGAGCCGAAGAGAGGAGAGCTAGTAGCGGCGGAAGTGGACGCGGACGCAGTTGACCCGAACGGGGACGACCCGAATAGCGATGTGGTAGAACCCGAAGCCTGCGCCGATGAGGATGCGCCAAACAGCGACGCGGATGGGGTTGAGCCGAACGTAGCCGGAGCAGAGCCCGCAGCGGCGGTGGAGGGGTTGAATCCGAAAGGGGAGGTGGCGGTGGTTGTTGAGGCAGTGGAGGATCCGACACCGAATGAGGGAAACGGGTTCGGGGCGGGGCTAGGGTTTGGGGTGCCGAAAGCGGGGGAGGAGGCGGTGTTGGAAGAGAAGCCGAAAGGGGAGGAGGAAGGTGCGGAGGCGAAAGGGGAGGATCCGGCTCCGAAGGCGGTGGAGGCGGTGGCGGGCGCGGAGGATCCGAATAGGGAACCGGAGGTGGCGAATGAAAAAGAAGAAGCGGAGGATCCGAAAGGGGAAGTGGATTGTGAAGCGGAGGATCCGAAATTGAAACCCGACATTGTGCTTGTACTGCTCTCACTCCCTCTCAGTGTTTCTGGGTGCGAGTGTGACTGAGGTTTTTCAAATTAAGGGTTTTGGCTTTTGGGTTATGATCTAGAATGGGGGACAGGTGTCAAGAGCGGATTGGTGTCCGTTCGTAGACGGAGTTCACGGCGTCAGTTTGTTGAGAGGGTAATGTATTTGGGGGTTAAAGTAAGTTGGCGTTGGTAAATACGGGGGAATGTATGTGGAGGGTGAATGGAGACCAGGGTTTCGTTTTGGCATAGCATGGTGTTGAGGCCTAGGAGGCTAGGAATGCGACTCAGGAACACACAATCATCTATTGAATTGAATTGAAGTTTCTGATCCGATCTCAGGTATTGATACTGTATAATAGAGTTTTTAGTGTCTGATTTGCTTGTTAAGGAGGATTGGGTTAAAGGTTTAAAGCCCTATTATGAGATTAGGCTTTTACAATCTGGTCTGGGTTAAATTCCATCTCTTTCTGGCAAGATTTCAGCCATCCCTTTCAATCAAGATTGTTCTACTTTTGATGAATTAACATGCTTGAAATGGAAGAGGGCGTTTTTAATTATGGGTTACATATGATATGGAGGGATGAATGTCTTTGGATGAACTACACTATTTTGTTTTTGAATGTTGTTTTAATAAATAGAAGAAGAATGTCTTGAGAAAGTGTTTCACAGACTTAATTACATCAAACTCTTGAATAGCTAATTTTCATGCATTTTCTCACCGTCCACCACCTCGTAATGCTAACGTTGTATGATTACTTTAATATTGTGAATTGTTAATCTGTAAGATCATTATTGTTGTAGTGTGCATGTTATAAGAAATACATGATCGTTGTTGTCTGATCAGTGTCACCTACTTGTTCAAACAAGAAAATCAAACTTCTTTTTTATTGTCTTTATGTTGATTTGTTTCGTGTCAACTCTTATTGATTCTATTGCAACCACTAAGAGAGTTTTTTCATCCATGAACATCATCGTAGAGTAAGATTAAGTTAGTTTTTATTTTACATGCTTCTTGCATGTATTGCATTTTTGTCTATACAAATGTGTTTGAGGGTAAAGTTTGCTACATCCTCAATTTGTAGGGGGGTTATTGTTTAATTAATAAAAGTTTCTCGCACCGTAGCCTGGGTGACATTTTCATATTGGCTCCGTCATTGTTAACTACTTGAGAACTAATGTTGTAACTGAAATTTTTTACAACTTCAATGACTCATTGAGGACTAATGTTTGAGGACTAATGTTATTATTTTGAGAACTCATTTTATAAGTTGAGTATAAAGTTAATGCATGTCATGCATTAACATATATATTGTATAATGTTTCGTGACGTAAATTATAAGATAGACTTAACTTAGAGCATAGGTATCGGCACATTTGGGACATTAATTAAGTTAACTGTCCAAGTTTACGTTTAGGCTCAAACAGATATTAGTTCGAGTAACATATTGCTTCACTTGCTTGACATGCAGTTCGGCGACGGAATACATTTTTGGTTGATTGAAGTTGTATCTCTAGCTAGTTGCAAGAATCTAACCACGCATATCTAGCTACTTGGTATCAAAAAAAAAAATTGAGTGAATATACACTTGATTCGCACCAAGTCCTTTACACCGGTGTACATGCATCATTGGGTTGAGATTATGTACAGCCATGTCTTCAAAATTTACTCGTCAGTCGTCACTAGCCCAAAAACCATGAAAACCAAGAGGAAAGTTTAGGTGCTTAGGGACTTCAAGTCTTGCCACAAGCGCATCAGCTGCTCCAATTTTCTTCGAGTCCAAGATGACCAGATAGCATCTTTGAACTGCAACTGCATACTGCAATTGATACAAACACAGACAGCATAGGTATAAGTCGATTGATCTCTAATAATTTGAAGATGAATTTGGTGCTAGAAAATATATGAAATAATTGAGAGATTTTGAAAATTGCTACTTGAATCGTTACCTCGACTACAAGAATGTAACCATCATCTTCTTCAGAACCTTTGGAGATGAAAGTGGGTTCGCCGATAAATCTTCTACTACCAACAGACCATGTGTGCACAGATTTAGTCGAGGCATTGAGCTTCACCACCATATCGAATGGAAAGCTTGGCAATGCACTGCGAGAACCCGAAGAGGCTGCTGCATATATGTATTTGTTTTTGGTGCCTGAAAATGCTGGATTGATCACCGGAAAATCTGATGACTTGTTCCACTCGTTCAAAGGCTCCGCATCACATCTTTGACAGTTCCCATTGGCATCCAAGTTGATAGAAACCTTAACAAGGTGAGGCAATGACTTGCTTCCGGTTATGTTCATAACCGAAGGGTCTAGTTTACCACTTTGCCAATCATATCCAAATAACTTTTGGAAATTGAACCACTCGTAAGAGCAAGCAGAACCATGTATTTGGATCTCGGAGTTCCCATTCTCATCTAAATTCTCATAGGCATTGCATACATGTAGCAGCCAAAACTGTGAAGGAGCTTCAATAGGCACTCTCCAATCTCGATTATGATTCCCTTTATCGGGAAAGCGAGGAAGCAGGTATATGGGAGAAGTGTCCTTGCTAGGGTTTACTGATAATGCTGTTATCATCGGAGTAGTCCCACAAACTGCAGTCATTGCACCTATAAACATGCATAAAATGTGTTAAAAACTAAACCAGAGTAGTATTATCAACTTTCATAAAATGTGAATGAAGATTCAAAACACCGAAATATACTTAAATCTTGATCGGACATAAAAGATCTAGAACTATTAACACTTCAATAAGAAAGTATGTCGACCTTATCACATTTCTTTGACAACATCGTAACCCTACAATCTTTAAGAAAATAGTCGTACCTTATCTAGGCACTAGTGCCAGTTCATTATTAGATATTTAGATTACAAATCACGTCAAATAGGACTAACCCATGTTTAACTTACTTACGTGATCAATCATTATCATATAGATGCATAAGTCCGAGTTCTACCAAAGTATAAAAGATCAGTGTTTGTATTTTGAAGTATCTTACCGACAACATCAAGCTTGATGCGATTAGCAAATAAGATATAATGAGAGTCGGTGAAAGCCCAGTCATGGATCATCAAGTGATCTGGGATGGTAAACTCTTGCTTTGCCACCTCCTTAAAACTCGAGTCATATTCTGCAACCCAAAGAAAAAACAATGTCATCTCTCTTCTTCATTTTCAAATTCAGCAAGCCAGTTTATTTGAACAGACTCCTTGTTTCATTTTCCTTCTAGTGAAAATGCAGAATTTATCTTATTATTTTCCAACTTGGAACTATGTGATGAAGCAAAACTTTAACCATAGATTTAGTCCAAAGTATATCGTAGATTTGAAAAACATAGTAAAAATTCTCTTACCATAAAATATAAAATGACTGCGTGGTAGAAGCATGTCTTCTGCATTGCACGACACCATAAGAAGCCTATTTCTGCAACTGTCGAGCTTGTAATGAGATAATAGTCTCTTAGGCGGCATTTCAAACACTCCTGCATATAACAATTGAATCGAAGCAAATTCAATATGTGTCCCCAGATCTATTAAGCTATTATACAACAATCATATAACACACCATATTTGACTTGATTTACCATGAAATTCCTAGCACTCCATTTCTCAGTATATGACAACAAATATTCTTAGCTAAAACGTGGGTTTATCAATTATTAGTATATTATATACAACGTCCTCTAATACTCGATCTGCAGCATATATTTTTATTTCAATTACATATTCTGCAACATGTTACCCTTCCTAGTTCCTATGTTGTTTCATTATTTAATATAAATTTTATGTATATTTTTCACTTGGTTTTCTCCACCATTTGTCTTTGGATCGACCTGACGTTTATAACATTATGCAAAATTACGTACCGTACAAGATCGGCTTCAGCAACCTCGCAGCCACATCCCATACACCACCGCCACCGCCACCAGTCTCCACCGCCGGATCACAGCCCTCCATCAGCTTGACCTTCCCGACCGTATCCAAGGTCTCCGGTTCAATCTCATACGGGTCTCCACCTTCCCACAAACACAGCAACTTCCCACCCCAGCTCAACACACTAGTATTCGCCACGTTCTTCATCACCTTCGTGTTCCCAACTTTCTTTCCTCCCTTCAACACCGAGAACGGCCCCCTGTGCGTGAACCTCCACGTTCCGGTCACCGGATCGTGCTCTTCCACCTGCGCCTCCGTCTTCACGTACTTGGCCATGAACTCGACCTTGACCTCGTCCCCGTTAGTCTTACCGAAGCTAAAAGCCCTAAGGTAGCCATGACCGTCCAAAGGGTGCACTGTTGAGCCATGGTCGTCGCTGAAGATCCCCGGTCCCGTCAAGTAGTACGTTCCAGAAGGAAACTCCGGCGGGACAGCGCCTTCAACCACTCGGAGTGTCACTGGTTCAGTTGTTTCGGAGCGTTGCGAGACGAAGAGGAACTGGTAGTCCCAGAATGCGGTAACGGAGTCGTCGACCACGTCTAGGGGTGAAACGGTGGTGGTGGTAGTAGTACCTCCGTTGGGTGTGGAAATGGAGATGGCACGTGGTGGTTTAAGGAGCGGGGTCGACGAAGGAGGGCGGTGCACCGCAGGTGGATTTATCAGTGCGGGGATCATTGGTTTGGGAACTATGATTTGGAAGGCGTTGGTTTGCATTTTGGGAGATTTGGAAGAAGTTTTAGAAGGTGACAATGGTGCGAGGCTGATGGCATTATGCTTCAACATTATTTATCATATATATATAGAGGCTTGTTGGTCAGGAGGCCATTTGCCATTGGATATTTGGTTTATCACAGATTTGCCATCTTCTCCGCATGTTGCAATATGCAGCCATCGCTTGGAACTTCATGAGTCATGACAAGTGAATGTGCATGGTGGGTCATATACTCGTATATTTTGTGTTATGGACGACATGGGATGGGAATTTCTGGATAAAATGGCAGACATAATGCCCTTGGTTTACTCTTCTTTTTGTTATTTTAATCTTGTTATGGGGCTTTATGGCAATGTTGAAATATCAGTCGAGAGATTTTTACATTTCATGTAATTTGTTATTTTTTATATTTTTTTGATTTGAAATGAAGAGTTCAGAATCTTCAATTGTGACATGAGATGTCTCCTTATGATGTCGGACGAGAATGAACAAAATACCTTAGGTGATAGTTTTTGGCCTAAATTTGTTGGTGGTATTTTTTGGCCTAAATAGAATGCGGACCAATACCTACCATAAGTGATATTCTTCGGCCTAAATTTGTAGGTGATATTCTTCGGCCTAAATAGAATGGACCAATACCGTAAGTGATGTTTTCATCCTAAATTTGTAAGGACTCATGGAAATGGACATTTTAAAATCTCGTTTGTGTTGTGATGCGTCTCAAACATTCATTATGGTTAAAATTGCTCTAATTGAACTCACCATACATAATCTAACTCTTTACACAAGCAATCTAAAAAGTTCAAATGAGTATGAGATATTAACTACGGATCATCTAGTTCGTTTTTTTTTTAGACAAATCTAATTGGTTCTTAATACTATGCTATTTTTTGACATTTTGCTAAACCAGCCTTATTCTCGTTCTATATCATTTAATTTATCGTAAAACAAACATCATTCTAACAAGAAACTCTTAAAGAATACAAATTAAAGAGAAAGGTAAAATTCTAAATATAAGGAGAATGTAAATTGAAAAAAACATCAGAATTTTGAAGAGCAAATTAAACTAGCGAGAGAGATTATTTAGCGAGAGATTCATCTGTTGGAGTTAGAAAAGATTCTCGAGTCAGGTGTCCAACTTGACTCTAGCTAGCCACCAGCAATAATGTCACTACTCACTACTATGCTCTAGTGTGTACGTATTGACCGGCGGACTTTCGTACGTCGAGACAAGTAAGGGCTGCTGCACTCGGTGAACTTCTTTGCTTCTCTCGCTAGTACAACGTACATACTAGCTCTATAATATCCTAATTTCTCTTTGAGATAACGTGTTCGTCCCCATTTTCAGTTTTTATATTTTGTTAATTTGTATAAGCATTTCGCCGCCGTATAAACAATATATATCGTTGAGAGTCCGATACCGTTGTGACCAAAAATAACATCTTTGAGATCGAGTCTGATATTGTTGTTATATACGCATCACGAAATTCAATTATATACCAAACGATTTGTTTTCCTAGTTAGAAATACGTACCATAATCTAAATTATTGTTTTCCGAGTTAGAAATATGTCATTCACCCATCGTTTGTTCACAACCACAATCTAAACACATGTACCCACAAAAACGCGGGCACCCTCACTCAATCCAGGACGAACAAATGCGTATGCAGTCTCAAGATTGATGACACCCAGTACTTTGTGGATCCAAGCTACTCGTAACTAAGAAACCTAAAATTTGAGCACCAAATATTCGTTTCCAGTCTTTGTCTACTTGAGCTTTCAAGGACCAAAGATAAACTGTATGTTGCTGCATGGCAAACACAACAGGTGCTTCAAATTGGACATATATGGATGGATTGGCATAGTTACGAAGTGGAATAGAGGGTGGTAGTTTTGTGAATTGAAGGAGAACCTGGGGGAGTTTCAAGAGGTTAATTAATTCGGAAAATTATTGTTTAATTGATTAATTTAGGCTCTAATACGTAATGAGACAATGATCAGTGTTGGATACCGAAATTGAGTGTTGGAATGATACTGCCGGAAAAATGACAAGAATGGGAGGCAGAGATATTCCATCCTAGCTACTTGGTCCGTCTATAGAGGACTGATCTCATCCTCCCACTCATCTGAGTCCAACTTTAAATTAGATGCCTTTCCGATTAAAGTATTCACTAGCTAATTTGGCATGATTAAGTTTAAGAGCTCTAGCTAGCTTCTCTGAGTTCCATCCAACTACAAACGTTTTTTAATGGAGGCTTACGTCTATCAACCATATTGAACTCAATTGGGAGTGTCATCATGTCGATCAAGTTGTATTGTAATTTTGTCATTTGGAGACACATCATGGAAGAACTTCATGTCAACATTAACGAAAAGAAAAGAAAAGAAAAGTACTTTTCCGTCCACCAAAGAAAAAGAAATTAAGGGAAAGACAAGACGAGAATGAATGCGGTTGTTAAAGCTTGACATGAACAATAACTCAATAAGGAGTTGTGGCTCAAGAACTATAGTTTGATGGGTTTCTTGAGAATGATAGCGGCTGCACCCCATAGCTAGGTTTTCGAAACTGGGTTTTGGGGCATGTTAGGGTTTAGGTAGTCTCAGAGCATAGTAAATTAATTAAGTAAGCGTTTATATGGTGAGACTAGATGGATGAGCAATGTAATTGCGATCCAAAAACAATGTTTAACCCGACGAAGTCACTGTGCTGCTCTCCGACGAATCGTAACTGACATGCTATCTGGTTATTTCCCTTATTCGTATGCGTGACAAATGACAGTGATTAATGACGGTAACAGACGTTTGAGAGTGACCAAACAAAGCACTATATGCATGAATTAATCAAGCCACCCAATCAAGCAAATGTTCGTGGCAGAATCATTCACTCACTTTCGAATTCATAGCTATCGATCGATCAATTTGCATGCATTATAGACCTCAAAGTGTTGGCCTGGGAACATATGGCTCACACTCATCGACTACAAAATTAAGGTGCAGGTATGGAGGTCATCATAAATAAACATGCATATACCCAGAAAATTATGGATCTACTTTATAAATATGCATCCCGCCCAGTTGGATTCTTTTTCTTTTTGTTGATATATAGCCCTTGTTAATCCATAACCAAAAACACTTAGCCGCGCCGAGAATATAACATGATTACCCGGTCGTCAAAAGCCATTCCGGGCAAAGCACCATCGGCGGAACCTCTGCTAACATCTAAAGCATGAAGGTCCAATAACAATTCGCCTATTGGAACCACTCTACAACAACTAAATACCCCCAAAAGGGGAGACGCCGAATAGGACCACGGAAATTGTCCTATATCGAAAGTAAACGACACGACTCCCAATACTAGCCTATAAAACAGGCACAAACTCCCAAAAGAGGTAAGTTCATTATTCCTTCCTTACTCCCGTACTATACATGTAGTCTTCGTGTGCTAATTTAAGCATCGGAAAATCGAAGACTGGGCTACCCTAGTCTTAACTTCTGACACAGTGTTACTTGTGCAGCTACAGGAGCCATAACTCCCTTCCCGTAAACTCGAAAGGAGGCGGAAAGAGCCCTAATTTGAAGACAGCTAAAGAGAAAAATATTGTTTCTTTGTTTTATAAAAGGTGCCCTAGAAAACAGACATGGCTGGCTAGATAAGACTGTAATAAGAAGATCGATCGCGAGAAGCTGACCACTGCCGGCGCCATTTGGGTATGCATGCAAAGTCTACGTACAAAACCAGCAGGTGCTTCAAATGTATTTCCTCATACGACTCATATCAGAATAATCCATGAAGAAAAATTGCTTTGAACGTCTAATTGGCCAGTAAACAACTGATGATCAGTACCTAATGCTTAATCAAACGAGTGATGCTAGATTTACAAGCAAGACAAGACATTTCAGAGCAGTAAGTCAGTAACCCTTTCCGATGAATTCAAATGGCCACAAGCCCTACTGTTAATAGTTAATACAAAACACCTAGCTACTTTAGGGGAAGTAGTTCTGGTTCTGGAGGCCGGGAGAAAAATGCCATAATTGACCAACTCTCAGGTACTATTGCTTGCTGCAAAAGCACTGATGAACTAGAAATCAGAAGCCATGGCATCGCGCCTAATCAAATTATGCGTCACTGCTTGAGTGAGCATGCAGCACATTCGAATTGGGATCGGTTTACGAATCTCGCCCTATATTAATTTCATGAAGTACCATTTTCACGTCGTGGAGCAAGTCATGTGAGAGAAGGGTTTGTGATCCTTATCGATGATATATATTTCGTTCTGTTAGCCAAGTTCTCTTAACTATACAAGGTCGGTGATCATTTACAGTCCTCAAAAATTGATCTCTTAACTAAATCCTCAAATCCTACAAAAGGATCATAAATCTTATAATCACCAACTTAAATTAGAGAACATCTATATATGATGATTTAGTCACTATATGATCGATGAAGTTGCCACGCACCAATTTTAGTTTTTGTTTTGAAAAGCCAACAATAACTCATCATCTTAGCGATGATTGGAAGTAAGCTGAGTTGAAATCAACGTTAATTTATATTAAGTCTCTCTTGTTTTCTTTTATTTTCAGAATTTATGATATGCTAGATAGCATAAAAACTTATAGGATATTATGGGTGCAGTGTTTCTAAAATTGGGAGCTCCAATCCCGGCCATTAACGGCGAACGTCAAGACCTTAGGTTACCTAGCTTGATCATAACAAGGTAATTAAACTGGTCACAATTCTTCGTTTATAGAAAAGGGGTTTGGAACAATATATATAGTACGTAATAAAATGCTTTTGCAAAATGTGAATCTTTTCTTCTGCAGTGTCCATTTTTCATGCTATTAGGAAGGCCTTAAATCAAATGTCCGTGCTTGTACTTGATATAAATGATCAAATGTGACACAATTAGCACTATAGTATTGTATATATAAATAATTATGTATAGAACAAGCTAAGAAAAAATTATAATGAAACACATCATCTGCATGTAGCTATATAAATAACTAAAGATCAACAAAAACATATATAGAAGAGCTAGAAAGAGGTAAAGCATTCATGCTCAGATGAATTAGAGTCATCTGAAGGGATATGGTTGTGTCTACCTTCATAGGTTGTTATCACCATACGACAATCTTCAGACAGTCGTTCAACCCTCTTCTTCACCCGACAGTTACTGTGAGTGCACCGGTAGTAACTTCTGCATATATGCATATGCCATCCAGAAATTTCACAGCAAATTAAATCAACAACACTTGATTATAGTAGTCATAGTACTACAAAAAAAAAGTTTAATTATTTCATCGTCTAAGTGGTCTATTTGATTGCATCAGTTTAGCTTTCGAAGTTTTAATATGAGTTCATTCCAATGTGTATCAGATCAAACCAGGCTAGTTTTCCCCTAGTCTTGATGAGCTTACAGCTTAAGTCCTCAATCCTATGTTTCTTCAGATCGAGGGAGAAGAATGAGATTTCCAGTAGTGCTAGTATTATTTACATTTTAATCAATTCCTAATTTCCTATCATTTTCATTACAGCAATTTTAACTAATACCTTAGAAGTGTTTATTGGTGTTGTTCATACTTCTTACAAGATCGAGCAATTTCGTCCTCAAGTTAATTAATTAGTAAAATCATTGTACTTGAACAAGAAAAGCTAATTCATAGCGTTGGAAGATTTTCGATCATTTACTTACCATCGTTTTTGCAAAGATCTGTTTAAAAGCATTGAAATTGATTGATCCAATTCTTTTACTTCATGGTCATTCATTTTGCTAATTACTTTGATCTAGATGGAGGCCTGAATTGAATTTAGGTCTCATACGTCAACCATTATGGATAGAAATTTCATCAACTCTCGGTTATATACAATTAGCTAATTTTATTATCATATAGAAATTTCCTTAATGAGATTATCTAGTTTATTCACTTAGCATAAAATCAAGTTCAAATTGTTGGTTAAGATTAACTGCTACTATTTATAATTAATCTACTTCGGTAATCAATTTGATGTGTACCACCTACAAGTATATCATTAGGTCGACAAAGTATAGAAATAAATCAAGCAATACAACAACGTACGTACCTAGGATGAAGGCTGTTCTTGACAACTTTCTGGCCATATTTCCTCCACTTGTAACCATCATCAAGGACATCCACTTCACTTCTGGTTTGAAAACAGAACCTTGGCTCTCTGAGCTTTCTCCTTACCTTCATCTTGTTTTTCTCCGAGTTTGAGCTCCTCCACCTGCCAAATGAAATCAAGCCCTCTCAATTAATTGATGATCGGTTACGTCGATCTACTTCTCTTTAGGGTCCATTAATTAAGATTATTAGTGGCAGTTAGCTCTCTTTAATCACATATAAATTATATTTAGACAAATTAATATCTATCTATCTGCATGTTGTTTTAAAATGAGCTAGATAAAGCAAGATATAGTACTTGTCATTGTTGGATACTTGGATATGAATATCTTTGTGTATAGTACTTGATACTCTGCATATACTACAAGAAAGACAGGTGCACGCACACACACACCCGGGAGAGAGAAAGTGAGTTTGTACAGAGAGAATGAAACACTGTTTGGAAGCATAGCAGAAGCAATCTCTTGCTAAATCTTTCTAAAGATTCTGGTAGAAAGTAGAAACTATCAACTGAAAGAAGACAATACTCAGGTACTTGTGCTTGTGCATGCGCATATGTGTATACACACACACACAGTATACATTATATAGATATATGCATGTCTTTAGTATAGAGATCCATAGATCTGGAGAGACTGAAGACAGAATACACGACATATTGATCATAGTAAGATCGATCTTAATCAATTAAACAAGATGAAAGAGTGAAGATGGATATATATACAAACCATGAATTGCTGCAATCGCTACCATTACCGGTTCCGGTTTCATCACTGACACCCTTCGGATCTAGCGTTGCTGCCTAAATTTTTCCGTAAACAAGAAACGCACAGAGTAAGATGAAACGAATTAATAAGCAATAACAGTTCTTTTAGATGAAATCAACTACTAATTAGGCAACCTGGTCGTTGTTATTCCAAGAAGGTTTTGTAACAAGATCATGACTGTGACTGAACCCCGTGTTGGTGTTTGTGGCAGCGGTGGTGGTGACAGTGATGCCACAACTGTTCACTGCAGTTGTCTGATGATGATGAGAAGAAGAAGACTGCTGCTGCGGCGGCGGCGGTGGAGGTGGTGGATGTGACTGCTGTGCGGGAGAGGGTGCCAAGAAGCTCAAAACTTGATTATGATGATGATGATGATCTTCAAACTGCACAAACCCCATTTCGTGGTGGATCCCTTGATCTGCGGGAGAGATACTGCTGGAAAACGAAACCTGCTGATGAAGATCGTAACTCGAAACCCCTCTGAGATGAGCTCCTTCCATTAAGTAGTTAAATAAACTAGCTAGCTGTGTGCTCGATCTTGTTCTTAGTGGAGTAGTAGTGGGATGTATTGCACTAGTTTATCCGTACAATTCCTGTTGGGTATGGAATATTAGGGAAGGGGATGATTAATTGTTTAGGTGGTCAAGGGGAGTAAACGAAGAAGGGAAACGATTTACAGGAAAATACTGATCTCGTCGTCTTCTTCTGCTTCTTCTTCTTGTTCGTAATTATAAGGTTGTTTATGGGGTTGTAGAGATAGAAAAGACTACTTGCGGCGACAGTAGGTAGGCACTTCCCTCTGTCCTACGCGCACACACGAGTATGATTATATTCTCTGCATACAGTACGTACAAGAGGAAATTATTAAGGGAATAATCTGTGGTTGTGTGTTGTGTGTATCTATTTGTAGTTTCCCATACCTGCAAATTTAACAACAGAATGTCTGGAATTAAAAGATCATATATATATATATATATATATATATATATATATATATATATATATCTTAGGCTTAATACCGGAGAGTTGTGTTACAAAAGAAAATAGTGATTGGGATTATTCTTTTTAAAATTTTGAGACTCGTGAATGAACAATAGAGGGTCTTATTACCAGCTTTTTTGTTTTTCTTCCGGAGCAATAGATGTCGAAATGATATGACATGATCACTTATTACGTATCAACTTTTTCTAGCAAAAGTCTGATATATTGTTTTGGTTTAAGTTCAGGTTTAGCTATTGGATTACAAGTAAAATCTTAGATATAAGCGATAAATGGTAGCGAGATATGTGATAATTAACAATTCTTTTTGCAAGAAAAATTCTTAAGACAATTTAAAACATACACTAGATCTGGACTAGCTAGCTAGCTTGCTAAATCAAAGTTTGAGACGCACAATAGGTGCTTGTACGAGTTTGAGTAAGTTACGTACCGCAAACTCTTTTGAGTTTTGATCATCTTGTGTAGTCTTCAATTTCTTGTGATTAACTTTTGGGAGAGCACAAAGTGATAATTTGTTAAAAGCTGCATTTTCTCATGTATGTTGATGTTAAATCCAGAATTAACCCCATGCCAATTATTTACTGTTTTCTGATTTCCCAAGCAATTGTATAGTCCAACAAATTTGTGTTCCTTTTCACTCTTTGTTAAACTTACCCCAAAGGGTATGAATTTCATAGACGAACTTGACCTCTGTCAATCTTTTTCATCTTATTTAATTTAGAAATTTCTTTAATAATGTTGATCTTCTGTTGATCCCAAAATGCAATCCTAAGACAAATAATAAATTCAGATTTTTGTCTATTTCATGCGTCTTAAATTTAAGTATAAACCAAAATACATTTATCCAACAGCAAAACAACATCATCTTGTTGTCCTGAACACGTGCATTATCAAGAACTCCACAAAATTAAGGTGAATTGATCATACAAGTACCATGTAACATGCATGACAACGAGTATTTTCTATACATATTATCATTACTTTCAAGTTTCAACAGGCAATCGATGACATCGTACTGAACAGTAATAGTTATGGTAAATACACCATGTATAATAAGAGTCCTGAGACTCCTAATTAACGAAATGGCAATATCTTATATCCGAGTCCGAGATGATGGAAGAATCGTAGTTCAGAAAGAGATCTTTTCTCTTCTTCCAAGTTAATTCCTTGCGTGATACAGACGTACTTCAAGAAATTAAACGAGTTTTGTTACTATATATTGATTTGGCAGTAGTTTATATTCGAGATGGCGGAAATTGACTGCGCATATCAGAACCTAGCTAACAGAAAGGAACTAAGCCAGCTTTATAAAACCGGAGTTTTGCTTCAGGTTCAAATTCATTCATTCGATCGATCCCTTGAGAAGTGGATTCACTTTCCAGTTTCAACGAGATAGTTGGTGTCATTTTCTTTTACACGGCAATTACAACTTTTGTTTAGTACCACTTAGCATTAGTATGTGTTTATATATAAGCAACCATCATTACGTTAAAAGATATCTTAGGTTTCAAGATACATGTACACACAGTACGCGGTTCAATTTCTGCATTGATAGAGAAGAGATTTATGTGAAGTATCATATGATTGATCCGTCGTCAAAACAATTATCTTATGATTCGAAAAGTATCAGGAAGATGTATACAATTTTCCTCATATATGTCTTTAGGAGTACCATGCATGTCGACCCTCCATAACTTTAAGATTCTATGGATTTAACGAATGATATATGAATCAGTTGCAGGCCGCTTCCTAAAACAGCAGAGAAGAGGTAAACCCTAGAGACTTGGCTTTCCTAGTATAACAGATTTAATATTGTTTTATTTTTAACCAGCTAGCTAAGTAGAAACATATATTCTAAAAATTCAGCCAATATTTCCAGAAAAAATATATATCTTACCAGTTACCACTAAATGACTAATTTCAATGTTAAGTTGTTAACTAACATCAATAGCTAGCTTCCTCCCCTCTGAGAAAGTAATAATACAGTGAGAGGTTAGAGTCCATGGGCCAATGAGTACTGGGCGCACATCAAACTTACATCCACATCAACATGCCCATGGCAGTTGATAGAAGAAAGAAGGCTATAGGGAAAGGAATATATGATGCTGCCAAATCAAATTCCAATATAAATAAGCATAAAATTGTCCACTCAGACTACTCTTTCTTCCCCTGCCAAAGACTAGAGAGAATAACCATAATAATATTAACTCCGACATCGCATTTCTTGGCATCTGTCTCCCCCTTCCACTCATTTTCATCTGTTACTTCATTCTCAGTACACTTATATTCCATGAAAAGACCCTCCCAACTTCCCCCACGACACCACCACCACCAACAACAACAACAACAACTAGAACCCAGCCAACTAGTCACTCTCTCAGTCTCTCTTTCCCTCCCCCTCTAACTATTTCATGTTGCTGTAACCAGCCTCTTTTTTGAGTTTGAGTTTGACCTATTACTGGAGCTTGGACTTGCTCAATGTAGCTATAAGGGCTTAGTGGTAAAAAGTGTGATCCATGACCTTTAACTACGTACTGCGGAATTAGTGGTAAAAAGTAGCTGCAATGGTGGAAAATAATACTGAAGCTAAACCAGAGAAATTAAGCATATTAATATTATAATCTCTTCCTCTCGTCTTTTGCCCTAGAAGGCTAGAAAGTCAAGTTTTACGGATGGAATAGAATGTGAATATGTGGAATATGTTTGCAGTAACTATCATTAGCAGCCGAGTCAGATATATATATCAAGCTTGAGAGTTGAAAATGCTAGTGCTTGTAATTCTATTCATGCCCTAAATTGAAAGCGAATGAGGCGTAATTGAGAAATATTACAAATCAGTTACAAGGGCAATAACTGATAATTTCTAATCAGAACAAGCAATCGCTCCGTTTGAGTACTCTTTATTCTATAAATGCTCTCAATTGTGTTCAAGTCTATCCATATATTACTTTAAATATGCCAGACACTTCGAGAAAGAAAAAAACACAATGAAAGATAACTAGTTGATCAATATCGATATATGCAGTGAAAGTTCATAACTCTTGTCATTTTAATTAGCTCATTGCTGTGTATCAAAAAGATTAATTAACTAAATGATTGTATTCAGTATGTGAACCAAACATACCGGTGGTGGTGGTGAAAGGTCAAAGTATTGGTGTAATGGTTGTACTGCTGCATATGATAGTGGAATAGCTGGTGCTGCTTTTTTGGTGATGTTAATGTTGCATGTACAAGGAAACAAGAAAGAATCATGTAGCTTTTTTGCTTCTGCAAGCAACTATACCTCCTCATGTAATTTTCGATATGACACTTGCCAACAAGAATTCACCTATATTTAGCTACGTACTCGTTTAAACACACAAAAGAGAACACACTTAACTAGCTAGTTCAATGTGTTCATCTCTTCACCACTATTTGGGGTGGGTCATACAAAGCTACAACAAGCCCTAGGGTTGATATATAGCGCTCCATTCACTACGGAAATGCAGAAATAATGTAAATTTCTTTCTAGAAATGAGGCTTCTGGCTTCATATCCAGTTAACCACCTGGCCTATAGTTTCTTTTAATTAAACTCTCACCATAGACCTAAACTCTCAAAAACAAAAAATCTTTTATGTACCTTGAATTTTTGTTTAATATCATCTCCTGGAATTTTATGGAGCTAGCTAGCTAGTCTATATGGCCGATCTACATTTGCAAATCAGTTCTTGAACAAAGCTAGACCTTCATGATATATCTCGAATTCTCGATCATTTAGGCTATTGTAGAAACTCTTCATTTTATTTTTATAGCCATCGGTACTATTTATTTTCCTTTACACAAAAGGAGGGGCAGAATCGACAGTAGTACGTAAAGGTAGCTATATACAGATTTTCCTTCGCATCACTTCTCCCACAAAACAAGAAGTCCTCTAGTCCTGGAGGCAATGTTCGGGTGTGTGTGGACCAAATTTAGAATGGAATTTTCAGAAGCTTTTCAACATTACATTTCAGTGTTTTTAATCTTTAATTTTATGAATTATCATGATTCTAATTAATTAATAAGTTATTTAAATCAATGCTAATTGGTAATAAGAAAAGGGTGGTTGGTTCATAAACACAACCGTTTAGAGTGTGACTGGTGAGTGGTGACACAGTCTCCATTGGCGCCTCTGTTGTGTGAATCACTTGTTGTAAGAAAGAGGCTAGAGGGATCGGAGAGCAGGCACTGAATGGTTTTTGTTCGAGCTGTAAGAATCTGAAATGATTTACACAAACAGAAGCAATTTCAAATTACAATAATCAAAGACCACCATAGTTGCTCAACTAAGATAGTTTTTCCAACTGCAATCAGCACTAAGAAATGACAGTTAACCTAAGTAAGTTGATTGGGATCCGACATCTTCATGATTTCCAGATACAAATTTCAAAAGTGTAATTAGTAATCATCCCAAAAAGATTACAATTGAAAGCAATGACGGATAGACAGGGAAAGAAAGAGATAGGAGCTAGAATATTTTTTGCTGAATTCCATGCAGGAATGATGGCCCTTTCAATCAATTTCTAAAGCCTTCCAAAATCTCATGATGACAGAGTGAGAGCATCAAATATTTTGAAGACGGATTCTATTTTGTCCCTAGTCATCCTCGTTAAAGTATTAAAGCAGCGTGAGGATTATATTCAAAACTAATTAGTAACGGATAAAAAGGTTTAAATCCTTATAAATTCATAATTAAGGTCCCATATATTTCAGATGTGAGCTTGATATCTCAATACCCCGCACGTGTGGTGAATTTTCAAGCCATACACGTGGACAACTATTTGGATGACGTGGAGTCCGTGTGGCCATTATGCTTCACACGTGGACGTGGGTAACCCACTCTGATACCCACTACAAGAAATTACCTCTTAGTTGACGGAAAAAAAATATATCCATCGCCTAACATAGTCTTCGCCGACGAATATTGACTTAGGCGACGGAAGATTCTATCACCTAAGTAAAACACAACATTTATTCAACTTCTGCCCAGAAGAAAATAGAGATAATGAAATTTTTTCTCCCCCCCAAAAAAAATTCATCCAAATCGAGTTTTGAGAGTTTTTCTTCAAGAATTTGATCGATCTTCAAGAGCTGCTTCTCTCATAATTGGTATGTAACTTTAGTTTATCTACTCTTTTAATTTAGCCATATTTTCCGGTGAACTTTCTGGTGATTTTTCCAGTCCAATTTTGATGGAATATTTATTACTTGTGACGACAGTATTAATTAATTATGTGATGCATGATATATGTAGCTTTTGTGTGTATATATATGTTGAAATTTTATAAAAAATGATGAGTATATCTAGCTTTTGTGTGTATAATATGTGTATAATTAATTATGTGAATAATATGTTGAAATTTTCGTTTTTATGCAAATCATTTGTGTATTTTAATGATAATATTGCCCTTGTGAATTATGTAAGTAAGAATTATAATATTCTTATACATTCATCAATTGTTACCCTTAAAAATCTCGTTCGAGAACCATTCTGTTACGACTGTGTCTAACAAAATGATTTTCGAATTGTCCCATATTTGGACAGTTTGGGAGCACATGACATTAATTGAGATTCTGTTTGTTGTTTGTGCGTTTCGTTTTCAGTTGTGGGTATATATATTTTGACAAGTTCTTCTTTTATTGCTCCTCGAGTACATACTAGGTATAGATATTCGTGCACTTGGGGAACTGTAGGGAGATGCTGTTGAAATTTACTCACATGCGAATTCGAAACGCCCTAACAACAAACGAAATCACAATGTCATGTGCTTCCCAAACGAGATTTGGACTCTAACCGGAGACACAAGGTGAAGATTAAGCGATATGAACAATAATATATATATATATATATATTTATATTGTCACATCACAACCCAAACTAATAGCAAACAATACAAATTCGAATGGGTAAAGGACATGAAAGTACGAACTTCAGAGCCTCTTTACCTCGGCTTTCGTCGTTGATCGATCAAACAATAGCCACAACCCAGCTCGCACAGTCTAAGCTGTTCAATAGCCACCAATACGACGATCCGAGGTGACCGTCAAGGCTGTTCAAACAAAACGGAAGATCATGTCAAGCCGGTTCATCCGGGTTCTTTAATCGGGTCACAAGCCCTGATACTTTCATGATTCAGAAGGGAAGAACTTGCATCACATCTCGATTCAAATATCTGGGTTGATAATTCAGACTTGAAAGGAATCATAAAAGAAAGGGAGAGATCCACACACACACACATATATATATATATATATATATATATATATATACACACACGACGGAGCCGTTCCAAGGAGGACGTCCACACAGCCCTTAAAGTGCGGACATCTCTCCGTTTTCCACCGTACGGCTCCGATGAGGTGGCGCCTCCACCCTAGCGGCCTCCAGTAACGTCCCCGATCACTTTCCCTTTTCAGCGAGTCCGCCGAATTCCAATTTTCGGACGAGATACACCAAAAAACCTTCAAACAAAAATCGATCTCGCTGGAAAACTGGAATTCGGCAGACTCGCTGAGGAGGGAAAGTGATCGGGGACGCTGCTGGAAGCCGCTAGGGTGAAGGCGCCACGTCGTCGGAGCCGTACGGTGGAGAACGGAGGGGACGTTCGCACTTTTAAGGGCTTGCGGACGTCTGCCTCTGATCCCGACTATATATATAACTTTTCTCAGGTGCGGATTTTCATCCGTTCGCCACCGTACGGCGCCGACGAGAGTGCGCCTCCATCCCAACCGATTCCAGCAGCTTTCCCGACCACTTTCCATCCCCGGTGAGTCCGCCGAATTCCAGTTTTCCGGCCAGATTGACTTTGTTTGAAGTTTTGGGTGATTTAGCCGGAAAATTGGAATTCGGTGGACTCGCCGGGGATGGAAAGTGGTCGGGGAAGCTGCTGAAGTCCGCTGGGGTGGAGGCGCGCCCTCGCGCGGTGCCGTACGGTGGCGAACGGACGAAAATCAGCACCGTAAAACGGTGCGGACGTCCTCAGCAGAGACGGATTGTGTATATATATATATATATTTATATATATACACAGGGCCCTTCCAATAAAGGATCCCTATTTTTTGTTACTTATAGGGATATGCCCACACTATTAGATCTGTTTTTTAATGGGCTTGGATGGTTAAGATTAAAACAAAAAATTTAACACTTATTTTCAACCTACACCGTTCAAGATCATTAAAAATAAATCAAACATTTGGATGACTCAACGATCATCAAATTTTCTGAAAATTTGCAGAAGTGATCTACTCATATAAACCTATAAACTGAAAGGTGGAGATGTGATTTAATGATCCGGAAGTTTGTCAAATATCATATCCCTAGAAATGAGGAAAAAAAAGAGATCCCTCATTGGAAGGGCCATATATATATATATATATATATATATATATATATATATATACAGGCATTTTCAGATACAAACCTCCATATTTATTCAAAAGGTACGGATTTTCTTAATTGACATACTTTTCGATCATATTTTCTCATCTCAACCATTCATCTTTTAGGTATATATGAGTAGATCATCTCTACAAAATTTTAGCCAAATTGATAATCATTAAGGTATTCAAATTTGTGAATTACACGAACGGTTCCTGTTGAACAGATTTGGTTCGTTCATTGTAAACATATACTTTTGATACCTTAATGATTATCAATTTGGCTGAAAATTTGAAGAGATGATCTACTCATATATACCTACAATGTGAATGGTTAAGATGAGAAAATATGATCTAAAAGTGAGTCAATTAAGAAAATTCGTATCTTTTGAATAAATACGGATATTTGGACATGATAATATCTCTATATATATGGTTACGTTCCTATTTTTTTGATTATATTTTTTTGTTCCCCTATTATTATAGTGTACAACATGGACATGAGCTGGATGCAATTAGGGAGGGGGTCTGATCATTATATGAGAGGCATTTTTGATTTTCTTGAGTTCGTGCGCGCGTCTACATAGTCTTCCAGACAGAGTTATTCATTTATGTTCGTGCAACAAATGTCTCAATTGGAAACCAGTAACATATGAAGACATGTATTCTCACTTTGGATTGTACGATATTTGTCCTAGTTATACCACATGGACATGGCACGACGAAAATCAAGTTCAAATGCCTACACTTGCAGAAATTCAAGCACAACATAATCAGCAGACATGATCTTTCAATGCTAGTTACGGGGACTCTGCTATGTTGAACATCTTAAACGATGCATTCTTGTTCGCCGTCCCAGAATATCAAGAAAGTGTTGTTTATGACAACGCCCATGACACATTCCCTAATGTCTCCCACATTGACAATAGTGATTATGATAAGTACAACAGACTTGTATGACAAGTACAAACCCCATTATATCCTGGGAGTGAGCATATTGTGTTGGGAACCGTCATAAAGTTAATGAGGATAAAAAACAAGCGGGGAAAGTCTAACAAATGTTTTGACGAGAATATTGCACTTATGAAAGAAGTGCTTCCTGCTGATAATAATTGTCCGGAAAATTTCGACGAGGTAAAAAGCATGTTGGCTGACCTCGGTCTTGATCATCAGAAGATACACGCTTGCATCAATAACTGCATCTTGTATTACAAAGATTACAAGGAAGCACTTGAGTGCGCACACTGTTACGAGCCAAGGTATGAAGTTTGCTCTTCATCTAAGCAAAAAACCCCATTCCTAGGAAGGTTGTTCATTATTTCTCGTTGGGTTCTTGTCTGCAACGTCTCTACATGTCTTCACATATGGTCAAGCATATGAGATGGCATCAGGCAAGGCACCAAGGAGACGAGAGGATAGATCCGGATAATCTCACACACCCCGCAGATAGGGAGGCTTGGAAGCACTTTGACCGTTCTTTTCCCGAATTTGCTGGAGACTGTCGAAATATCAGATTTAGACTTGCAACAGACGGATTCAATCCTACTGGAAACTTGAATTTGTCTTATAGTATTTGACATGTGATAGTATTTCTGTACAACCTACCTCCCAACATGTGTATGAGGAAGGAGTACAATTTTCTTACGATGATGGTTCCAGGGCGGTATTCTTCAAGAAAGTGCTTGGATGTGTACATGAGACCATTAATCGACGAGTCGCAGGAGTTATGGGAAAATAGACTCCTTACTTTTGACAGGCATGGTCAAACTTCATTCATGATGAAATGTGCAGATGGATGATATCCAACAAAATATGGAAAAGCTGACAATGACCAGCAAAGATGTAGAGAGAAAGGTTTTTACGACTATAAAGAAGAAGCAGGAAAAGAGGCAGAAACAGACGATGAAAAAAGCTGAGAAGAATTCAGGTTTAAAGAAGTCAGATTCCACTGTTTCACATGATGCAACTGAGACACTGTCAACCGAAGGTGTAGCTTCGAAGAAAGATATTACCACTTCATATATAGAATCAAAATTTGTTGCATCGGCACCACAACCTCTTCCTTCAAGTCCAACATATAGCACCCATAGTGGTGATCAACAAGTTAATGTACGCGGTTGACAGGCAGATGAATACTGCTCGTTCAACCTTGTCTGATATGCCTGCTGCAATTGATGATAATTCAAGGAATGATGAGCTGAAAATTGCACTAGATGATAATCTAGTGTGCTCAGTCCTCCTAGCATGTGCAAACATCAAACCCATCTAAAAATACCAAATGAAGCAGGTGGAAGTTCAAGTCCCCCCCTCAGGAGAAGCTGCAGTTCCTCAAATCATGCTTGATATGATGGATCAGGTGAGTGCAGTGAAATTTGGGCATTTAATTATCATGCACATGTCTACTCACGCACCAACTATTTTCAGTTTAAATTTGTAAATTAGGCTTAGTATCTTCTCCAAAATTATGCTACCCTGTAAATTTTCTAATTTTCATCAGTCTTCCCAATTTGTTAAGATTCCGTCAAATTTGAACGTTCAATTTTGATTTTACCGCTCTCTTTAAGGCCTAAAATAGTCATTTCATAATAAAAATCACACTTTAGACTTTTAGAGTCCATTTTCTAAGATTACATGTTAACATTTAACGTTCAAATTGGATGAAATCTTAGCAAAAGGGAACGATTTATGAAAATTGGAAAATTCAAGGGGGTGAATTTTCAAAATTAAGAGAATGGAGATTGAAATGAAGTTAACCCTAAACCTCACGAGGGTAAACTGAATTTAACCTTAGATTTTAAAACTTAATGTTTTAAAGATTTTAAAAAATAAATGATAAACTTGTACGGACTCAATTTATGATTAAATCACTTTTTTTAAGAACGCAAAGTCATTTTATTGATAAAATAAAGTAGGATAACAACACATACATAACTCACATTCGTGGGCTATGAAAAAATGAAATTATGTTAAAAAAACCTATGAAGCTCAAGGAAAACCTAAGCATCTCAAATCATTCTAATGTTGTAAACCTTAGGATGGGCACCTTGATCAATAATCAGTAATTGTCGGATTCATCCAACTTATTCAAGAAAGCACATAGAGCCCTCCTACGCAGAAGAGGCATCCCCTGGGTCGAAAGCAACTAAATTCATCCTAAAATGACTCAAAACTGATTTAGTTGGCCCAGACCCAAAGTAACAACCTTAGCACCAAATCTGAAACAAGGCCTAAAGCCCTCGTCATCATTCCGTGGAAGGGAGAGTTGGCGCCCCCTGTGCCTGCCTCACTCCGTCAACTCCCTCAGATGTGCCTTAGATCCAGTCGGCTCAATATAGCTAACACCAATCCAGACCAAGCTTAGGTGCAACCCCAATTTGGAATGTGCAATGTTGTCTCCAATTGCCGACGGATGCACAAAGCCCCCACACCTCTGCCTCCATTGTAAACCCGAGCCATTGCACCAAGTTTCGGTGATCGTTGCTACACCTCCATAACCCAGAGGATCGCTCCACCCCACTGCAACCACAGAAGGAAGGTAAGAATCGAGAATAGTACGTTGTAGCCCATCCCATGCCTTTAGCCAACCAAAGTTGGTTTCACAAAATCCATCGGCACCACCAACCGCCACCACCATCTCAACACCCACCGCTGCCATCTGAAACGATGAAGGGTAAGGCTAGGACGAAGACATTTTAATGTGGTTTTATGATTCATCAGTTCATAAACAAAAACATGCAACATAAGTAGATAAAGAAAAGTTTAACATGAAAACTTCTCAAGTTAAGCTCAATGTGTGTAACAAACCTTTAGAGACATATTATGAAAAAGAAATAAAGAATTACATACACTGATCGGTACAACGAGATGCAACATTACCCTAAGTTGAATAGGTTTCATGGTATCAAAGCCCTTTATTGGCTCTTTGTATTGTAATGTTTATGGCCACAAAGCCAATTATGAATAAAATTCATATTATTGAAAAACACTTGTTGTTTTGTTTCACTTTACACAATTTTTTATTTTTTTTGTAGATCCCAGCCCAAAGGATTTTTATTTTCATTTTCAGTACTACTACTACGGTACTACCAGGATCAACAAAGTTGAGAATTTGTAACCGTTAATACGTGGAGACCATCATGACGGTTATTGCTATTGCCCTTTCTCTCGCTCTCCGAAAAACAGATACAATGTGATGTAGGGGTGGACGTTTAGGCACCAAAAAAACCGAAACCGGTCAAAACCAAATAACATAAAAAATAAAATTATCAAAGTTGTAAACTATTAACACTTCAAATAAGTTACTCTAATGGGTTCAAACAAGTAAATGAAAGGAAAAAAAAAATAAAATTTATACATTATTCATTTAAAGCCTCCAACAATTATATATAGGAAAAGGGAACACAACATGGGAGGGTATTAGGGTAGACTTAAACATTTAAAACATAATCATGTGTGTGATAGTCTACTATTTGTGCGGCTTCTAGAAACTGCTAATTAAGTATAGATATAGTGTTTCCCCCTGTTTGGGGATTGATAGTAGTGGGACAGAGGCTAGATAATCCTTCAAGCCTTGGAATGCCGCTTCGCAGTCCGGCAACCAGTCGACGAGCTTTCATGTTGGTCGCCTCAAAGCTTTAAGGAACAGAGTATACCTGTCCGTTAGTGGGATTAGCCTAAACTCGTCCCATCCGGTCCCATGCCCAGCCCTAACTGTTTATCTGCTTCGGCTTCAACACTTGTTCTGCATTCATTATCTTCAACGCAGTGTCTTCTGCTACTCCTCAAGCTGAAATTTTAGTTTGAGTATTGACAGGCTTCCCCAATTTTACTTGCTGCAGATTCAGTCTTTACTGCGGTAGTTTATTGGTGAACTCATGTAGAGAGCTAGCACAAGCCATGCATCATCTGAAATCTGTTATGTGATTTAATTCTGAATGAACAATCAGACTTGTCTTTTGATCATGTTGGCACTGCTCCGATAAAGTAGCACTGTCCCCATCATTATTCGTTTGCCTTCTTGTTCGTCACATATGGCTGAGCAACTTTCTTGTTGCTTTACCAGCGCCTGAATCAATTAAGCGTATTCAGTGGCTTGAGTGTTGTACGTATTGGTTGTTTAAAAAGTGGTGATGCAAGGTCATGGGGAGGCCGAAGTCTGATATTAACAGCAAAGGTTTTGACAGCGGCGCCTCTGTATAATCTTTTCGTTCATGAACGGCCATTTGTTCCCAACACTGGAAATTACAACAGCCGAGATTGCATTAAGACTTTGGTCGTTCATGAACGGCCGTATTGTCTTATTGCTTCGGACTGAGGAACTTGCAGGAGGTTGTTCATGAACAGCCTTTCTTTTGTTCGCAGTAAGGCCGGGCGTCTTTTTGACAAAGCTTGGGAGGACTCTTAACAGTTGTGGTAAAAGACATATGAGGGAGGCTTGTATCACAGGGAAGGCAGATGAAGTTTACCTGTAGCCTTTCTCTTGTACTGGATGATTTGAATGGATGATGACTCAAATTTGAACTTGAAATCACTTCACCCGCTTTGAGGCCTTTCGGTGCAACTAACTGAGATTTTCTTTGAAATGACTAATGGCTTTGATCTTATCATTTCTAGTTAAAAATTCCAACCAACCATATTGGCATTAATCTGGACGCCCCTCTGAATTCAAATTGGAAAAGAAAAAAAAACCCAATTAGCAATTTTTACTCCATTTTGAACGACAAGCTTGTGCCATACATGACTACTTGATAATCTTGATATTCTGGTGGAGATAAGGATGACAATTTTTTTGTTTCTACAGGATCTACTGCACTTGAGTTCCCCTTCCAGCTGCGAGAGCCACTAACTTGTGGTGGCCATCAGCCAGTTCTCCGCTTAGGGTTTGAGTTGCTGGTGATGCGGAGCTACTAGCATCCTGTAAATACAACACAATGCGCGCAATGTCACACGTAAATACTTGCAGATGGAACTGTACACCATAGCGAACCTAGAACACACATTAGAAAGCAAAAGCAAAGCTAAAAATGTTCCCATTCCAAGAAAGATAACAACCAGTCAGATCATGACCAACCAAAAGAAAACCTTGTCTTTAAAACACTCCATAGACTCATCCTTTCAGTCATTAACTCATAGGAACTACTTTTGCAGGTAGGGAGAGCATTTTTACTTTTGGTTTACTAAACCAAATCCTCAATCGCATGTTATCACAAATGAAAAAAAATTACTATGAATTAAACATACCGAAGAGCTTGTTCACCCGAAGTTTGAAACCGTGCCTTGATTTGCTCGGGTACAGTAGCTTCAAGTTTTGAGTTGACCGATTTCTCCAATTGATTAAATGCTTCATAGCCATCTCCTTTCTGCCGCACACACATCAATTAGATAATTAAAGCCAACTTCAATACAGAAAATGCCAGATCACCTAAATTCTTACCTGAAAGTAATCAGATATAGCCAAATCTATTGTTGCCTGACATTTCTCTATAGCCGGAGTGAATAGACGAACAACAGCTTGTCCAACATCAGCTGATTCTTTTTTCACCATTTCCTCTATAATGACTTGAAAGTCCTTGCTTACAAAGTAATTGATCAAACCAGTTAGTTGTTTAGAAATCTCTTCTCCAAGTTGATCGCACAGAGCATCAATCTCGGCCTCTACAGCCTTCGTCATCTCCTCTTTCAATTCTTCTTGAAAATTATTTAACTGCACATATGATGAAAAGACATAGTTAACAGAAAAGATAATGGACAAGAAAACAAGGTTTGATTACACAAAACACAAGCAAACATAGAACCTTTTGCTCTACAGCCATCTCCATAATTGTCATCTGCTTTTGCAATTCTCTTTGCATATCTATTAGCTACACATGATGAAAAGCCATAGTTAATAGAAAAGATAATGGACAAGAAAACAAGGTTTGATTACACACAACACAACACATGCAAACATAGAACCTTTTGCTCTTCCCATGATATAGGCAGGTGAAACGGGACAAGAAAGAACATGCTAATATACCATTTCACCAAATAATAAATGACTTGAAGACCGACTTAAATGGCAGTAGCATAATTTTGGAGAAGATACTAAGCCTAATTTACAATGTTAAGCTGAAAATAGTTGGTGCGTGAGTAGACATGTGCAAGATAATTAAATGCCCAAATTTCACTGCGCTCACCTGATCCATCATATCAAGCATGATTTGAGGAACTGCAGCTTCTCCAGAGGGGGGACTTGAACTTCCACCTGCTTCATTTGGTGGTTTTAGATGGGTTTGATGTTTGCACATGCTAGGAGGACTGAGCACACTAGATACATCATCTAGTACAATTTTCTGCTCATCATTCCTTGAATTATCATCAACTGCAGCAGGCATATCAGACAAGGTTAAACTTGCAGTATTCATCTGCCTGTCAACCGCCGCGTACTCATTAACTTGTTGGTCACCACTATGGGTGTCATTAATCTCCGGGGCCAATGCAACAGGTGGTATTGATTCCGTGGTAATATCTTTCGAAGCTTGTTCAGCTTTTTTCAACTTCTGTCTCTGCTTCTTTTTTTGGTTCTTATTTTTAGCCGCTTTTTCGGCCGCCATATTCAAGAAAAAGTTCGGAGGTAGTTTCGCGCCCCATTTAGCCTTAGCAGGAGCAGAGCCTGAAGCGGCGGCGGCGGCGGCGGATGTGGTGGTTGAGGCAGTGGAGGATCCGTCCCTGGACTGCTCTCTCTCTCTCTCTGGGTGGGAGTGTGACCGAGGGTTTTTCAGTTAAGGGTTTTATATCTGTAAGGGATAGAAGGTTTCATGGGCTGGACCTGGGCGCTGTGATTTTCAGATCATCTATTGACAATTTTTGGGCCTCTACCCGTGGCCCTGAAAAATGAAATGGATTCCTGAAACGTGGCGAGAGAATCTCGCGAATATTCCTCTGGTACTAGTGTTAGGGTTTTCTACAGTTTGGGGTGGTTCTGTATATAAAGCCGCTCTAGCTCTATACTCTACACCATTCACTTCTCTCGTACCCTCAAACTCACAGCATCCTAACACAAATCATTAATCATTAGCCAAGAAAAAATGGAGCAAACTTTCATCATGATCAAGCCTGATGGCGTTCAGAGGGGCCTGGTAATCATTCTCTCTTAGTTTTTAATCCCTTGTTTTACTGTTGGTATCGTTAAATTTTTGTAGCTTTGGTAGCTTACTGTTCAAATCGTATCTGGGTTTTAGTTCGTTTGTTTATAGATTTGTACGTTGTGTATGAGGTTGGTGTGTATCTGGTGTGTGGTACCAGTTGTGTATCTGGTGTGTGATTTGTGTCGATGGAAAATCAGAGGAAATATATGTTTTCTTTTTATTTTGGGGAACTGTTGATCAAGATAAAGTTAAGTAATTTGAATTGGGTTGATTTTATGTTGTTTTGAGCATGTGCAATTTAATTTTGTGGGGTTCATTGGATTTGTAGTTGTAAAGCTTTCAAATTTTCTTAGTATTCTGTTTGCTTCAGGTTGGTGAGATTATCAGCAGGTTTGAGAAGAAGGGTTTCTCTTTGAAAGGTAACCTTTAACTTGGATAGAAATTTGAAGTGTCATCTTATTAACCTCACAATGTTTTGTTCTTGTTGAATAGTGAATTGGTTTATGTGCTATGATACTGTTGGATACTTATCTGGACTCTGTTCTTAATTACTTTGTGGTTTGAGTTCAGGCCTGAAGTTTATCACTGTGGATCGTCCTTTCGCTGAGAAGCACTATGCAGATTTATCTGCTAAGCCCTTTTTCAGTGGATTGGTTGATTATATTGTTTCTGGCCCTGTTGTTGCTATGATCTGGGAGGGTAAGAATGTTGTGTTAACTGGCCGAAAGATTATTGGAGCCACAAACCCTGCAGACTCTGCCCCTGGAACCATCCGTGGTGATTTTGCCGTTGAGATTGGCAGGTAAACCATATTTTTCACTCTCCTTTGCATGAAATACTGCATTAGGTAATAAGGGTCACTATGATGTGTTTGCAAATCATGTTCTTGTGAGTGTTAATGTTAAAGGGTTGCTGCATTTCAAGAACCCTGTACCATTTAAGTTGAATGGCTTTATGCCTCCTAAACAAAACAATGACTGAATGCTCTAGTGAAACATTAGGTGTGAGTGGTTTCTTGACCGCAGCTTAACATTGTTCTCTTGCTTACAGGAACATCATTCATGGAAGTGATGCAGTTGAGAGTGCAAGGAAAGAGATTGCACTTTGGTTCCCTGAAGGCCCTGTTCACTGGCAGAGCAGCCTTAGCCCCTGGATCTATGAATAGAAGGCTGGCGGCCTCTAGTTGCTGATGGATGGTTATCTATTTTCAATTCTACTTTTCTATTTGAAGTCTGATGTTGCCTAGTATGGCTAAGACATAAAACTTGTTTTAGTGCTTCTGGTTGAGTGTACTATCTACCTATTTAAATGCAGTTTGATATTTTGATCAATTATGATTAAGCGATGTTAATTATCCACATACATAATCGCATGAAATTTAATTCTTGTTCACTTGGAATTATATTTCTAAGGAATTGGCAAAATTGAAACTTCTTCTGTCAAGTATTCTTCCATGAGATTCTTTAGAGCCAAAGGTTCCATCATTGAGAATCTTTGAAACCAAATGTAAGGTTGTTTTTCATTGAAAAAAAAAGGTTCGCTTGTCGAGTTAGAAAATTGAGGCTTGTACTCAATTTTGAAACTTAACTTTGAAACGGATCATTCTTCAAAAGAAATGAAAATGAGGCAGGAACAATATGCTCTTCTGATAAGGAATGTGTCCAGAACCAATAAGATAAATCGGTGCTTAACTCCTGCTAGTGCATGCTCTTTTGATAAAGGAATTTCCTTCATGAACCTAGAAGATAAATCGGTACCTAACTCCTGCCTATGCATAGAAGATTATGGACATGACCATATCTATCAATAGGTAAATTCCTTTCGTGCCTTTACCATGCCAACAGAATCGTTTCCACGCTCAGTTGTGCTTGACAGTCATTATATAAACCTGCTTGCGCTTGCCAAAACAAAAACGTCCAGTTTAATTGTTACAATACTAAGTTACGCTTGCTTGGTTCTTTTGCCCGATGGCATCCTTGTAATGAATCCAAAGAAAATAAAAATTTCATGGCGAAATCAAATCAAGAGTTCCTTTTCCTGAACTAAGTTCTACAGAGTCTTCCTTTGGCCGCTGTGTGTGTATTAGTTTTTACTTTCGCAACTAATATTCAGATATATTTTGTAGCATCAAGATTTTCAACAATAATTGGTATAGTTACAATAGTTGCTTACGAAGTATCGACTCAATTGATTTGCACCAGATTGACATTAAGCACATAATAGCTGAAAACCAGAACTCTGCATAATGAAAAACAGCTCTTCTACCTATACTTTTTCAGGCAGAAATACAGAACTTTAAACGGGGCTTTCAAGTGCACTATATCGTGCGCACAGATTATCAATTATCAGTTATCAAATAATAAAATATTTCAGAAATCACTCCAAAAGTTAAAAAGCCATAACAGAATCTCATTCCACAATCCTAGACAAGGTAATCATACCTCTACATATGTTTGAAAACCCCCGAAGGCCGTGGGATGCTCTGGTGATCTTACGCCAAACGTATGAGATTATATTTTCTGTATTTCAAACCTGAATCAAATCAAGACTTGGTTCTGCCCTCTTAACAAACTCTGAGAAACTAAAATCCAAAACCATTTCCGGGAATCATATGACTTGCAGAAAGCAAATTTCAGGGGGTTCGGGTCATGTACAAACACCATCATCCAGTTAGAGAATTAACAGTGTTGTCGACGAACATGTAACTACTTGTGACAGACCATTTTATAGTTCTAGAAGAAGCTTCTACACTATCGGGAAAGTAGGCCATATGAGGGCAAGTCTTCCAGCCGTGCTACATCTTCAGACAGAAGCTCTTTTTCCAACTGCCGGCGAGTGGATTTCATCACCGTCTGTTAGAAACAAAACATAATGACAGGAATCATGTTAGAAAAATTATTGTTTACACAAAATTCTTAAACTGTATAACCACCCAACCCAAAAATCAGGTTAAATCACAAATAAAATCATCCAATTAAGTTAATGAGGTTCTTCCTACATATCACAGCCTTTTGGTGATTTAATATTGACCAGAAGGATTGATTAGTAGTTACAGCCAAAGGAAATGTTGAAAGGAGGTGACACATACATTAAAATCCATATAAGAAGCACGCATAGACAGCCATTGATGGTCCATTAGCTTGAATGTGATGCAATATATAAGGTCAAATGCTGATTCATTTTCTGTCAAGAATAACAAAGCAAATTAGTATTTATTGAGTATTTTCACAATCATGACCCTAGTTAAGGACAAGTTACCTGCAAGAAACTTCAAGAATATTGCTCCCACCAGTGTTCGAGGTTTAACTGCACATAAACCCCACAGGTAACTTATGAAAGGCATTTAGAAAAAGAAACCTATTGTTATAAACAAAATATATTAAACCCTGTGAAAAAATGTGCATGGACCATAGACGATTCTGCATTTTCAATTTACAGTATCTCTCATCTACCATGATACATCGGGCAAAACTGAATGAAGTTTCAAGAAACATGTAACTGAAAGCAACTTAATCAACCACACATTTGGTTGGTACTTTGTTCGTTTGTTAACATTTCGGTCCAACTCCTGTATGTACCAAAAGGTCTTAAAATGAAGGGCACAAACCATAGACAGGCAATAACATGCTCAAAATCATAGTTAAAGACTTAAAGGTGAAAGCAGATTGTGTTGCACTGTGTTAAAAACAAGTTCATCAAAAACAAGTGATAAATTTTGAGACCATGGTATCTGGTGTTATAAATCACAATTCCTAAAAGTTGGGATGTAATATTCTTCGAAACAAGATGAACATAAATGATCAAGAAAAATACCAACCTGCTTCAAGATCGAGCATCTGAATAAGCATGAATGTAATATTAACACCAGCAACGGCAAATGGGTATTCCCACACTGACCTATCACCTTCTTGCTTTCGAAGCAGATCCTGGAAAGATTTCTACAATGAAAGTTTTAACTTTCAATGAGACACAAGATCTTATAAGATGGACCAAATCTAGTTTCCTATGAGCTGCATCTTAGAGAAGACCAAAAAGAACTTGCACAACAGACGCAAGCAAGATGACAAAAGTTGATCACAATTCGCATGAAATAGACGCATTTTACCACAAGCGCAGAGTGAGAGAAAAGTAGGATCGTAGCATAGAATTGATACAAAATAAGACCAAATAAGTAATAAGACAATCCTAAGAAGACTGTTGATATTCAACAGCCACAGCACACATTGTCTACCAGGTAATGAAATTTTGCTCGCCTAGATATATAGGTGTGATTTAAATTCTTGTCTTTTACTGTTACCTTCATGCTCACAGATAAAACTTCTTTGAAAAGAAAAATGAGATCAACTTGAAACACTATAAGGTTTTTATAGTTCTTTTGCTAGCAGAGTATGTATCACCTTTATACGTTTTCTCCAGGTTTCAACTAGAGATTGCATGCAGATAAATACATTTTCTTAACTTGTACTTATAAGTCGGTTTGACTAAAGGACTGTTCTGGTTTCAAAACACAGCATACATATGTATGGAGAGAGGGGACATACCGGGAAATTCCGAGCAAAGAACATCAAATTCTCCAACGAAATAAAACCACCACCCCTACAGAAAATTGAAATATCAACAATAAGTAAACCAATACGAAGAAGAAACTGAGAGAAAGTGCTGTTCCAATAACGAAAGAGGTATCAAATCTACCTAAAATCTGTTGACGGATCCTTTCCTTGCCATCCCATCTCCTTCCATTGCTCAGATATTAAACCACGAAGTTCTTCTTCTGGAAAGGCAGCACTCCACAAGGCCCTCAAAGCTTCCTGGTGTTTTAAGAATCAGATAAGTGTTTATCAAATTATGTTAATGAACTATTTGCACAGCAGAAATTTAAACTCATGCAAACCCTCCTCGCAAAGACAACAGATTCACTGTCATTATGTGAAATCCAAGAAATAATATATACCTGGTGTTCAGGAACTGAGCTGTCATAGGCAATATCTATCCGGCTCTGTAGTTTCAGCAGGCATTCCTCCTGAAAGAATTTAAGGGAAGAAAAAACAAGAAGAAAGAAACTCAGGAAACCAGACCGCTGTGTCATATTATAATTTCCAGAAAAACATAGTTTGATGATTTATATAGAGACAGGTAGGCAACTAAAGCAAACAAAATGAGCCAAAAAACAAAGTTACTCTTGTAAAACATCCACCAATTGTTTATATTCAATAGTTCCACGATTCAAGGGCCTAGGGATATTATGACCAGCACAAAACATATGAATATTGTATGGTATACCCCTCATATATTAGGCAGGAGTAATCAAATATAGTGGAAAAAAAAAAAGTAAACTGTAAGCTATCCATTCTTGAAATTTGGGTCTTAACAGTAATCATTGAACTAATAACAACATTATCCCTACTAAACTACGAACATATATATCTATCAAGGATATCCTAAAAGCATATTATCATAAACAGATACAATTTATCCAATTACAAACATGCCTTACCTGGGCAGGGGTTAGATCAAAGGAAGGACGAGCATCACTCTCTCTTCTCTGTGCACACACACAAGAAAGTCCTCGGCCAAGCCAAGCTGCCGATCCTGCCACAACCTCAGCTGTAACAGAGAAAGAAAGCCAGACAATAACATATTAGAATTTGTAGAAAAAAAAAAAAAATGCTGTAACAGTATATTAGCATATACTGAGAATAGTTATGAAAGTTTACCAGCTCAAATTATCAACTAATCTTTCTACATCTACCAATCATAGAGTTCATGCACAACGACAATGCAACACTTCAACCTCACTAATACGAATAACATGGCATAACAGACAATGGTTTGTAAGGTTTCTAGGACAATACAGATGTTAATGTATTTCATCCACGCCACCACCATAGTTTTCAACTTTGCAAATAGAGCAGCTAGACTACTGAATAGCGAAAGGGTTATACATACAATTAGTAGCAGACAAAATATCATTGTGTAGACCCCGCACTATGTAATTCTAAGTACACTGCATTATGTAGTAATGAAAAGCTACACTACATCCTTATCAAATCAATAACAAAAATATTCATAAATTGCTCCACATCATACGACTGAGATAATCTAGTAGCAGAAGATGTATAAGCCTTCTGGTTTCCAGTCATCAGTACCACAGAGTGATAAAGCCTTACAAAACTAAATAGACATTTCGCAAACTCAAAATCCGGCATACAAACACCATTGATGAACTGATCATGTGACATTTCTCACTGATTTTTGCTTAAATTGCTCTTCATTTCAGCTAGAGTGTCCAAATAATTGAATCGAAAGTTCGACGACAGATTTTCATAAATTGTTCAAAAAAATATCAATTCAATTAAAACTAAGCATGACCAAGTGAGAGAAAAATCACTGTGTGACAAATTAGAGCTTCAATTCAACTTAATTTTGCATCAAACACTAAAAACACACAGAAATAAGACAAAAAAATAATCTAAATAAATTTACGCACCAAAGCAATTTATGATATCAGAGAACATCAAGCCAGTAATAAATTCCGGCTGACAGTCGCAGCTGAATAATATGAATACCAGATCTACGTTCCGATTTTACTAATTTTTTTGCTAAAAATGGATAAACTCCTCAAGAGTCTAAAGTCTAGAGAGAGAAAGCTTTTTTTCTAAAACAGAGAGAGAGAGAGAGAGAGAGAGAGAGAGAGAGAGAATCAGCATTAAATAGAAAAGCGAAAAATGAAGGAAAAAGAAAAGAAGAGACAAACTAGTACCAGAACTTGAATGGCAGGTATTGCCACGGCCATCGAGACCTTGCGAAATCCTCCTAACCGCTACGAACGAGCCTCCTCTATCGTCCATACTACTCCTCCACTACACCATAACACTTCTCCACAATCCGATCAATCAAACCAGACGAACCTTCTCGCCGGAATCGGAAATGCCGCCGGAGAAGAGCCGCCGTGAATCGCCGAACTGGAAAATAAGCGCGAAGCGAAGCTTCTTCGTCGAGAGAGAGCACGATCAGAGGGATTGAAGCGAACGAAGCGAAGAGAGAGAACGAGGTGGTGGAATCTTGGAGGAATGGGAGAGAATCTTGAAGAAGAAGAAGGAGCTAGGGTTTCAGGTAAGGATCTGGTACTCGGATTCCATTAGAGAATAGAGAGAGTCGGTTACGCAGCTCTGTCTCTCTCTCTCTCTCTCTCTCTCTCTCTCGTGTGTGTGTGAGAGAGAGAGACGATAAGTTAGGTTGGTGGTGGTGGTCGGTGGTCGTTTCGTTTTGGTTTGGAGGAAAGAAAGAAGAGAGAGAGAGAGAGAGAGAGAGCCAAACGGAGGTTACGGAAAAAAAACAGATTTTTGTATTTTTTATTTTTGGTAAAAACGAAAAGCGGAATTTAAATAAAAATAATAATTTGGTAATTAATTTATTATTTATTGAGAGTAATTAATAGAATAAAATAGAAGCCGGCTGCGCTCTCACTTTCTTTCGGTGCTCCGAGTCTCCGTCATGAAATTCTTAAAATCCGTTTCGGGTGGGTTATATTTTCGAGAGTAACGGAATCAGAGATGTGATGGCGACAGAAATAAGATTCTTTTTATTTGTGTATTTCCGTTTTTGTATTTTTTATGTATTTGTATTGGCCAGTGTAATGTACTTTCTATAAGGGGAAATACGAAGAAAAATAATGAAAAATCTTTTGACGGGAATTCTTTACATAATTGCTATTCGATGATACCCACTAGACATAAGAAAGTATCATTTGTAACTCATGTGTATAGACATATGTGATTGAGAAATTATTCTCAAGATGCTTAGGTCCAATATGTGAATTAATCGATCGTGTATAAATTAAAGCGGTAGTTCACACTCACTAGAGAGGTTGATGTGTGGAAAAAATGATAGTGTTTTCAGGCATATATTTTTGTTTATTCATTTAGGCAAACCGACCGAACTAATCTACTTTTTCATGTATTTGTTTACATAAAACAACCTATAATTGAGCAATCAAGCTAATTCAGTGTCAGAATGAGTAAGTAAACTAATCTAGTTTTCAGTTATTTGTTTATGTAAAATTCTATAACTAAGCGATCGAACTAAAGACTATGATCTTCTAGTTACAAAGTAGACACTAATTTCTCTAGACAAAATTGTACTAGCTTGTGTCATAAACATATATTTAAGTCGATAACATTTAACAACTGGTCTAGTTGTTCTTGCTCCCCAACCTAGGTTCGAACCCTAAAGTTGTCAAAGTTGTCAAACATTGTGTTGCTTTGTTACAATGCATAGATGAAGCATTTCACATAAGCTGAGGGACAAACTTCTTGGCCTAGTCTTTGCGGTACTTGCTAGAAACACAATATGTGACTAAATCCTAGTATGGAACTAAGAGCATCTTTAGCAATACTAGCTATTTTTGAGTTAAATTTTTGTCAAATTAGCTAAAATGTCATTTTTGCTAGCCACTTTAGAAATGCAGCTGCATCAATACTTTCTAGTTTAGCTAGCATTACATCAACATTATTCTTCAAATAAAAATTAAATAATTTAAATATATTTATATATCACGTAAAATATCTTTCAATGAATGTATTAAATTATAACTAACCTCATATGAGTCATCTCGCTCTCTATATTTAGCAAGTGAGATTTAGCAAGTGAGATAGCTAAAAGTCATAATATCTCGAATTTGGCTAGTCTGTTGAAGCTCCGAAAATATCAAAAAAAGTTAAATACGCTATCTAAAATAGTTAAAAGCTAAAACAGAGAGTCGTCTAACAAATAGAAAGGTTGTTAATCAACACTAAGGCTTCGAGTCATTTTATCTTGCTTGTATGTATTTGTGTGACCAAGATTAAATAGTTAAACTCTGTTATTGCGCTCTTAAGGCTGAATTGTACATACAATTAATCTATTATGTAGAAATGAAAACAATTTTGCTCTCTCAGTGTCATTGTTTTTCTTTAGTATCCTACTATAGGAATAACATTTGGTTCTCATTCCTTTTCTTTTGTTATCCTTCTAATTACTTGCTATTAAACTAGCTAGTTCACTTGCAATGACATAGTTTGACCTTTATAAAAGGAAGAAAAAGAGACCCTTTTCAAAAAGAAAACTTTCACATGGCTTGTAGCCAAGCGTGGAACCATGGCATGATGTAAGGAATTGATTTATCCACGAGACCCTACCGGGACCTAACATCATTTTGTAGTTTGCTTCCATCTCCAAATTGGAGCAATGGTCCACACGCATGCATGGGTCTCCAACAATTCCACAAAGTTGCGATATCCTCACTCAATCAGTCAATCAATTATCAATCTTTATGTCGTGGGAAATTTAGCATCCAAATAAATACCCGAAAATCTGGACTAACGTATGGTGTTATTGTCACATTTTTTAGTAGGCAACTTAAGAATGACCGATGTCCAAGAAAACGACAACTCTTTTAAAATAACATTGACAGAAATCATAAGTTCGAATCTCAGGTTGTAACGGTGTGTGGGTTAAGGTTTAGTTTAGAAAAAATATTTACAAATGTACTACAATATATGACAATGTGAAAATGTCATTCTGCAGTACTTCACATTTTTCTGCTAGCTAAAGGGCAAGGCTGGATCCTCCACATTAATCCCCAAATATCGCTTTGATTACTGAAAAGTGAAAACATAAAAGGAGGCCAACCGGCCAAGAGTACTGAAAATTCTGATCTCAATGGTAATTGACTTGTCGATCTATAACAAAGTCGTGCTTGGCACACACAGTTGTCGGGGGGGAGAGTAGGGTTTTGAATTTAAACCAGGGTTTCAATCTGTCGGCCAAATGGGGAAGGTGGTAGGGTTTCTGGCCGGGCTGAAGAATTTACGGGTTTTATGACCTGCAAAGGTGACATGCACTGTCGACATAGATATTCATGTTTCACCCATTTGCTACAGCACCGTTGAATTGGTATAATGTTATGGATACATTCATACATATATACCCAGAAGCTATGACGATCACCAAATTTTCTGAAAATTTGTAGAAATAATCTACTCATATAGCTCAACGAATTGAACGGTGGAGATTTGATTTTGTGATCGAAAAGTTCGTCAAATGATCTATCCCTAGAAATGAACAAAAAAATGGATCCCTCATTGAAAGAGCCCTATATATATATAAATTTTCTCATGTGCGGACGTCCGCACCGTTTAAACGGTGCGGACATCCGTAGCAGAGACGGACTGTATATATATATATATATATATTTATATAGGCCTTTTCAGATACGGACCTCCGTATTTATTCAAAAGGTACGGATATCCTTAATTGACATATTTTTCGATCATATTTTCTCATCTCAACTATTCATCTTTTAGGTATATATGAGTAGATCATCTCTACAAAATTTTAGCCAAATTAATAATCATTAAGGTATTCAAAATTGTGAATTACACGAACGGTTCCTGTTGAACAGATTTGGTTCGTTCATTGTAATCATATAGTTTCGATACCTTAATGATTATCAATTTGGCTAAAAATTTGTAGAGATGATCTACTCATATATACCTACAATGTGAATGGTTAAGATGAGAAAATATGATCTAAAAGTGGGTCAATTAAGAAAATCCGTACATTTTGAATAAATACGGATATTTGAACCGGATAATATCTATATATATATGGTGTGTATATACGTATATATTTTACTACTGATAAAAAAAATTAGAGTGAAAAGATGTAAAGCGAGTTATATTTATATTAACATGAAAGCGTTTATACGCATTCATGCTAAACTACCTCATGCTGGAAATTTGAAGGCACTTCCCTTACATCTGCTTGTTTGGTTCGCTGAGAGGAAAATTTTGGCTCAAAAATCGTCTCGGTCAATGGCGGATCCAGGATCTGAACATGGGGTGGGCTTCAAATTTGGCCGAAGTCCAAATTTTTTTTTCCAAATACAACCATGCAAAATGTAGGAACTCAAGTAGACGTTAATAAGTCTTCAAAAAAAAGTAGGTGTCAATGAAAGTAGAAGAAATTTCTAAAAATCAAAGACAAATTTGAAAACTCAACAAAAATTTAGATTTTTGAGATTTAAGAAAGAGAAGACGAGAAGACTACAAAACTAGAAGATAGAGCGATTGATGAACTGGGGAACTAAGGAACTGAAGAATAAAGATGTAATCATGTATAAAAAAAAAAGGGATGCACAGCTAATCGGGAAATTGGGTGGGTTTGACTAAACCAAAATACATATATATATATATATATATAAACATAATATACCTAGGATTTTTTTTAAACTCCAAAAAAACTTGGTTGGGCTTGAGCCCTACAACCCTTGCTTTGGCTCCGCCCCTAGTCTCGGTCACGTGTCAATGGGTTGAGGGCTTCTTTGGGCTACATGTGTTCTTCTGGCTTGGTGACGTGTGCGATGGCGTGCCAACTCGCGGCCAAGAGGTCAAATGAGGTTTTATTCTGATATGTAGTTGTTGCACTGCCCTGATTTCTGATCAGTCGACTGTGGGCCGAGGAATGATGGATCTCAGCCGCGGGGTTCTCTCTGCCTTGGTGCAAGGACTTTAACACAGATCGTCTGGTAAGCCAATCAATAAAGAAAACGTAAAGAGCAGGAATGTAAATTGCAGATGCGATAGTGCGGTAAAGTAACGAACAGTAAGATTGCAAGTGTGAAAAGAACGATAATGTAAATCACGGCAAAGATAGACAAGTACCGGTAAAGAAAAGCGATAAGATAAAACACGAAATGATTGATAATTGTGTAATGCTGAGAAGCTGAATTGTATTATGATAAAAATGAGTAATCACGTTGAGCGTTTGGTCAAGGACCTCTAACAAAAAATCCAATGGCCCTTTTTATAGTGATACAAATAAAGAAAGGATTTGATCCCAACCTTAATTGGATATCGATTACAAATAATTCAAAGATCAAAATCATAGTAACAAGACTCTGGCGATAAAATGCTTTAAAACGCATTCAACCCGATTGCAACATGTTTGGTAACAGTTCTTGATTGTGCTATTTTTTTATTGTAATCTCCGTGAATGCCATTTTTAGATCCTCAATCAACGACAAACTTTAAATTTGAAAGAATGATGTTTGCGATGATGACATTCTTTTTCCTTTCTTGGTCGTCGTAACTCGTGAATAGTCGCGGCTCAATAATAGCCGTGATCAATCGTCAGTGGCCATGATCATATGTTACCGTAACTCGTGAATAGCCGCGGCTCCATAATAGCCACGATCAATTGTCAATAGCCCCGGTAAATTAGTAAAACTGCATTGTTACGCTGCGGCTCAAGAGGATGAGTCTCGATGCTCACTCTTTAATGGTCACGATCATTGGTGGACCACGGTCATCGCCGTCACTTAGTATGCCACGTGGGTCTTGCCAAATGCTTCAAACAGAAAATCATTTGTCTTTCGAATTCCTAGAATCAGGGCACCATTTTGAAATGTCGAGAAAAATGGCATTACGAGAAAAATGACATTATATTTATATATATATAGCGACAAGAAAATGAGAGAAAAAGATATAAATCAGAGTTATATTTAAACAGAAAAATAAGATGTGTATATAGATTCGTGCGGAACTCCTGGTGAAATCTTTAAGCCGCTTCACTCATTGACTCACATCTAAAAAAATGAAGAACAAATGTCCTTTATTTAGCAACTTTATGTATTTACAAATAATCTCTATATAAACAAACACGTCCTAAAATACTAAATAATCGATGTTACATGCATAAATAATTCTCTGTACATAAGAGCAACTCCAGTAAGAGTGTCAAAGTTTTTGGTCAAATTCAAATTTTGACATGTGAGGTGGATTTTGACAATTTGGCAAATTTTCACTCCAACCATTCTGTCAAAAGAGTTGAATATTTTATTGTTAGATTTTTATTATGAAACCTCAACTATTCTATCTCTCCCAGTTTCTCACAGATCAAACTCAACTCAAACTCTGCTTATCTCTTTCTCACCGATCAAACACAAAAATCCTATTTTCACTGATCCATTTCATTAATTTGGGACTCCACTATCGCACCCACTACTCCTTCTCCTTCATCCGCCCTCTCTCTATTTCTCTCTTCATCTTCTTCGATCCCTTCTGTTATCTTTCCCTTCTTCCTCTTTTAGTTTATATGTGAGATCAAAGAAGCATCAATATTGTGAACGCAGTCCCGATCCGACCTCAAGATGCAACATGCATGACAATCACACCTTAAATCCAATCCGTGAGTTTTTCATTTTGAACTCTCAACCCTCCAATCTCTTTTCTTTATTTCGCCAAATTTGAATGAAAAATATTTTGTCTGGGTTTGAATGAAGGTCTGGGTGCGAAAATTTTGTCTAGGTTTGAATGAAGGATGAGGTCTGGGTGCGAAATTTGGGTATTGTAGGAAGAAATACATGGACTAGAGGAAGATTTGAAGACCTGCCATGAACATCGATCTGGGCAGAACGACGGTGAGAAGAGAAGGAATGGAAAAAGAAAAACAATAAAAAAGATTTGACAAGAGGAGTTGATCTTGTCAAGTTTGACAAGGTGAGACTGGAGTAGTCATCCACGATGGATTTGAACGGTGGGTTGGAGAGACAGGGTGTGGTCTTTTGTTAACGTTGGAGCTCCACGGTGGATTTTGACTACACCGTTGGAGATGCTCTAACTTGATTTATAAATTAGGAGAACCCTTTGTCTTGCCTCTCAAGCAAATTCACTTGACTTAGCACGTAGAATAAAAGTGATCGAAAGTAGCACAAAGCGACCACATAAAATAGAATATAGGTGAAATACCACATACCGTCATTAAGAGCGTTGTTCTTGCCCGTCTCATCCTTGAACTGGAATACAAAGATTCCAGCCTCCTCTTCCTAGATCAAGATCCTCTCCTTGATTCCCGAAATCGTGGATAACGCCATGACGGAATGACGATGGGCTTCCTTGGAGACAAAAAACGTCCACACAAGTAGGAAAAAGGATTTTGGATAGCTTCATTGCTCCCAATCAGTCTCATGGGCTCGACTGCACATTCTCAACGCCGCGGCCGCCGCCGCAGTCATCTCGATTCACCTTTGTGTGAGATCAAAAAATGGTTTAACATATTGAGTGATTAATTGATTTGATACATTTTCCATAGTCAAATAATGTGATTTTTACCAACTTTCCAAAATGACATTGTCGTTTTTTGTTATAATTAAGGGTAAGCATGGTGCGGTGCGGGTTAAGACTCATACCGAATTGAATCCATCTAATCATCTATTTCGGTTTAACATGTTTTTGTAGTCACGTTTATTGGAACTTGCATAACAATTCTTTCTTCTGTTTTGTCGCATGGAAGAAATTGGGGTTTTAGGTTTACAAGTTTACAACCTATAAGATACATAATCCAAGAAATTGATACATTCATCGACGCATTCTTGTGACTTGGTTTTGGTCCAAACTAAGTTGAGATGTGTCTATCATGTTATGCCCATGTCCCCATGATAACTATATTATTTCCACTCCCTCACCAACTAAACATTGCGTGGATATTTTGTTTAATCAAGACCTTTGTCCAATGATACATTTCTTCGTTAGAAAGCAACCAAAGATTAGACTAGGCCGTACCCGGAAGACAAAACACGACCTACTCCTCTCTCCCGGAAGAAGGAAGATATTCTTATGAATTGAAATTTGTTTAGTCCTTGTGGTTTGAAATCGACATCTGTTTAGTTCCTATGTTTTTATTTTACTCTGTATGGTCTTTAAAATCACAATTTTTCATCCAAATTGTCATTCCGTAAATTTTCTCCGTTAAATTGTTAACGTGGCCGTTAAATTGCTGACGTGCCCTTTAACGACCACGTCAACAATTTAACTGAGAAAATTGACGGAATGACCATTTAGATGAAAAATTGTAACTTTAAGGACCATTCAAATTAACATAAAACCACAAGGACTAAACAGATGTCGACTTCAAACCAGAATGACTATACAGTATTTTACCCTATTCCCATACTACATTAGGCCCCATCCAATTGTGACTTCTAATTGGAGTTTGTGTAATAATAGTTTTTTGATTATAAATTTGGTGATGAAAAGAAAAAAATTATAGTAGAAAATAGAAAAAAATACGCAAAAGAGTTACCAAAATATATAGTAAATTTATAATAATTATACTAAATAACAATAATTTTAGATATAAAGGTATTATAGACAGTTTGAGATGTGTATTAAGTTTAATATTAAAATGAAAAACTAGATGAGTGATGTATTAAACAGGGAGTGTGTATTTGTCACATCCCGACTCTTATATTTTTACCTTATTTACTAGTTGGTTTATAATAAGAATTTTACCGTCTTCGTCATTGAGTTAATAGTTTAATTGGTCCCTAGAGGGGTTTCAGAGACGATTATGTGCGGAGGATTATTCGTAAGAGGAAAATACGACGACGGTAAAAATAGTAAATTTTAGCTAGTAAAATGTAATTTTTATTCGGGTATTATTTTTCGGGGTGTTTCATTTTTGGAATTGGGTTGTTTAAAGGTGTGGACCGGTTTGGGGTGTGAGGCCCAAACCCATTTTCTCTTCTCTCTCTTTTCTACGCGGTTCTCTCTCTCTCTCTCCCTGTATTTTCTTCCTCCCGTTGCCCGTTCGTCCGGCCGTCCTCCTGCCGCCGTCCGGCCACCAACTGTCGCCGCCTCCAGCCCAGTTTGGAGCCCCGCCACCTCCTCTCCCTCCCCGGCCTAGGCCCCGAGCCTCTAACCCGCCGGAAGAGGAGAAACTCCCGCCGGAGACGCCGGAAGCATTTCGCCGGAACTCCCTCCTCCGGCCACCAATCCGGGCAAGCTTGGTACGGTTTTGTAGCCCTCCAACCCAGCAGCCTTGCCCTAAAAGGACTCTCCCTCTCTTGAGCTAGGTAAGGAGAAATGTGGAGTTGAAATTTATAGGGCTTTTAGGTGTTTGTGTTCGATTGCCCTAGTTAGGCTTGGATTTTGGGTTTGTGCTGGTCAGGAAAGTTGTAGAGCATGATGAGGAGATTATTCTATCAAAATTTCATAGGTTTTGGAGGTCGCCGGAATTGGCCTCCGGCCGCCGCCGGTTGGGAGATTTTTATGTTTTTAAATGTGGAATATTAAGGGGAGTTTATTGAAGTGAGTTATGGAATTTTGGATGAGTTTTGGATAGGTTTGTGATTTTCCGAAGTTTAGTATTTTTGGCGATTAATTGATGTAGAATCCGGCCGTAGGATTTAAGTCGTATTCTGTGGGAAGTTGTTGTTACGGCTGCCGGTATGTTCGGCGAAGTTTGAGCCGTATTGAGTTAAGAATGGCGAATTTGGGCAACGATGAGTGTGTGGGAGGCTCACGTTTAATTTTGCCCATTTTGTTTAAATATTGGTTTTTTGGTGGGAAATTAATTATATATTTGGAACAGGACAAGAGGAGGCCCAAGCAGAGGAAGCCTCGGAGCGTTATCAGGCTTAGGCCTAATTTGTGAGTGGACTTTGTTTTTAATTTGAAAGCATGCGATGCATTATGTTGTTGATCAGATATTCTTCACCTGAGATTTATGATTTTTCGGATAATTGGCAATTTTCCTCCTTTGGAGAGATCCCGAAAATGAGATTTTCGGTGGATATGTTTATTGGATGTTTATGATGATAGTATGTATATGTAAATGCTAGCTAGCCATACGTGTTGATCCGCCATAATGAGGTAAAATACCATTATAGTGTGACGTGAGTGTTAGACACAAGCGTAGTAGCCCTATATGAAAACTATTTTTTATTTGGTTTGTTTAGGTTTTCATATAGGGAGTCCACACGTATATACACTCGTGCTTTTTCCGCCATACTGAGGTACAATTCTATTATGGTGTGACGTGAGCATTAGACGCAAGCGTAGTAGCCTTGTATGAATTTCTATTTTTCTAATTTGTTCTTAGAATTCATACAAGGAGTCTGACGAGTGTAAATACATACACTTATATATGTTTATATATAATTTAGCCTGAGAGGCTGTATTTTATTAAGTTTTAGAGACTAGTCGGTGCTGGTCGTGAAGTTGCCAGTTTTTGAGTTGAGCGCTTTTGAGCGATTGCATGCAATATTATTTTATTTGGAAATTAAATTAGGGAAGCATAAAGAAATATTTTTATTTAATTTATTTTTGTCCACTCACTCTAACTGTTCCACATGTTTTCCCTTGGGCCATTCGTTTTAAATTGCCCAGTCTGCAGAGTTCAGGTTGGACCTAGTAGGAGACGAGGCATAGTTACCCGCTTTTCCGTCAGTTTTCATCAGTAGGTTACCTGTTTAACCTACTAGTGTTTTCTTGCTTCCGCTAGTGTCTAGTAGCTCTGAATACTTTGGGATTATTGTATATTATTCCGGTGGTGTGCTCGGTCGGTTAACTTTATGTTTAGAATTGCTGAAGAATAATATTTGCTTTTATTTAGCTGGATAATTGTGTGATATTTTTGGAAGTGCTGTAGTAAGTGTGTGAATTGGAGATTTTTCGGGTTAGGGTTGTCCATTTTCAAGGGAGGTTTTACCAATCTTTTCGGTAAATTTTTCTTGGAGGTGGTCCCCGCACGACTTACTCTGGGTTTCAGGGTGAAATTCGGGGTGGGTCGTGTCAGTATTAACAAATTAGGGGTGTGTATTTAAAATTTCTCATCTTAATTTTATTGTTTTAGTGATGAAGGAAGAAAAATATATCCACATATATAGCCGCTAACAAAGAAAAATATATCCTCATGAAACTACAACTCTATCGAAAGCAAACTCTATACCAACAAACGGAAGCATATAGAAATGGACATTAGAGAAGCCATGGTCCGACTTAGAAGTATTGTCACAATCATAAAAATAATGGGATAGAACGCTGACCATTTAAACCGAATATGTTTAAAGTGGATTGTTATCTTACATCATAATCTTGCGAAGAATCAACATTATCATAAAAGATAAGGAAACAAAAATTTAAAAGCTACATACATATTTGGACCGTGAATTTCACTTCCATTTAGAAGCCATGAATGATCATCATCATATGAAAATAAAATATCAATTGATTCAATTCACAAATAGCACAACTAGTTTACCACAGCAAATAAGTTGCACGCACTGCCTGCGCCTAATTCGAACTGCTTCAATTTTAAAGTATACACGGAACTACCAAAGACTATAGTCAATAAATAAGAGCAATGGAACTAAATAAATTAGAAAGCTAATCATTTCTAAGTAGAATATGTTTGTTTAACCAAGGTTTTGGAGAATGATATGCCACACCACCTGGTGGTGCTGTTTGCAATGTTTTGATGATTAACCGAAAGACAGAGACCAAACTTTTTGAATGGAAACAATGGGAAATTCTATGGTACCTATCCGTACGTGATACCTACATTTATAAATGTGACAACATATTTATAGACAAAGTAGTAATGTTGAGTCGTATTGTTTGTAATCTTGTTCTAATAATTGTACTTACAAAATGTACAATCATTTTACAACTTTTTGAGCAAATCGTTCTCATAGTTGTAATTTTGTTGAATTTCGTTGAATTTTATGTAAATAGTGTAAATAAATTTGGTAAATTTGTTCTTAATGTTGTAATTTGATTCATAACATTGTAATTTTTGTTCAAGTATGTAAAATAAAAATGGGATATACATCCTAGTACCATAACTTGTCTATATTAAGAATGAATATTTAAAGCTCATGCATGCAGATCTGCTGAATCCAATGAATAATTCTGATTCAAAACAAAATTATATATGAGTTTGTCCAGAATCTTACATCATTCTCATCATATGAAATTGCTAATCCCAAATTTTAATGGGTGTTACCATCAAAATTATATATACTTTTTGGTGGTTGAATCAAATCACACCATTTACATACTCATTTAGACATTACAAGCTCACTTATTAAAAACGAGCCTCTAAAACTATGAATTGCCATGCCATAAACCGGCCGCATGAAGCAAAAGGGTAACCAGCCTCCTGAATTCTCAGTAAGAAACGACATAAATGTATAGTTCTTTTTTTTTTTTTTTTTTGGTCAAAACAAAAAATTTTATTAAATAAAAAAGATAGTACTTAAGGGGCAATTAAGCAAACCACGTTGATAGCCATCCTCAGAGATTTTGATTGTAGTTTTGCCATCCTTGATCACCAGGGGCGGATCCAGAAATGGAAACCGGGTGGGACTTAGACTTTCCACCACAAAGAAAAAAAAAAAAAAAAACCTCGACAGTGCGTGAGCAATTTAGATATTGAAATGAAAAATATACCTAGACATGAGGAATGTAGTGAGCCTCTACCCTCAAATACATTAACAAGATTTATAAAACTCTTTAGATGTAACACACAAGAGGCTAAATAAACACATTAAATGCAATACAAAATATGTCAATGTAAAACCCAGCTCGACTAACTATATATAGAAATCAATAACATGTTCTTTCATAGAAATCCGTCAACCAACTAACCAATTATCAACGTTGATTTTATTTTCCCCCAATCTTAATTTAGTTAATTATAATCAAACAATAATAAATACTCGCATACAATTAAGATGAAGAGTAATTATGTGGTAACAAACTGAGATAATGAAAATGATTGATTGGGTGGGATGGAACTCACGGAAGAGTGAAGAACTTGTAGAGATATATCTTTTAATGAGTGATACCTAGGCTGAACTGCCTGGACATAACATTCAATATATATAATATTTATTTTATAAGCTAACTACATGTAGTAATTCTTTGCCCAAACAATTTGAGTGGGACTTGAGTCCCAGGCCAGGAAGCCTAGATCCGCCCCTGTTGATCACAGGTAAAGGCAAATTAGAGATGGGAATTGCAGGTTGGGTCACTGCAGATGCAAACGACTTTGGAGCAGGGACTGTGTTCTCTTCCAAAAAAGACCACGGGCAAATTGGTGGTGAATCAGCCATGTTGAGACACCCCAAACCAACTTGAGGACAAAAAGAAGCGGGTCACGCCGGCGAAGTAGCCATGGCGGCAAAGCTAGGGCTTGGAAAATCGCCAAGCGAGAGCTCCATGGACCACTCTTATTCCATCTATACAGGGAGAACAATTAAAATTATAGTCCATCATTTTGATTGACAAAAATTATATATTATGTCCAAAATAAATTGTTGAATATCCTATATTCTTAAAATACATAACCCTTAACATGGAGAGCAATTCAAATGTTATCTAGAGACTAGAGCCATGGGAAATGAGTTCTCAACTTCTCATGATACCAATTAGTGGGAGATAACTAGTTCAAATCTTATAACAAAAGAAAGAGGAGGAGCTAGAGGTCCTCATGGCATGGAGTAAAAGTAAGAGAAAAGTGTTTTCCTTTTTCAGGTAGCATTAGCATCAAATCAATATGCAACTGAAGTGATTGGATGGGTGTTGATTATAGGTAGCATTTGAGATCTTGCTCCAGTTATTGAAAGGTTTTGTGGACTAGTTTGCAGGTTACTGGCCAAACACTGTTAGGTCATGGAAGAGATCATTGAGATCACAATATATGTCACAGACATCTTTGAGCTTAGTGGGCACAATGACTTTTCTGAAATGAAATTATGTAGTAGCATTAGCACATGTTATTGCTTAAGAACTTCATTGCCTACGTTTCTGGTATTGTGACCTTTAGGCCAATGCTTTTCTCTCCTAGATAGGAGACATGGATAGAATATATACTTTTATTTATGGGCAAAAACTTTAGCTCTTCACGTAAAGGAATATATGTACTAATTTTAGAATTTTGAATATTTGTAATCCAAACTCCAAAGTCATGTACCACATTGATTTAATCCATAAACATATTTCTAAACCTTGCTCAATATCAAGTTTCTTTTGAAGAAAAAGAAGAAATTGCTCAATAACAAGTTAATGTTGTTAGGTTGTATGCTGTAAAGAAATATTTACTAATAGATTACTTAAGTAGTACCATTCTTGATTTAGTTGGGGCGACCAGAGTTTCATCACAAAACAATCACGCTCCTCACTCTGTAACTAACCACCCATGACTTGAGCATGTATAGTGTGTTTAGTGCAGTTGTACTTTTAGAAAAGCTTATGTTTATTTATGAGAATAAATAGCAGAAAATCAAAACATATGAGTATTTTGTAAACTGACTTTTTATAAGTGATATCAGTTATGTATGGCCCTTCCACTAAGGAATCCTTTACTGTGACTTGTATGAGGGATGGGGTTTTACATCAACTTTTCGATCATATTTTTACATCTCCACCGTTCACTCTATAGATCTATATGAGTATATCATTTTTAGAAAATTTCAGCTATATTAGTGATTGTTAAGGTCTCGAACTAGCTTAAATCATGGACGGATCAAATCTGCCAAACCTGAACTGTTCATGCAAATCGCAGTTTTGAGCATCTTATCGATTATGAATTTGGATAAAATTTTACAAAAGTGATATACATAGGAAAATGATTATTGGTCTTAATAAGGTCTAAAAATTTTGGCTTTAATCCTAGGTGACATAGTCATCTAGACACCTCACCAATTAAAAAGATTTTGTTATATCATTCTTAAGCAAAAATACAATCTTATCCTTTCAAATCCAATTACTCTAGATTATGTTATCTTTTATATTAAAAATATATATATTTATAGCCTTTTTTTCTCTTATCTTTGTCTTCACTATCATGTTTAGATTAAAGAATATAATGTGAAAATACATATATATATATATATTTTTTCAAAACAAAAATGCAAATTCTTATGAATATATATATATATTACATATATAATTTGTCCAAGAAAAAACAATTTCGTCAAAGATTTTTTTTTTACTATATATAAATAATATATATATTTCGTCAAAAATAAAGTTTATATATATATATATGTGCAATTCATTCAAAAGAAATTAATTCGATAAACATTTAATAGATTTGTTATTTTATTTCTAATATTCGATACAGAATATGGCTTATATATAGACATTAAAAATTTTACCCGCAAAAATAAAATATTAAATTGATAAGTTAAAAGTCTATAATTAAATTTAGATTCACAAAGATTGAAGAAAATTTTAATAAATTTACGAAATTAATTTATGGTAGAAAAGCCTACTTGGGTATGACTATTAACTTAGTCATTATTAATATATTAATCAAATTTGGTATATACGCATCCATATTAAGAGGGTAAGAAAGTATTCCATATTACTATGTAACAACCACTAATTGTTAGGGTTAAGATTGTATTTTTACCTAAGAATGATATGACATAATTAATTTATCAAATTGATGATGTGTCTATGTGACATGGCATGTTAAGACCCTCTAGCATTACCCATATACATATTAGGACTTAAAAACTGAACGGTTAAGATTGAAAAATGTGATAAAAATATATAAGTCATAATAAAAATCTCTAAATAAGAGGGCCCTGATCAAGTTATGAATGCATCATTTTACAAAGTCTCTAAGTTAAAAGCTTAAAGCACGGTAATGATGGAGCCATAACCATTAGCCATATGCCACTATGTTTAAAGGTAGAGTGGACCAACAAGAAAACCAAATTTATATGATCTGTTTGTCTATCTATTGCTTATTTAATTTTCTTTGGTCTTGTCTAATTTGAAAGTAACACACCCTTCTAATGATTCTAATCAGCATGTCTGATTTTCTAAAAAGCAATAGCAGCGGTCCGTTTATGATATTCAAGCACATGACTCGGTTCTAGTTTAGGCGTTTAGCTAATGAACAAAGACATTTGTCTAATGGAGTATTAAGCTCGGGTCCCCAATCTACGCCGAAAGAGATTGATGGACCTATACTATATGTAAATTAACCTTATACGATATCAGAGAGACGTTGGAGTTAATGTGTGATGTTACTGTAATCATTTTTGTTTTGTTATACATTTGTTAAGCATTGATCGTTCGAGAATTAATAAAAGAATTGTGTACCATAAATAGCTTATTGTAGGCTTGAATTAACCTGATCAACTAGTATGTTATGACGCATCTCTGATTATGAGCGTGAACGTACTGTAATTAGGCCAACCTGATACTCAGTCTCTGCTATGACTTAATATTAGGGGTGATTATTGTTGAATTAAGATACGAAAATTGGAAATGCTTCGGGTTGTCACAAAATGAAGCAGTAGATAAGGCCCAACCCAAAACCTCAAATTCATTCATCTCCGTCTTCTCGCCCCATTCCCCCTGAATAACAGAAAAACAAAATCCCCAAAATGTCCTCACCGTCCCTCCGCGTCTCCACCACCGCCCACCGCCACCTGGGCTTCAACCACTCACTCTCCCCCTCCCAAAACCTCCTCACCTCACTCTCCTTCCCCACTTCCTCTTTCCCAAAACACCCTCGCAACCTCGCCGCCCAGTGCCAAAAGAAGCAAGGCAAAGCCAAGGAGGGTGGGTCGATCAAGGTCAAGGGCAAGCCGGGTAATGTGTGGAGCGTGGACAACGAGCTCGCTGCTCAGGAGAAAGCGAAGCCCACAAGGAGAAGAGGGAAGAGGACAGTTGTGAAGGGGAAGAGAAGCAGAGATGGTGGTGGCAGAGGTGTGTTGGTCTCTGGTGCTATGTTAATGGAGGTTGAGACTGTTCTTCAAACTCAGGTAGTCACCTTTTAAGTTTAATGGGTTTTAGAGTTTGAGTTTGGGTTTAATGGGTTAATGGCAGAAGTAGGAATGGGGATGAGTATATTACAGTAGGCTATTTGTAGAAATTACAAGGCTTTTTCTGAAAAGGAGTATTCTTGGTTTTGGTTTGTGTTTTCCTATTGGCATTGGGTGATTGGAGTAGTTTTGGGAAAATGGGGGAACAGAAGAGAAAAAACAATCTGTGGTTTACATTACCTTGTATCGGATAGGATAGTCTGGTACTTTTTGCAACATAGTATTGTGAGGGTGAGAATTGAGAGAGAGAGAGATAGAAATTGAGACTTCAAAAGTAATTAGTTGGTGTTAAGATTTGTTACCTTGATTGAAAAATAGGTGATATGGAATTCGGGTTTTCAATGCTTTCATTGTCCTAGGAGCTGGTGTTGGTGGGAATTGCTTTTCGTAGTGAGGTGCTTTTATGTGTTTTTTTGAGCATTTTGTGAATGAACTAGATGTTGTATTTAAAGTTGAAAATAGTGGAGAGGGCTCCATATTCGAAGACATTGATCTGTCAAATAAAAATTAGGCTAGACCTCAATTAAAGTACTTTTTTGTGGCTCTTGGGAGTTCTCTATACTGACTGAGGTTTCTTCAAAGTTCTCTGAATATTTTGTTTTGAAGTTTTCCTTCAACAGTAAGTGAAAGTGAAAAATTGTTGGAATGCTTTCGGAACATATTGCATCAATCCAATAAGACCCTCATGTGAAATTGTTCTGCAAATTATGCAGGAACCTGTGATAAGACCCTCATGGAATACATTTTCTAGTAGTATCAGTGGGATATGGAAGGGTGTTGGAGCAGTTTTTTCACCCATCACTGCAGAAATGGAGCCAATTGATTTTGGAAGCAGGGATGAACAACTTTATGATTGCTATACTCTTTCTCGCATTGAGGCTGTGCCATCTTCTTCTGGAGGGCCAGCATCTCATATCCAAAGGAATATTAATTGGGTGACTTTAAATCCTTATGGTGAGAAAAACAATACTAATCAAACCGGAAGAAATCATGTGTTGCCTCAATATGAGGACTTTAACTTTGACAGAAGTGACGTGATGGAAGAAGATGTCATGGGCAAAGAACCTGGTCTTGTTTTCTTCGAGGTATGCTTGATTCCCTTCCCTCTTCTTTGATCATTCAGTAATCAGTTGATGCACAAGACTACGTTACAAACAAGTCATCTTATTTTCTAAATGTTTCAGACTTTTGGACCTCATTGCTGCGAGCATGGAAATACTATCTTGACTTTATTTGATGAGTACTAAAAGAAATACGAATCTTTATTATTGTCTTTTTTTTTTATTCTTTTTATATATATATAGAGGAATCTTAATTATCTACAAGAGATAGCATTGGAGCTTTTAATATCATATCTAACTATCCATAGTATTTCAGATTTGCTGTTAGTCGATGGGTTCTTTTCATAAATCATCCAGTTACAGTTTCTGATGAACAAAATTTTATAGTTCTGGGAATACTAATGGGTTGTTCTGATGTGTAATATACAGGATGGATCTTATTCTAGGGGTCCTGTCGATATCCCAGTTGGTGAAGATGATGACTCTAACTATTACCTTTCACCAACTTTCAAATTTGAACAGGTAAAGATTGGCATGCCATGACACACTTAATATTTACAAAGTTTCATGTAGATCAAGATTGTTGAATTCCTTCTATATGTGTGTAATAATATGTGCAAGCACATATATTTACTCAAATGTGCCAGTGAACAGGGGCAATGACACCATTTTCTTCTGTACACTAGTTGTTTTGTTTTTGCTACAAAAACCCAATACAAGATCATAAGATCCGATAGAAAAATGGTGTTGTACCTGCTTAATTGGTTGAAATTCAACATTTTGGCTTCTGTTAAACGCTATGAGAAAAAGAAAGGTGGATACATATTTAATTCCTAATTTTCTCATTTTAAAGTAAGTTGTTCAATTATCTTAAGCATGCTTTCTCTAGTGCTTGGTTAAAGGTTGCCACAAGAGACTTCGAATTGTGCATACCATAGAGTTCAGCAATGGTGGTTCAAACATTCAGATAATGAGAGTTGCTGTGTATGAGGAACAGTGGGTTAGCCCTGTCAATCTTCTGGACCAAGGGTATCTTGTTTCTAATAACTTGGTCTTCTTTACTTTTCAGATTTCTAGTAAATTTATTTTGTTCCTTCTGTTTATAATTGAAGAACTAATTCCATGTCTATCATACACCAAACAGTGATTCGGAGCTTGATTTGAAACCATTTTCTCAGCGGAAACGAACTCAGTCATCAGAGCTGGCTGGGTCATGGAAGGTGTTTGAGGTTAGTGCTACGCCAATATATGGTGAGGAGATGGACGAGACGGTGTTGGAGCAAGAGAATACTGTTCCTTATGTCTACCTTTGCACAGAAGCTCTAAAGAATAGGAGCTTGCCTGGGAATGCAGCTCACTTTGGTGAGGAAGAGATGCTAGACATGCAAGATGCGACTATGCTTTGGCTTCCAGGCGGTGTCACTGCATATGTTGATGTAAATAAAGATGGCATCCTTTGTATTGGAGTTGGGTGGTACTCAGATGAAGGGATCAACCTTGTTATGGAGAGGGATTATGGTGTAGATGGGAAACTCAAGGACATTCGATCGAAGTCAGAGGTCAAAAGAAGGTGGCCGGATCCCCTGCCTGAGTAAATTTTCCTTTGAAACAGTTTTAGTTTTTGTTCCTTGTTTGTATATTTTCAGCTTCTAAGAGAATTTGCTTGTATATTACCTCCAGATTAAGAAATGACTAAGGAATTTACATACCAAAATTTACAGAAGCCAAAACATTACGACTAAAATGGAGAAATGATGGCAAGACTTGTACTCTTGCAGAACACTAGAATGCATTCATTGGGCAAAATACTGACATGGATTTTGGTTACTCCTGTACTGCTTAAAATTCTAACGAAGTTTTCAAAAGTCAGGGATTTTCTTTATACCTGCATCACATTGGTTAGTTTCCTTTACAAAACTGGCAATTTTAAAGCCAAAAATCTGGTGAGATTTTGCATCTGGGATTCTGGCTGAAGTAAATTTTAGTCATATTACTCTACTTTATACAAGAACATTCTGAGTGCCCATACTGTCCCGCCTGGACATCCTGTGCTTCCTCAAGCTCTCGTGGCATAGGGCAAAGAATTCATGACTGAGAGCTTCATCTGCACTGATCCTTAGCCTCGGATTCACTGTCAAGCACTTGTCAACAAGATCAAATAACGATCTTGGAATGACATTGAAAAACTCAGATCTCCTCGTGTGAGCCTTGCACCAATTTTGTAGTTTCATTGACGGCAAGGATTTGACATCGAATAACTCCTGGAATAATCAGCAATTATTAACCCAAATGCAGCTACTAGTGCAGCTAAAACTTCAACTAGTATATACCCGTATTTTAATCTCACAACAAGGGTCAAAGGCAACGCATGTTTCTGCTAAACTGAATATGAGATCAAATAAAGAACTAATAATATACCACTGGAAATGAAGATTCACGGTCATGTAGCTTGGCCACTTCCCACAAGTCTTCACTGCCCTTTAACTTTGCAATATCTTTTATATTCCTGTCATGATCGAGATATATTAATATACATAATTAGGAATAACTTTGGCAACAACCAAAAAATTGTTAATGAATTATGCTAATATAAACGTATAAAGACAGGGATTGTACTGTTCAGGGTCTCCAGTGAAAGGAGTTCTTCCTATCATCAGGTAAAGCAGGGTAACTCCAGCTGACCAGACATCGACCTTAGGGCCTTGATGCAGAGATCTGAACAAGACCTGTAAAATAGTAAAATCAAGTGTCAGAGTAACATAATAACATGTAGGCAAAGGTCTGAGTCATTTCATTAGGTAATATCAAAGCAATTACTGTATATATAGTGATGTTAGTTCGGCTATAACTAAAGCTGCTTAGCTAATTATCACCTCTGAACCTTCAATATGTAATTGTGTAGATCCAGATCTTCCCGTAATATGAAACATTTGGGTTCACCTATGTTTTGTATATACATATGGAAAGTCTAATTTGGACATTGACTAATTTGCTCTTTCTAAACAATGTTTGGGATCTTATCAGGTTGATCCAGAAAAGAAAACTCATAACGTTGATGCCATACAGAACACAAGGATGAAACTGGTACCAATATCAACAATAGAATGAAGCTTTAGGTAGTGCATATCATAACCCCGAGACTGAGAAATAAGGAAGCAAAACTGACCTCTGGAGCACGGAATCCCTTGGTTCCAGCACATGGACCTTCTCTCTTATGTTTCCCATCCCCTACGACAACTGAAGCAATTAGTAAAATAGTTACTAGTAAGTTTACTTGAACAGAGTTTATCTCGCTACACACCTTTGCTTTTCAGTAAAGTAGCACTAGAAACAGCTGCACCAGTAAAATGCAGAGACATTGGAGTTGTATAAATTATCTTGCTGTTGATCTTGCCAGGAGTAGCAGCGATCCTTTTCCTTTTGGAAGCAGGAGATTTTAGTCCATCATGGTTTGGACTAAGAATCACATCCTGCGCCAGGCTGATCAACTCTTTCCTTCCTAGGCAAGGCAGAGGTTCCCTCACCTTTTCTGTGGATGGAGTCATGTCTGTCACATCCTTAGTGGAGGTTATACCTGAGCCATCTGCACGCTGGCTTTTTAATTTATTCCCAACACTCATCTTAGGTTCGTTGGTCAAGGGAACAACCTGAGCCCTTTTCCCCGCATTCCTATTAGAGTCATCTGTTTTCTTTGAAGCTACAATATCACTTCTCACAAACTTCTTTTCTCTGTTTGGCAGAGCAGATTTACCTTGAGGGAGAGGCACATGACCAAAGGACACGTGACGATTTGATTTTGATTTATCTGAGAAATGCATAAACCCAACAACTTATCATATAAAAGTTTCAAGCACATTACAGTTATGACTTTAGAGGACACCAGCCAACAAAATCAATATTGGAATAGTAAGTGATGATCTTTTGTTTGTTCTGACTATAAATAGTCAGAAAAAGTCGGTAGAAATCAACGTTAGTGATGTTGATTTCCCAGACTCACCACTATTGCAATAAAATAGGATCACAATAAATAGTCAAAAGAAAGTCAGTAGAAATCAACGTTAGTGATGTTGATTTCCCAGACTCACCACTATCGCAATAAAATAGGAAGCAGGTAAATAGCTATAGAATAGCAAACTTAAAGACCAACTTACTTCTAATTGCATACTTTTGCTGTAAATCCTGTGAAACAAAAAGTAGAAATTGCACAGTCAGCCCTTAAAATATACCCAAACCTTGAGCTAAAGAATGAGAAAAAAGAATCTCATATGCAAAAGGCAGTACTATCAAGATGACAATCCTAACCATGGCAAGGTTGAAATCAATCAGGTATCCTTTGCTTAGATTCCGAGAAAAGAGAAAGTTTCCGGGCTTAACATCTCTGTGCACCACACCCTTGAATCACAAATTAAAAATTAAAGCGGACTCTACAAAGAGTACATGAGATTGAAACGAATGGCAACTGCAGTAAGATAGTACCTGCTTATGCAAGCATGCTAGGGCTCTAAACATGCAGTAGCCATACCATTGGAGCTCAAATAGATCAATCTTTTTCTTCAAGACCTAGCAGTTAAGAAGAAACTAAAATAAGACCTACAAAAATTCGAAAAATGTGATAGGTGTGCCAAGCATTTCCTAAAAGGGTTTGATTTCCATCAAAGCATAGCAATATTAGCAACCATTGACAAATCCAATTTCTTTATACGTGCACAAAATGAGTTGGCCCATTAGCTCAAAGAGGCTTGAGCAATGTCAAGAATATAGCTGAACTAAAGCATTTCATAAGTACCTCAGGTCTATCATGTTCAACATGTTCCAAAATAAAGCACTCACTGTCACCACTTCTGAAAGAACCTTCATACTTTATAATGAAGTTCCTACCCCTGCATCAATAAATTGATTATATTCCAATAGGACTTAGTTCTCTTGCATCTTATAATGAAACTGTATTATATAATCTGTGATCAACTTCTGAATACTTACCCAAAACGCTCAAGCATTTTCCGCTCATTATCAACATGTTGTTTATGAGCTTTAACATGGGGACCTGAAAAGAAAGCAAAAGTTTAGCATCGATCATTGCAAATTTATTCTTATAGACAGTGTCAGTGCTAATTGTCAACAAAAAGAAACTTCACAAGCTTTCAAACTGTCGCTTAAGTTGATAGATTATTCTTCTCGTTAGAATACTAACAACACTTGTTCTAGTTTTTATAACTGAGTTTCATCTTACAAGCTGTTACTTCATATTAGTCACAATCATATACAAGTTTTTATAATGGTCAAAAGTAACATAGAACATGAAGGATACATTCGCTTACATTTTATAGCAAACCTTTTCCCGTCATTCTTCCTCCGAGCCCTGTAAACAGTTCCATAACCACCTGGACAATTGAGTAACAGCAGAACAGCTATAAAAAATTCTGAACATACATCAATAAACATGACAAAGGCACTAAAATATGAGTACCTGAACCTTCTTCTTCCTCTATTATAAAATCATCAAAGTGAGGTAGTTTAGTTCTTTCCAACTAATTCAACAAACAAAGTCATCAGGAGATTTTTCCAGTGAAACTATCAGACTCAAGAACCCCACAAAAGCAGTTGAATAATATCAATTACCTTAGGAGATATAAAGGTAGTATCCGCCACTTTTGGATGCATGCTATTTGTGTTGTTTTTCTTCAACTTATGTTCTACAGAGAGAGATTTCTGACCACTTTTGTTTTGATTATGCTGTTCGGGAGTGTTAACAACTTCATTATCTTCTAATGACTCCACAAGAAATCGTTCTCGTGAAGGCAAATATGTATACATGCCCTTTAATTTTCCAAATGAGTTTCCAGGCTGCTTCTTTGGAGATTCGCAATCAGCTGATAGGAAGTCAGTCTTTGTCTCTGCCTTTTTCATATTCTGGTCTTTATCCAAGGCTTTAACATTCATTGTATTTTCAGAATCCAAGCAATGTGTTGGTGCTTCACCAAATGCATCAACCTTCTCTGACAGAACAAACTTTTTACCATCTCCTTCTGCAACAAAACCTTCCTTCACAGTACTTTGGACAATAGGTTCTGCATCATCTTTCAATTGATCCATTGAGGCTTTGTAAGAATGAGATTCATGAATGCCACCTAAGTTGCTTTGTGCTTCTTGTAAGAAAATTGTGCCAGTAAAGTCCTTGTCATGTTTTAACCTCTCGCTACCGGCCAAATCATCCCAATTTGAACTTGATGGAGGTAAATTCAAATCAAAGAAGCATCGCTCACCTCGAACAACTTGAATTGGCTGTTTATTGCATATCCCTGCTTCAGCTTTGTGCAGATTATCGAGTACATTGCACGCATCTAACGATCCAGCGCTCTCCTCACGCATCAAAGCACTCGGCCAAACACCAGCATCACCTTCTTCCTCATGTTCATAAATTACCATTTGAAGACACGAAAGCTCAGCATTGTAGTCAAGATGTAAAGGGACCAAAGCTCTCTCATTATTCAAATTTCCCTACTCAAATTAGCAGCACACAAAGTAAACTAGAGTCATCCAAAAAAAGTCATATGAATCAATCCCAATTTTTATCACATTCTAACAAATCTTTCCAACAATGATCAATACTATAGAGAAACTCAAAATTATAACATATAGAATGATCAACACAATACCTCAATCATATTGTGATGACAAACCAACACTCCATCTGCTTCACCTGCAACAATTTCCAACTCCAACAAATCAATTTCGCAATACAATAACTCGAATCCAAAACTTTAAAATCACCAAAACACAATTCATACCATCCTCATTCCGAAAAAGCAGTCTCCTTTTCGCCGGCGGATACTCCAAATCCGCCGCCTTCCTTTTCCTGATCTCGGCGTTCGGATAAAAACTCCTTAACATATCCATTTCCATAACCATCATCGACTCCGGCACGAACTCTCCCAAAGCCGTAATCGCCGCCACTGTCACCGTGACCAGTCCTTCCTCCTCCGTGATCGGAGAATTAGGGATCGAGCAGAGGCTGAGTACCTTGTCCGCCGTCGCGGCGAACAACTGGCACCGCTTCGCCAACTCCTCCGGAGCAGCGGGGCGGCGGAGAGTGAGCAGAATTGAAAGGATGTGCCACGCTTTCTCCGTCTCCGATGGGATTCTGGTACGGCGGCGGCGGCGGTGCTCTGAGACTGTGGGATCGGGCATGGTGTGGAGTTGATCGGAGCCTCGGAGGTGAGGGAATTTCTAGTCGGTATCGGAGAGTTGGAGAGGTCGCATCTTTGAGGGTTTGTCTGTTTGTGGAGAAGAAGAAGCAGCTTGAGTTTTTCTGTGATTCTATTTTTTGGGGAGAATTTACAGAATAGGGAATTGGGATTGAGAGAGAGAGGCGGGAAAAGTAACGGTGCATTTGGAATTTTCAGGGGGTTTCCCGCTCATTTTGTACGTGGAATTTTGGGCAAGCAAAATTACAAAAAAAGCCTGATTGTCTTAATGTTTCGACGCATATGAAATGTTATAACTATGCATTGCAGCATATGTCTGGCCACTTTGATAACTTGAGCTAGAGGTTCTCTACATGATGCTCGACCATTAGGTAACCAGCGGTGGTCATTTAAAATTTGTTTTGAGATTAACTACAATTTGTTTTGAGATCAACCATTAAATCAAACTTCAATAATAGGTGACCGATGAAATTCCTAATTACCTCACGTCTGATGTCTAGGTGAATATGACTATTATGAATTTAAGATATAAAGAATTTCTATAATATCTCAGGTTAGTAATGGCTATCATGGCGGAGTTACATTTCTCTTGGTTTTCCCTCATTTCTAGATTCAAACAATTTTAATTTGTAGTTCATTGTCTCGGGAATTTGGGGATACTTGGATTCAATTGTTGTCTTTGTAAACAAAGAAACAATCAGGCTCTCCCGTTGAGTATATGATCGTTTTGGAACATACTGATCAGGCTTTGAAGATGATCATAACTGGCAGTAGCATTCTAGCAAACGTACTAATGTGTAGTTTTCTGTTGAAGTCCTGCTCTGTTGGTGGTATAGAATTTCAATTCTTGGCCTCTGACCTCAATAATGTTGCACCTCCAGTGTTTTTTTTTTCAAAAAGAAAAAAAAATAATAATAATAATAATTTCTTGCAGCTTACATTCCAGCACGTTAGAACTTAGAAACTACTAAAACCTCGCGGAAGAAGGAATAACCAGCGATATCAGCTTCAACCAAGCATATGAATTATATCAGAAAGTACATCAGAAAGAGCAAAAATGTCGTAGATATCTGATATGATTAGTCAACAACACAAACATAATGAACCACCTCAACCACAAACACTGAAAAACAGGACCATTTTGCAACAGACTGTAGCATTCTGTTCTGCATACATTCCGGATTCACCAAACACTCGCATAATCATCCAAATCTAAATAGAAAAGAATTGCAACTGTCAAATGATTTGGCCTACATAGAAAAAGTCAACTCTATCTAAACGCATACACTACGGTGGAATGCAATTACTTCTGGTGGTCAACTTATATGGGCTTGATCTTGAAGTGGAGGGAGATGAGAGAGAACACAAAGCACTTCAGATCCTGAAAACACATAGAAACATCATAAGAAAGAGTAATGGGTGAAAAAGTGATGTTCACTGTTGTCACAACACACGAACAATACAGATCTGCACCCAACATGTAAAATGAATCATGTTTAAAAGGTTGACATAGCTAAAAATCCTACACTGTCTCGTCTCAGAAATAGAAACACCACTGTGGACCTATCACCAATGCAGCAATTGATGAGAGCTACCATCTATTATTCTCGCCAAGAAAAGCCATTGACATTAACCATGAAAAGGTATATACAGCTCAATAAGCAACTTACCCTGTTATACTCCTGATTTTTGAGGAAAAATCTCTCAAGGGCAAAATGCATTGGATAATTAAAATAAATTCTATAGAACAAAAGCAGTTGCTTACACATTTTAATACAAGATGTTGTACAGACCTGACAATTAATATCAAAATTCCATGTATGCCATGCATAACAATATAAATCAGGAAAAAAAAGAAGGCATATTCCAAAATCATAAAAAGAGCATATTTACCAACCTGAACAAGATAATAAAAGATGCGAAGACCTTCAGGATCTTTACTGCCCTGGACATCAACAAGGGATCCAATCTTTGAAGTAGTGAAGGAGATATGCTCGTTCCCCATTACAATCTCAAGCTCCTGCCGCCCAATACGGTCAGGTTCCGGCCAGTTCTGATCATCCTCTTTCATGATCTAAACAAAGGCAAAAGCACCCAAATTACAAAACCCAGGCCATAGTAAAATGTAGGCCTAGAGACAAAGAGCAATGAGAAACCACCCACAGCCATTAAATTCTAGAAAGAATACGGTTCACAGATTTAACCAATTTGCAGGAATAATCAACCAAAGAGCAAGTGTTGACAACAGCACAGGAATACAATTTCAACCAAAACCAGAATCATACAACATGAAGAAACCAAAAAACAGTTGATTTAACTTAATGACTAGAACATCATACAGCTTAATCTAATCTTCCTCCTTTTCTCAGCAACAAAACGATCAGTACATCACTTGGGAACTGAAATTTTTGGAAAATAAAAATCCTGAAGAGTAAAATCAAAATTAAAAGGACCCTAAAAACTGCTCAAAAAACCGTCAGCCAAAAAAGAATAGACGAGAGGGAGCTTCCATATGTTTTGGAATGTTTGGCTAGGAAAAAGTAGCTCACTTTTAAGTTCAAAGACTCAAAAACTCAAAAACTTATATTGAGAGGCACGCACATTCATAATCTCAAAATGGATGTAAAGGACAGTCCCAACTATTTAACTGCAAGCATTGTAATTGTTGTGGCTTTCATGTGCAGTGCTCATCTACAAGTGGCATTCACGTGAGTTAAAATTTCACAGTTGCAGCAATTTTTCCATATCATCCCAAATGCTGATCCTTCCAGCTTTCCCGCATCCATTATAAACCGGAAGATCTCATTTAATATGCATAGAAAACCAGGTAGAACCCCTTTATTTTCCATACTTCTTTGATCCCTCAACGACCACACCCCATATCAACTTAATAACTAAAATAAGCAATTGACTTAAGTGCATTCATGTTCCTCAAAAGAAGGCAACTTAAAAAGTGTTTTCCAAACTCACCACACTTCATATTCCCATAAACCTTTGAATCCTCAACAATTGGATTAGAAAACCCCTTTATCAACTTAACAACTAAAATAGTCAATCGACTGTAGCGCATTCATATTCCTCAAACAAGGCAAAAAAATATTTTCCAAACTCAATCAGACCTTATCCCTTCAAAGCCTAAAACCTAAATAACAGACATTTAAACCTCCAAACCCTCCAACCCCCATACACAAAATTTAACAACACCATAATTCTACTAACCCCGTATCAAAATTCCCCAGCAGAAATCCAAACAACACTCATCCCCTCCAGATTCAAAACTGGCCTCCAAGACAAAGGTGCCCTATGAGCTCATACTGAACCAAAAACTCAAACTTTTCAATTTAAGCCACTACCCAACACAATCAAATCTTCCCTAAACCAAACAAAAACCCTAATCCCCAAAATCAATCAACGAATTTCATAAACCCTAAAACCTACTTAAAAAGTAGAGAGTGACAGAGTACAACAGACCTCGCTCTCAGTAATGATACGGCGGCACTCTCTGACGACGGCGGGGGTGACGTAGACCTCCTTGCGGATGATGGTGTCGTTCTTGTAGTTGGAGTTGTTGGCGTACCGGAGCTTCCCGTCGGGTCGAAACTCGAACTCCAAGAACTCGTGCCCGAACTTCCCCTTGTGCCCCACGTAGTACCGAAGATAGAACTCGCTGTTTTCTTCTTCTCCGGCCATGGCTCTCTCTCTCTCTGCTTCTCTGAAAAGGAGGGATTTGGGATTCTAGGTAATAAGAAGAAGTGGGGTGGATTTGGGTGGGAGTGAAATATTATTGCCTCTTGTTGGGCTGGTTCTTATGGCATCAATTGCTTGGGCCGGGTTAGGTTAGGAGTCTATTGAAGTATGTGAATCATTACCGTATGGATCCGACTTACTTAACCGGTCATAATAATACTTCTTACCTTTGAATTTACATCTAACGGTGATTGATCATAATTTTCTTGGTCATTGTAATATAATTATACCTTGTCCCAAGCCAATCAAATAAGAAAAAGAACTTGGCCATAATACAAGAGCTTTTTCTTTCTCAAGTTTCTAAGACTAACCGTTTTCTTAGAATACAAAACCAACAGACTTACAAAACCATTTCAATCGCATCCTTTCTCACTGACTATCATGACAGAGAAATTAACAAGTATAATAACTTAATAAGCCCAAAGAGTGAGTGTGAGCATGCTACTTAGAGACACACCAAGTAGTGAAGCGTTCGCATTTTGTAAAATTACTAGTGCACTACTCAAATATATATAGAGAGAGATAAGAAACAAATTCACAAAACAAACTCAACAATCACATCAACCAATACAACTTGTAGTTTTGGGTCTTCAGTTGTTTTAGATTTTAGGGTTTGCAAATCAATTAGCAGTTTCGGGACAAAAAGTAGTGCATCTTATTTATAAGAGTTTCTGAATTGGGACTAGTCAGTAAATTTGGTATGTATTTGACACATATTCAAACCTGACCCGTTTGTTTCTTCTCGATGTCAGTATTGTACGAGATTCAGAAATCCAAAGCTCTCATCTCGACTCGATTGGTTTCGGTTCGATATAGTCGGAATCTGTATCGGTTTCTTGGTATGAGATTCGCAAGCCTAATGCAATAGAATCATTACATCACCTCTTTGTGAGATGCATGGCAAACATTGGTATATGGGGTTGGTTTTTACTTTCTTCAGACTGCATTTCAACCGAGCTTTTGAGGTTTTTCAGCTTTTTCATGATAATTTAGTTTGGTTCTCTCTATCATCTTCCTCCTCCAAGTTATTATGATTCTTATCGTTATGCAACCCACTCTAGAGTATATACTCTGAAAGAGATAATCTAAAACATGTTGGAGGAGTCTTTGAGCTTGATAAGTTGAGACTAAATGTGTTTTTTCAAGCATCAAGTAACAAGATTAATGTTCAGCTCATCTTCAACCCACACTTTGTTCCTTTTTTTGGGCTTCTAGGTTTTTCTCAAATGTGGCATGTAACTGCGAAAATTGCCTAAGTAGTATCGCGTCCCTCTATTCCTTTTAATTTAAAGTGAATGTGGATGGGTCTTTCCATGGCCAATATAATGCAGGCTACTGAGGTGTTTTTAGAAGTGTGATGCATCTTTTTTTGGGTGCATTTGCTAAAAAAGTTGTATGTCACATTTGGATTTGGTGGTAAGCTGCTCAGGTGGATAATGAACTGTGTGAGAACAGTTACCTACTCTTTCCTTGTCAATGGCGAACCATGTGGAAATCTGAGACCAACTCGAGGTCTGAGACAAGGGGATGCAATTTCTCCGTATTTGTTCCTCTTATGCGTTGAAGTTCTATCCCAAGTGATCACAAAAGCAGAAGTGAATGGTAGATTGAAAGGAGTTAAAGTCTGCATGAACGCACCAACATTTAGTCATTTGTTTTTCACGGATGACTCATTTATTTTTTCAAAGGCAGAGGTGGAGAACGTGTTGTGCTTGAATGAAATTTTTGTGGCCTATGAGAATATGTCGGGGAAGCAGATTAACTATGAGAAGAGTAGTTTCTCCTTCAATAAGAGTGTGCCGTTGTGGAAACAGTATGAGTTAGCAACACTACTAGGGGTAAAAAGGGTTGAAAAACATGATAAGTACCTAGGGCTTCCCACTGATCTCAGTTACTCAAAAGATGACGCATTTCGGTTCTTGGTTGATAGGGTGAGAAAACGTACTCAAGGATGGCGAGACAAAACACTCAGCGGTGCTGGTAAAGAGGTGTTGATTAAGGCCATTATTCAATCGATCCCCACATATGTAATGAGTTGTTTTGAATTTCCTAAACATCTTTGTCATGAAATGCACCATCTAATGGCAAGGTTTTGGTGGGGTGAGTTTGGTGAGGATAGAAAAATACACTAGATAACTTGAGATAAGTTGTGTACCCCAAAGAAGGAGGGTGGATATGGGTTTAGGGATATGAAAGTTTTCAATAAAGCTCTTCTATCTTAGCAAAGATAGAGAATGCTTCACAGGCCACAATTTTTACTCGCGCAGGTCTTCAAGGTGAGATACTTCCCTAATACAAGTCTGATGCAAGCTAAATTAAGAAAGGGAGTTTCTTACACATGGAGGAGCTTATTGAGAGGTCAAGAATTGTTGACACAGGGAGTACGTGTTCAAATAGGGAATGGTGAAAATACTAAGGTGTGGAGTGACCCTTGGATCCCTTTACCATACAATTTTAAACCTTTTTCACTGCCAATGCAAGGTACTGAAGATATGAGGGTGTGTGACCTTATTGAGGAAGGTACTGGAGGTTGGAATGAATGGCTCGTGGAGGAGGACTTGTTTACACCAATGGAGTTTGAGCTCATTCTTAAAATACCTCTCAGTCTAAATGGTGGTGAGGATCGGTTGGCATGGCATTTTGACAAGAGTTGCTACAGTGTAAAGAGTGGATATTATGTGGGTAGGCTACTGGCTAGTTTGGAACTGAAAGCTTCGGGATCGGATTCGGGTGCAAAGTGTGAGAAACTGTGGTGCAAACTGTAGCATGTTCAAGTACCCCCTAAGGTACGTATGCATGCTTGGAGTCTAGCAAAGGGAACATTACCCTCTAGAGCTGCCTTAATCAAAACACAAGTTCAGCTTCCAAATGTTCAATGTGTATTCTGCTCGGACAATGTAGAGGATAGATACATCTCTTCAAAAACTGTAGCATGCTTCAACCTTTCTGGAAGTAAGGTACGTTACAAATTAAGCTTTGTACACACCCTTCTACTTGTGTTGATGTATGGTTTTGGGACATGGTGGATGGATTGAGCAGTGAGAAGCTGGAGGTGTTTTTGATGAACATGTGGGTAATTTGGGTAGAAAGAAATAACATGGTTTGGAGGGAAATTTTCAATAATATTTCCAATATGATCGACTGGTCCTCGTCACTATTGTTGGAGTACAAGCAGTGCCATCAACATAACATAGGTAGAAGGAAGCGAGCTAAATTGAAATAGGCATGCCTACCTCGTGGTCGACTCAAACTGAATATTGATGGAAACTTTATGCAAGAAGATGGGAAAAGGGGTATAGGGGTTATGATTAGAAACTCAGCTGGAGAGTGTGTTGCTTCCCTTGCTCAATCATTCTAGTTTGTCTCATTTGCTTTCCATATGGAGGCTGAGTCTCTCAGAGCAGGTATGTTGATTTGCATTCAACAAGGATGTCGTGATGTTGAAGTGGGGAGTGATTATATGAATTTGGTACATGCACTACAAACCAATGGTGAAGACCTCTCTACTACATGGAGAATTATTGAGGATTGCAAAAGGTATGTTAGTGCTTTTAATTTCTTTCAGCTATAACATGTATGTCGTGAACCAAATAGTGTGGCAAATAGACTAGTCCACTTTGTTAGATGCAATAATTTTGATGATTTTAGCTTAAAAGAGACACCTGTTATTATTCAGGATGTTTTATACGAGGATCTATGTAATAGTTCTTATGTTGCTCAGGGCCCCCCGATGCAAAATTTTAATTCAATAAATGAAACCGAGCGTGGACCTGAGCCTCCCAGCTAGGCTGGATTCCAAACCCGTGCTAAAAAAAAAAAAAATTAAAGTTGTTGGCTTTGCAAGTTCAAATGGATGGTTGAATCTTTGCCTTCCTCCTTTGACTAGCATTGCAATGACCATTTAAGTGTCTCTTGACGTCTACACACAATGGATTGATTGTTTGCATACGTATACTTATTTAAATATTCATTTTTATCATATGCATCTTCAAGGAGGCCGGGGAATTAAGTGGAAGATATGCTTGCCAATTATGAGCCTCACATTATGACTTCGTTGGTGGGAGACGTTGCCTGAGTTTTTGTTTCCATCTTTTGGTAATGATTTCTCTTGATGTCATTCTTACATATTTAGTCAATTCTTCCTTCTTTGTGGATTATTTTCGAGTCTCATTCTTTATATGTTCTATAATTGTTGCTTTTGCACATATTTTTATTTTAATAAATGAATATAATCGGGCATATGAGGCTGACCCTCCTAACTTGGCTAGGTTTTAAAAAAATGCTTAGTATAACTAAACAAAGGGATTCCAAACATTGAAACGGAAGGCAGTAAAAGTGATTTAGTATTTATTAGCTGCATGATCTCAACCTTTAATATTGATATACAATATATTTTCTTTTAGTAATTAAGAAGTGTTTTTTTTTTTTTCCAGCCATTTACTTAGGGAGTTAGAGGGTATGTGTAAATGCGCGTCCGTACTCTTCTATAACATAATCAATGTTTTAATACCCTATGGAGGCGTTTGTTTGTCTCGATATGACGCTTTGACAAGATTAATTATTTCTTATCTAGTGTTTGGACTTTTAGTATATCAATCAACCAGAATTTTTTTTATCATGTAAGACCTTCATTTGAAATCTTGCTGAGAAGGTGTTATAATTTTTATCCAGCTGGATTTGATCAAAACACTCAAGAAAACTCTACCCATCCAATTCTACGCGTTCGTGTTGGTTCGTTAAAGAAGAAAACTTGTCTACTCCTCTTCGATCAGTCATCCTTCCTTAAAAATTAGAATCCTCTTCGATCCAGTTCTACCCATCCAATTCTACGTCGTCGTTTTTGATTGATTACAGTCTCGTGATCTGCAGCAAAACCGCGCTGGGTCTTGATTGTCTTCTTCGATGAGATCTACTGCGGTGGATCCTCTTCGCCGTCATATTCGGTGGTGATGCGAGACAGCGACATGCGAGAGACACGACGGATCTGGATTTGAAATAGGAACTGAAGCTGCATTTGTGGTTGTAGAAGGCCAAGACCGCCATGAGGGACTGGCCAACTTAAGGAACCATGGCTCGTACTTGTTGAGAGCGAAGGTTGTAGATGCAGAGGATGAAGATGACAGACAGTATTTCTTATAAATCTGTTAGTTATCTAGTTTCCTATCCTATCATACAAGAGAAATTTTTAAATGCTGCGAATGACCACATGGCAGTCTGACGTGGTCCTCTCTTGCCAATTAAATTTTGACACATGAATTTATTATAACTAAAATATAAACTAAGGTTTTCTATATTTTGTGAAATGACCGTCATGGGTCTTTTATGGGTTTGGCTTAGGGTTTAGGGTTATAAGATTTAGGGGTTAGGGTATAGGGTATGGTGAGGGTATAGGTTTAGGGTTTAGGGTTTAGGATTTAAAAAAAATCAACAAGAAACCAAAAATGGTATTTGACAAAATTGTTAAAATAGTTTTTCATCATGAAAATCTATATGTCAAAATTTAAATGGAATGGAGGACAGCGTCAGATTGTCACGTGGTCATTCAGAAACACAGAAACATTGAAAAATTTCTCATTATACAAACACAAGATTGGTTAGTATTTCTTAGCCAATCTAGTCTAGTCTAATCCGTTTTGAAATCCTACCCCAATCTCGTATGCTCTCCCAAACGGGACCTATGACCCTATCATTTGATGACCAAATACTGAAACCTTTCTACTTGTTTAGGGGATATATTGAGGTCCTTAGCTTGAAGAACCATAGGTGATCGATGATGGAGGCCAACTCAGATTTTGATATAGAAATGAGGTTCCAAAACTTTGTGAACTTCCAATTTCTCATTAACAAATAACCATTATATAAACATTAACGACTCTACCTCATTCATCTACGATCACACAAAGTCAACATAATGCACCAAGCACCTGGTCAAATTATTAGGAATCCAACAACAAATACATAATGAATACTTGAATAGCACTGCCTCCTCCCTAGCCCATACACGCAATCAAAGTTCCCAACACAAGTGGAACCCCAACCAAACTCATGTGTAGACTACTCGCCGGTGAAATCTTTGGCGGTGGTGGTGGTGGAGGTGGCGAGTCATTGCTGGCAGGAGTGGTGTTAGTGGGTGGTGCTGGTGTGGTGGTGGGTGGCGCTGGCGTGGTGGTGGGTGGTGCCGGCGTGGTTGTGGGTGGTGCTGGCGTGGTGGGGGTAGTAGGCGGGGTGGCACTTGGGGTGCCAGCGGCCACAGCATTGACCAAAAGCTTCATGCCACTAGCACAGTGACCTGGGGTAGGGCATATGTAGTAGCTTGGACCAGCTTTGGAGAGGGTGATTTTCGCGGGGCTACTGTCATAGTTTTTGATGGTATTACTTGAACTGCAACCGTTGTAGTCTGCTAGGCTTACCTCATCGACTTCGTGGTTACTGAGAAAGTTGAACACTGCCAAATTCAAAAGCAACATTTAGGGTTAGTATGTGAATTGCTGATGAGCAAAAGTAGATGAAAGTTCGATATCAGAGTGATCGTAAAACCAAAAAAGAGTGATCGTAAAACATAAGATCAGCTGTATAAAGAGGTTTAATGTATTTACCAAGGGTGTCACCGACGGTGAAGGTTTTGCCGGAAGCCCAAGTCTCATAATCTACACCTGAGTTCCATCCCTGGTCATCACCAACAATGTGATCAGCTCCAAAAACTGCAGCTGGAGCTGCCACCAAGAGTATGAGGAAAGCTATTGCCAGGGCCATTTCTATCTCTGAGAATATTTCAGAGATCAGAGAAAAAGAGGGAGAGAGTGGGATAAGTGTTTTTAAGCACGAAGGTATAATATATATAGGCCAAGAACAATCATATAATAACAATCATATAATACAAAGTGGAAAAGTCGTGCACCTACCACAACATGTTTATTTGGTTAAGGTTCACAGTATACAATTTTTCTGAAACAAAAAGGATTTATATAGATAGAGACCGAGTAGTATTAGTTGGTGTTCTCTTCCTTAATAGTCTGTCTAGATAGAACTTTACCGGCCACCCCTTTTGTTTTGTATTTTTGGCCAGCTCTGTCTACCTACTGCATAGAAGCATATTGAGACTTGGAACAAAATATGAGGCATTCTCTGACTTTTCTTTCTACTTCTTTCTCTCTGGCTCGAAGCCAATTTGACTATGGCAAATTGCAATATGGGTCTGGCTTCAGGCTTCAGCTTGTTGATGGATCAGCCATATAAATCACTAAAATCTGTAATCATAGAATTTGAAGGAAGCATAACCTATATAAGGAATTAGAAGGAATTTAATTAATGTGGTTCCATTAAGGATATAAATTTGCAATTTTTTCTTTTGGTAATATTGAATGCAACTCTCATGCAAGTCTTACACTCTTACACAAGCTCAAACAAAAACTCTAGAATACTTTACGATGAGAAAGACACATTTCATTGTTTCATATACAACCGATATGAAAAATTTAAAATCACGATATTTGTATGAGAAGGTTCGATCTCTATTTATGATCTAACTGCGTATCGTAACTAAACTAACAAATTATCTAAACCTATAAAAATCTAGATCATGCGATTCATGTCAATCAAGACACATGTAATGTAAAATTCATATATTTCAATCCAACATTAGAAAATGTGTAACTACAATAATGAAGACTTAATCTCCAAACACTCACTTTCTTCCCTCATTCCTGATATTCGCTCCTCAAACCAACTTCTTTAATAAACATTTAAATTGAAGTCAATGGATCCAACAAGAAATTGGTCTTATATATCGAAAGTTCTTGTATGCACTAAGGTATAAGTGAACCGATAGTTATAATTTAATCTTGATTGTTTATTTGATCTACCTCTTTAAAAGACACTGACATCAATACTGACACTGTTAGGATCATTTGAAACAAAAAAAACAAGTTAACATGGTAAAGAAGGTAAAATTCAGCTAATCAAATTAAATAAAGGTAAATTTCATTTTCAATTTCATATCTGTGAAAGAAGGAAGAACCGTTGGTCTTGCTGGTTCGTCTTCAACCTCCAGAATCTGAAAGTTTTTCACAATCTTGTTCTTCACCAGCATCCCGTAAGGGATATAGATCTGATTCATCTCACACGTTCCTTTGTCTACATCCACCAAACCCAAAACTCCCTAAGAACGAAATTGATGTTCTTCGCGCACCGGCTTCTGCCTTGATCACGAGGGCGGCGGCGGAGGGGACGAGTCGGACGACGGAGACCTTCATGTCCTAGGCGATATCGTCTCCGATCTTCTTGGGGATGAGAACGAGAAGATTGATCTTGGGAGGGACAAAAATGGGAGTCATGGCTGAGATGAATATGAATCACGTGGGAGAAATGGGTGAAAGGGACAGAAATGGGATTCATATTCCCTGTGTGCTTTATTAAACATGGGAGTCATGGCTGGAGCTGCTGGGTTTTCTGGCAAGATGAGAGAGGTTGAAAAAGTTTCATGTGGGTTTTACTACTCTTTTAAATTCTTTTTTGTTATAACACCGTTAGTAGATGGATTGGTGCAAGTAAACCTTGGTGCGCTGAATTCGCTCCGAATGGTCAAAATTATTTAGTAGAGAGCATGGCTCGGTGGAAACAGTTGACCGTCATCCTTGAGCACTACCGATTCGCCCTGCCCAGACAGAATGAACAATACCAATCTTATTCTATTTTAATATGATCATATTAACAGCACTTCAGTCTAATGATGTTTATTTTAGCAACTAAGCCAGCACTACTTAACTTTATGATTGAAATCTTTACACATAAATATAGCTAATGAGCTGGCCAAAGTCCCAAGCCAAACCCAATGGAACACATAGAAGCTAAAGGGAGCTCATAAACTTCAATATGTCATTAGATGAGTTCACCTATCTCTACTTTCATCCTTTCTTTATCAAATGTCACCTACCAAAAGATAAGGGACATCATTATGCAGAGATTAGGTATTCATATCCTTCCATACCCTATTATCATTTTCTCACTTACAAAAGTAGAACGAGACGTATTAGTTATATGAAGAAAATAATTGTTGACAACGTAACTTGAAGAAACCGGTGGAGTTGTTAAGGTCTGCATTAGTTTAATCATTACAAATTTTCTGTTGTTAAGTTTAGGATTTTCTGTTTTAGATCAGTAGTTGGAGATGCCCTTAAAGGACAGAATTTCAACGCAAAAAATTGTTGAATTTTCCAGATCGACCCACATTGGTGGATATGAACACCTACTTGCATGCATAGTCAATGCTTATTCGACCTTATTATGACAATTCAATTAGTAAATGAAGCTTGAACTATTATTTCATTCATTCTTAATTTCCAGATCCATTTTTAACTAGTTTGAGGTTTTTAACAAGTCTATGAGTATGAACTATTAATGATCTGTTTATGATTTACATGGTAAGCTGCCTACAGAGAGGCTATACTATATATAGTTGAATTTGTCTAATGTATAATACATGGATGGTAACCTTAAGCGTCCTGAGTAATTAGAGGCCTCTGTGCGAATTCAAAGATGTGACCCTATTTTAATATGCCTTTGATATTTACAGCAAGAGAATGCCTCTTCAAGCGCGGATTGCTTTTGCAACATCAGTTACAATATTGTTCATTGTTCCTTCCCCTACCCTAAGAAGTGATAGAACTCGTAGTACTTCAGAAATTACAATATTGTTCCTTGTTCCTATAGATTAGGAATTTGACAATCTTTTTTTGGATCAAAAGTATTCCATTCCACTTAAATAGAGGTTACCATGAATTGATCAACTACCTTGCGTACAAAAGGTAAATAAGATCAAATGATTTATGTACGGATAGCACCATCAATACACATTTCAGCTCACTTAACTAGGCCCGGATTTGAATAGAGGCACAAGAGGCTTGGGACTCAGGGTCCAAAAATCTAAGGGGCCCAAAAATATTTTTTATAGTTCCAATTTTTTTTTAATAATTTTTTGACTGTGCAATCTGACATGAATTAAAAACAACTATCCTAAAACAAAGACAATTACACGTGATGAGGGGCCAAACCATCAATTACTACTTTAAATTTGTACCCATAAAAAGTTAAAATATTAAATAGAAGCAGCCAAACAGGTAAGATATTTGTTGTATAGATAGGATTTATAATACAATTAAGATTACTAAACCATCAAGGTTTTGGAATCCTATCTGCATAATAAGTATTTTGCATAAAAATCCTATATATTTTTGGATGTTATATGCTATTTTATATATATAAAAAAAATTAGGGGCCCAACTCTGAAAGTTCGACTCAGGCCTCAAAATCTCAGGTCCGGGCCTGCACTTAACATCACCATTGAGCCTATAATTAGAATAAAGATTATAGGCAATTTCTCTAAAAAGGGAAAAACAACAAAACAACCTATAACCTATAGGAAAAATAGATGATAGGTATGTATTCGGAAAAAACAAACAGAAAAATTAAAGCACCTCTTTATCCTTAAGAGTAGGGATAGGGGTGTAGGCAGAGAAGTAAAACTAGGCGATGAAGGCACCTCATGCTTGCCAGGATGCGGCTTCTTGTTCTGACTTCCAATAGGACATCTCGCCTTCCTCTTATAGGTCACCAGAACCTCCACAAGTTGAAGAGGATTCTCACCCTCCACACCTAAAAGCCCAACAGAAGCAGCCTCACTAGAGCCCAGTCCACACGACCACACCTAGTCTCCCACCATCCTACGGCCTATCAGCTTTCTTTCTAGGCCCAACATCAGTGAGCCCAAGCTCCATCAAGACCTGCCCATCTCGAGGTCTAGTCTCCGGTCTAGTTGGGAACCCTAGTTTGAATGTAGGGGTTCCCGCTGAGGAATTCGGAGGGACTGAGAGCTGCGGCGCAAACACCACCCCCGCCGCTTCAGACATGCGACCCAGTTCTAGATAGCCCTGTCACTCAAGCCTTGTTACTCAGTTCGGCATATACTTCTGACAATATCACACCATGGCCAATAGACCCTTCATCGACCATGTCGACCACTATCAAGACACCTGCCTTCTCAAAAAGAAAACAAGGAAAGCAATATGCTTTATCAAGAGCAATTGAATACTCAAGCCGTGGATTATCCTTGAACTAAGAATACTGAAATCTACGTTATTGATCCCCAGACATGTTCTGATAATGGAAACACCAACTCAGGTTGAAACGGGCCCAACAAAATATAGGCCTTTTGAACATTGTCACGCTCATTGACTTGATATACCCATATAGCATAACATAATCTAGGATCACGTTTAAGAACATTGACCCTATTTGGTGGCTTTACAAATTGTGGTGGATCATCTATGTGTGGAGACTCTAAAGGTTGAGGTGGATCATCAATGTTTGGAGAAAATATGGAAGAATTAGAAATTGAATTTGAACTTGAAGAGGGGATCGGACATTGGTTCTTTGAAACCATCTAGTAATTTTTTTTAATCGCTTTGGTTTTGGTCATGTATTCAACATTTTACTCTAACACCTATTGATTGAAAAACAATGTTTATATTTTACACACTGCTATATTCTTCTAAAAATAAAAAAACCCACTGCTATATTAGACAAAAACAATAGCATTAATCAGCAGAAATGCAACATCAATAGACATTAATTGGCAATATCAAACCCATAGTTCATTCAAAATCAGTAGGCATGCTTTATACTTCATATATAAAGACACAAAGTAAGAGAGACAAACCTGAGAGTGGAGAACCAGTGAAAATAACAGGAATCCAATCAAGTTCTTATTTTATAGCTTTGCCCAAAGCTCCAAGTCATCATCAAATTTCTGAAAATTAGATACAAATTGTCAAATTAGACTATCAGAGATTTAAAGGATGAAGCGAAAGCGATCAAGCGATGAATTTTAACAAATTTGGGAAAAATTGTACACAGTACACTAAACCAACGAAATTTACATATGAAATTCAATAATCGCACTTATAATCATGTCCTTAATAGAGCGAGAATAGGATTACAAGAGTAGACAGCTGAGAAATTGAGAAAGTGAACTAGTGAAGGACTGAGAAATTGAAGAATAGAGCAGGTGTGGAGGCGAGTCGCTGTCTAGTTGAGAAGAAGAGAGAATGAGAGATGGGTGTCGAGAAAGATTAGGGTGAGATTGTGGAAGTGGGTTGGGATTGGTGCATATATATCACACAAAAAAAAATATTTATATACCTAGTTTTTTTTTTCCACCCAAAATCTTCAGTTGGGCTTGAGCCCTACCAACGTCTAAGCTGCCTCCGCGCCTGGTTATCCTTCATCTCCTGCTCCTTATAAAATGAAAACAAGGATTCCTCCTTCCTCCTCTCAAATTAGAATTTTTTTTCCGTAAAACCCTAAACGGTAGACATTGTCGACGAGAGCAAAGGCAACACCACCCGTCTTGGAGATAGTAATCGACCACACACATTCTGGAAAGAGTTGCTGATAGCATCTCCTCCTCCAACAACAAGCATGGTGGCGTCAGTTGAGGCCAAAAATAAGATCTCGATGACCTATCATGCTTTGACTAGAATAATAAAACATATTCAATGAAGCGTGAAAAGATAATAACTCGCAACCATAAAATATGATTCAAACGGTACATTTCTTATCAAATATATAAGTATTCTTTTAGCAGTTTAATGTCACAATAAGAACTACAAGAAAGAAAAAGAAAAAAAAGTAGTTGAAACAAGGTAAGAGAAGCCAAAGAAAAAGAAGCAAAAAATATAAAGGAAAAAAAGGAGGAAAAGAAAATGTAAATGACCGAAAGAAAGGAGGAAAAATGAGGAAAAAAATGGTAAAAAGCAAAGAATCTTGCTGAACAAATGTTCGAAATTGGGAGGAAAATAAAACAAATAGGCTTTTTAGTCAAATTGCTACCCTAACTTTCACTTTGGTGTCAATTTGCTACCCTAGTTTTTATTTTAGCCAATTTGCTATCCTAGCTTTTCATAATTAGCCAATTTTTCTACCCTAACTATAATTTATGCCAATTTGCACTACCAGGACAAACACTTTGGCCGACGAAAAATTTTCGTCGGCCTGTTAGCTTAATTCGTCGGCTGAGATCTTAGCTGACGAGACTTCGTCAGCTATAGTTTCGTCGAGAAAGGCTCGTTGGCAATGACTTTAGCCGACGAAACTATAACCCGTCGTCGGCTATTGTCCCATAGCTAGCCGACGACGGAAGACGTCGTCGGCTAGTCTCTCAGACTTTAGCCGACGAGTCTTACAGACTTTAGCCGACGACGAGTTGTTTCGTCGGCTAGTCTCTTAACTTTAGCAGACGAAATAACTCTGTCACGCCCCAATTTTCGAAGGATAAATTTCAAAAATTTGGGCATGATATAACTCACAAATAAGACTACATGACCTGCTCAACAAATCCCTACTAAACTTAAATGCTGGAAATGTAAATGTCAACAAAACTCATCGACTGAGTTAAACATTTCATCTCTTTATTTACAACTTCAAAAGTCTAGTAAAAAGAAGATGCTCACACGAGCTTAAAACAACTAACATAATATACAAATAAAATGTACATCATCTAAACCCCAGCCACTATGCCTCTGCCTCAACCCTGTTGATCAACACCTGTAAGTCTAACCCCTACACCATGAATTGGTGCACCGGGTTGTAAACAACAAACCCGGTAAGCTAAAAAGCTCGCATGAGTAATTCTCAAAATTTACTCAACATCTCTAACACCACATAAGATAAAACTGGTAATTCCTGCTTTAGAACTTAGTTCAGGAATCATTTCAAAACAATAAAATCATAAATGAATCCTGCAAACAGGATAGTTCAGGAATTTCACTCAAAATCACACAATTAAATTGGAGAATCTCCTGCATTAAGCATAGTTCAGGAGATACTCAAAACAAAGAATTTTATCGACAACAATTAAGAACAAGGTTAAAAACCACATAACCAATACTCTTACAAACACATGTACCCATGAGTCCCAGATATTAATAAATACCTCTCATGACCTACAACACAATTTATGTACCTATGGGTCCCAGATACCTTCAGGTACCTCCCATGACCTACACTGACAGACGGACTAGAGCTCTATTCCTAACCGTAACCAATCACCCGGCCAAAGGCTTGGAACCCGGTTTAACTGTCCAATATCACATCACAAAATAATAATAGCGTCATAACCGTAACCAATCACCCGATTAAAGGCTTGGAACCCAGTTTGACTATCTACACAACAATTCACAAAAGAGTAGAATCATCATAACCGCAACCAATCACCCGATTAAAGGCTTGGAACCCGGTTTGACTATCTAACTTGTTTTAATTTACCTATGAGCCGTTGGCGATCAAGCTCATATATTTTTAAAACAAACAATAACCAATTCTTTAATTCAACATCATCATCAACAACATCATCATCATCACAATCATCCTCATAAAAATCATCATCATCATCATCATCACAATTATCTAAAAAGCATAACATTTAAATCATCATCAACAACCCAATGAGCACATCATAAAAATTATAACCTTCCACATAAATATAGATATTTCCACAAGAAATAAATCTATCAATCACCCATAATATTATAATTTGGTCCAAATGTGAACCTTGGTGAGATTTACTCACCTTTACTCCCGCTGCGTCTTCACACAACCACAAGCGTCTAGCTCAAAACTAAACTCCACACGAACAAGCAAAACACCAAAATTGCT
>NC_020497.1:7807880-7808970 GCF_000184155.1 Fragaria vesca subsp. vesca
ATTAATTTTTTTTAAATACCTGTTTACGAGGGTTGTTGAATTCTGATGTCAGCAGCCAACGCCACTCGTACTCTCTGTACTGGAACTCAGCAGGGGTACCAGAACGTGTGTTCCCGTGCGTAGTCCAATGGGTCCGCAACTCGTTCTTCCACTCCTTGTACCTACAGATACAACAAAAATATTAGAAATATTATTAATATCACATACAATTTTGTTTTTTCATTAACTTCCCAACGTACCTACCCCCATGCACAAAGTCCGCCCAACTGCTCTTTAGGGGCTTGAGAACCTCAAACCACACCTGTATTTAACCGTTTATTAGTTTAGTTTTTCGAGAAATCTACAATGTAATACATAATATTATTGAGGCATTTTGTAAACTCACCGACATCGCGTTGTGGACCATGTCCTTAACCTCCTACGGGACCTCGCCCCAGTCTGACCACAATATAGGGACTATATCCCTAATGAGCGCTCCCACGCGGCCGGAGTACTTCCTCGATTTCCCGCCCGATACTATGTGACCATCTCCGTCAGTATCGATGACGATCCTCCCTGAGGTACCGACGATCTTCTCGAGAGCCTTCCCTGTGACGGGGCCTCTCTTCTTTTTTGCCGGCTTCGCTCCGACGGTGCCTATCACATGATAAACCAAATTGATTATTAAAATCAGAGAATTATAAGAAAACAAATCATTCATCTTTCATTACCTGAGGGCGATGCGGCTGACGCGACGGATTCCGTCTCCGATGATGATACCCTCGCGGAAATAAGAGGCGTATCAAAAGGCACGAATCGGTACGCCGCTGATGGAGCCATTGGCGGGGGCAGTGGATAAATCGGCGTCTATGAGTCATCGACTGCAGGTATGGCCGGTATTATCCGCGGAAGGAATAGGTGAGGCGGCGGCGGCATCTGTACCCCAGATGACCCACTATCCAAAGAAGTAGGACCTGGAGTGGGCGTCCGGTGTATCTCAGGCATACGGGGTGCAGACACCTCCGTCTGGGGCTGAGTAAACAACTGCCTCGAGGAATGAGGGAAGCCCCGGCTGCCTCGATGAAGGGGGCGACCTCCGGCTGCCTCTGCG
>NC_020497.1:7808990-7811364 GCF_000184155.1 Fragaria vesca subsp. vesca
CAGACACTTAAAACCTTCCACAAATCTAAGATTAACCAAAAAGTCCTAGCATGAAATCTTGGTAACCAAAATCCGCGAACCACATAACAACACAAATGTACCGATGAGCACTACCTAACCAGTACCACAAACACCAAAGACATTACCGGACGCGCCGCCACGCGCCACCACAAGCGGCGGCGAGTGGGCCCCACGTGCCACCCCGAAACTTCTAAATCTACACAAACTCCCAACATCAACCTTATAGAGCACAGCAAAAGGAACACTTTTAATACCTGAGGTTAAGCTTGGTTCGGCCTTAAACTGCCCCAAACAGCCACCACAAACACCACCCCCAAATCTGCAAACTAGTGCCCCAAACTTCAAACTTAGATCACAAAAGAGGCATAAACATCTCTAGAGGAAGGAGGAGAGCAAGACTCACCCAACTCCGGCCTAAAACGCCGTCGAAACCAACGAAAATCCGGCAAGACCACCACAGCTCCTCCACCTAGCAGCGGCGTCTAGGCGGCGTCTAGGCGGCGAGACGACGAGCGGCGTTGCCCTAGAAGTGAAGAGGAGGTCTGTGCGCACCGGACGAGACCGGCAGCGGACAAATCGGCGACCGGACGGTGGACTTCTGCTCGGCGAACCACGTGAAGCTTCTCCGGCCAACAGCTCTATCTCCGGCCTGCGACGCCGTGCTACACCGCCCTAGACTTGGAGGCGACGTTCGACTGAGTTGAACGGGACCGGCGGCAGTCAAGGCGGTGGTCGGACGGTGGACTTCTGCTCCGGCAAGGATGGGGTCGTGCGTGCGGGTCGGGAGGAAGAGAGAGAAAGCTGCACGGGGGCTCTAAGCAAAATTAGGGTTTTCTGAAAATACCCACACACATTTTCCTATTTATACTAAAATCCCATAAAGTCACAACTTCTGCTGACCATAACTTTCTCATACGAAGTCCGTTTTACGCGTGCCACGTGTCTACGAACTCGTATCGTCGTGCTCTACAACTTCCGTGAAGGAAGTTTCATGAGAAACCCAATGAATTAGAAAGTCAACTCTTGACCCTTCAGAACCATAAAACCGGTTCAGGCAATTTACGCATCCGAACCCTTCCGCTCTTCCTTCGAACTTCAAAACACACTAACTTCTAACTCAAAAATTCCTAAATAAAATTAGAAACTAATATCAAATTTCCGGGGTATCACAAACTCGTCGGCTAGTTTCTTACCTATAGCCGACGAGTTATTTCGTCGGCTATTCTCTTAGCTTTAGCCGACGAAACGCTTAATATATTCGTCGGCTATAGTATGTAATAAAAAAAATAAAAAATAACTAAAGCCGACGAAACATACCGTATTTCGTCAGCTTTGAAGGGTTTAGCCGACGAAACATTCCATAATTCGTCGGCTAAACCCTATTAAAAATAATTAAAAATACTATAGCCGACGAATTATGGCGTATTTCGTCGGCTATAAGTCCATTCCAGTATATAAAAAAAAACCCGAAATTTTTAAATTACCATTCCAAGCAAGCTGCAAAAAACACAAAAACAATTCCATATAACCAACAACAAGCACATAAAAGTATATAATTCATCAACTACACAAAATCTAGATCGTCTAAATTAATATCCGGTTCTGGGGGTTGCTGCGGAGCTTGCGGCGGCTGGGGTAGCGGTATGGGCGGAGGCAAGGGCGGAGCCGGAAGTCCCTGGAGCTGGGCAGCTGTAAAGTCCTGCATATACTGGAACATCTGCTGCTGCTGGGCCTGCTGGATGACATGTACCTCGGCATTATAGGCTGCCTGCGTGGCATTATAGGTTGCCTGCGCTGCATTATAGGCAACATGAGCAGCTTGCTGTTCCCGTAGTCTCTGAAGTTCCGACTGTAGCAGCTGAGTCATCCTGGTGGTCATGGTCCTGCTGCTGGTCGAGGCTATCTTTCGTTGAAATCCTGGAGTGGTCTTCAGGACCCCTTCGCCCTTCTTTCCTAGACCCCGGCAGTAGAAGTTGTTTGCTCACGGTGGGAAGGCTGTGCCCATGATCCTCGCCCCAACCGTCGGATCCGAAGTGTCGATCCGGGACCTGGCTTCGGACATCTCTTCCTCCTGCGTGTCCGGCCATGTCTCCCTTATTATAGCACTCATCACCTCGTCACTAGCCTCCCTCACCTTCGCCTAATTGGATAGGAAAAAAATAATTAATTAACATTTTCACATATATATAAGTAAAATTAAAAATTTAAAAACGTAAGATGACTTACAATATCCTCCTGGGAGTCAGGATATGCCTTCTCGTACGTATAGACGTACTGGTTGACCTCTAGATGTTCCCTGGCCGCCTCGTCCAGGAAGACAGTGAACGGTCTAGAACCGGCATGATGGTTCCTT
>NC_020497.1:7811384-7812688 GCF_000184155.1 Fragaria vesca subsp. vesca
GAGGGAGAGGGAGCAGAGGCGGAGACCGGGAGAGGGAGCGGAGGCGGAGGAGGGGAAATTCGGAGAGGGAGAGGAGGCGGAGGCTAGGGCTTTCAACCAGTCGAGCGCTGGGTTATACCCGAAAACTTTAGCCGACGAAATTATTATTTTGTCGGCTAAAGAAAATAATTTCGTCGGCTAAAATAATAATCTCGTCGGCTAAACCTTTGAAATTCGTCGGCTATAGTACTTTTTATACATTCGTCAAACTGTGATTGTGATTGTGATTATCAAATTTGAGAAACGAAAATCCGACCGTCAGATCTGACCATCATGATAAAATACATGTATGGGAAAACACTTGAACTTGATCCGACAAGGTGAAGGGCTCGATCTGGACGGTCAATCCATTAAGTCAAACCCCTAAACTCACGGAAAAGGTCATTGGACTGTCTAAATCACGTATTTTGGCCGGACCTTCAACTGAAAATAGTTTCAAACCGATGAGACGCAACAAGTCGTATAAAAATTTTACGCAAAATAACCACCGAAGATACAGCTACTCATAGGGAGAAAGAATGAAAAATTCCATTGACCGCAACTATCGGCACCGAAACTTTACCGGAATACTGTGATTTTTCAACCGTGGACGTATTTCGCCATTCTGGTCATATTTTATTTCACGACTTTTTTGCGTTTGAAGGTTTTACGTATAGTTTGTTTTTGAAACGGAACATTTACTTAACACTTGGTAAATAAGTTATACAACATTAATAGGTATGTTGTGGTTATGATGATCAAACTTGAGAAACGGAAATCCGACGGTTAGATCTGACAATCATGATAAAATACATGTATGGGAAAAAATGCAGCTTGATCCGACAAGGTTAAGTGCTCGATCCGGACGGTCAATCCCGTAAGTCAAACCCCTAAATGCACGGAAAAGGTCGTTGGACCGTCTAAATTTCGTATTTTGGCCGGACTTTCAACTGAAAATATTTTCAAATCGATGAGACGCAACAAGTCGTATAAAAATTTTACGCAAAATAACCACCGAAGATAGGGCTACAGTATGTAACAGAAAAAGTTTAGGGTTTAGCCGACGAATACTCTAATACATTCGTCGGCTATAGTATGTAATAAAAAAATAAAAAAATTAATAAAGCCGACGAAATATTAGGGTATTCGTCGGCTAAGATGGTTTTAGCCGACGACTTCTAATATACTTCGTCGGCTAAGATGGTTTTAGCCGACGACTTCTAATTGACTTTGTCGGCTAAGATGATTTTAACCGACGACTTCTAATATAATTCGTCGGCTAAGAT
>NC_020497.1:7814359-7817136 GCF_000184155.1 Fragaria vesca subsp. vesca
TGAAGAGGTGCATTTCATGCCTTCACCGTAAACGAGTTCCACCACTGAATGGAGAACACCGTAATAGTCAACTCCATTCCCCCCACCATGCACCATCACCCCAGAATTTTGTGTTCTCCGTCTGCTGTCTCTCTGTTCACATATAAATTGCACGCCATTCACCTTGCACATCGGATAAACTCTTGACATTATCGGCTTCATCGCTAGAAGTCTTAGTTCGTGCGACCAATTTGGGTGACCATCAAATTGAATATGGTTCATCTGCAACCAACCATTCAACATTGTAAATATGGATAATTATGCAATAAACATAAATACGTACATAAATATTGAAGTACGTACCCAGCCGCCAAAATAGTTTGCGAACTCCCTGTTGTGGTACTCGAGATCACCATGAATGTCTGGACAATATAGATGGATGTCTTTCCAGTATTCAACTTCTGGACAGTTAATCAATACCCACCAGTGGACAATGACTAGCTCATGTGGTTGCAACTTGTAAGAGTGGCAAAATTCCATAAACTTCAACATCACTAGAGAGTATGGAAAGATTGAACTTCGGTACATCTACCGGCATGGCTTCGTCTGTTTCCTTCAACGCTCCAAAATACAACTTCATGTAGGTGACGCACTCGTGCGTAATATATGCTTTAGCTATACATCCTTCAGGCGCGGATTTATTAGCCACATAATCTTTGTAGTCTCCAAGTTGCCTATAAATCAAGTTGCAAAGTGTTATGATTATTCAACATGTATATATATATATTGAGGAATTCAGGTGTAAAAAACGTACTTTTCCATGGGATACATCCAAGTGTAGTGTACTGGACCGGACCGGTAAACAACAATTGCTCGGGAAGATGGATTATCAGGTGAGGCATGATGTCAAAAAAATTTGGAGGAAATATCCTCTCAAATTTACACATGATATAAATGATGTCCTCTTGCATTTCTCGGAGGTTAGATTTTTTCACTTCCCGTGTGCATAACTTCTGGAAGAATCTTGCCGACGCTACTAACGGCTCCACCACCTGACGGGGAAGGAACGGTCGAATGAAAACAGGGAAGAGACGTTGTAGCAGGATCTGACAGTCATGACTCTTCAACCTGTACATCTTATTGTCCCGGAAGTTCACACACCGGACTATATTTCCTGCATAGCCTGAAGGATACTTCACACAACTCATCCACCTGAAAATTACGTTCTTCTGGTCAGGCTTCAAGGTGTAAGGAGCTTGAAGCATTTTTTTCTTCCCTTCTTTCAACCACAGATGTCTTCTTAATTGCATTTTTTTAGATCAATGCGTGCCTTAGGACCGTCTTTCGTCTTCCCCTCCAAGTTCAGCACTGTGCCCACCACACTGTCGCAAACATTCTTTTCTATGTGCATCACATCTAGGTAGTGCCTGATCAACAACTTACTCCAGTATGGGAGTTCCCAGAATATGCTATTATGTGTCCAGAATTTGTACCTGTCGGGTCTTTCAGGTATTGCCGCCACAATGTTGGGATGATTGCTGAGCTGCCCAAAATCATACTCATTAAGCACTGCTAAAATTTCTTCCCCCGTCCATCTTCTGGGAGGCACACCGTGTTCTACGGTCCCATCAAATGCCTTGTCATCGAACCGCCATTCGTGATTATATGGAAGGAAAGCACGGTGACCCAATCTGCATATCTTGTTGCAATGACTGCTGCTCCCTCATCGCTAAGGCACTCTGGACAAGCCTTGTATCCCCGTTTTCAAGAACAGTCATTCCTTTCTGGATCTTTACCCCAGAAGAGAACGCAGTCATATCTGCATGCATGGATCTTGATGTAGGAAAGCCCAAGATCTTTCAGGATACATCAGACCTTACGATGAGTGGTAGGAAGACGATGACCGTGGGGCAGCATCGAAGCAGTGTACTGTAGATAATTATCAACAGCCTTCACGGTCGATTTTGTCTCAACTTTAATCTTCATTACGTCCATCACACTTTCAAGAACGGTCTTCTGACAACCGGGGTACACAGGGGTCTGTTGGAAAGCAAGCAGTTTGTTGTACTTTTCAATACCAGCAGTGTTGACAGCTCTAGGGAAGGGCTGCACCGGGTCAGACATATACTGTTCTTGAGCGCATACACCGCTCTCATAAGGAAACATGTCGTTGATGAATGCCGTTGTTGGATCGTTGGATGTACTGCCCGTCTCAGAAAATTGGCCATGATCATGCGGACCCCCTGATGATGTTTCACCATGATATAACCAACATGTGTACTTCTCCCAAAACCCGTTACTCCTCAGGTGCTGCCATACTTTGTCAATGGGAAATCGATGCATATCGCTGCGACACTGACATTTCGTGCACGGGCAATAGAAAATTGTATCCCCGTTAGCATTAGCCAGCGCATATTCTATAAAACTTATAACTCCTGCACCATGTCTTTTGTCCTATTTTGGAAGCGAAATCCAACTTTTATCCATATCTTGAAAATATAACAAAATATATATGTATAACGCTAGCTAATTATTAATGAAATTTCATGCCATGCATATGTAAAATCTCAATTCATTTAGTATATATTCTACGTACTACAACTAATTAATAACAAATTAATTAACACACACATATATATATATATATACTTAATAATTACATAACAATATTATATATATATATATCTACATCATCACAAAATCATCATTGACATATATACCATCAACACAATATTATAAATTAATTAACATATATATATATATATCTACTACTTATAAACAACTTCATATATATATAT
>NC_020497.1:7817156-7818156 GCF_000184155.1 Fragaria vesca subsp. vesca
AAGATGCTCTTCTGCTGTGCAAAAATTTATCATATGGATAATGTAGTAGTGACAGTAGTCAAGGATGTCGGGAAAAGTTGTTCATCAACTAGTGTAGTGGTTGACGATTGTGCTGAGATGATAGATGAGAATGACTATCTAGGTGATGCTTTTAAGGATGGACCTCAGAAGTTTTTTTTGTCGGATGAATGGGGTTCATATTTGTCACATGCTGGGCAGAAGTTTGAGAGCATTGCAGACTTTAGAGATAAACTGAGGAAGTTTGCTGTTCAAAGTGGTTTCCATTATGTGCTATCTAGGAATGATTCAATTTACGTTAATGCTGTTTGTGCAAATCGTGATGTTGACCACTGTGGCTGGGAAGTACTTGGATCTGTTGCTTCTATTAATCAGTGCTTTTACATAACGCGGTTTAATAATGTTCATACATGCTGATAAGGAATTGTTCTCATCGGCAATTAGGGTCTAAAATTGTTAGGACCTGCATTGAGTCTACTGTCTGTCTGAATCTTGGTTTGAAGCCCCGTGAGATCATGAGCAATTTCAAGTCCACTTATGGTTATGAAATTAGTTATAAGGTTGCTTCAAGAGCAAAAAAAAGGTGTGTGGAAAAGATGTATGGCTCGGAATGTGATTCTTTTTCTATGTTAAGCTGGTTTAGGGAAGCTGTGTTGGAGACTAATCCGGGTTCTTCAGTTGTTCTTGAAGTTGATGAGAGTACCGAGAGGTTTAAAAGGGTTTTTGTAGCTTATGCCGGCCAAATTCAGGGTTTCAAGTTCAGCCTACATGTTTTATATGTTGATGGTGCCTTTGGAAAGAGCAAATACAAGGGGCAGATTCTTGCCGCAACTGGAAGAAATGGAAACAAAGGTACCTCCTGTTATTTTACTACCCCTAGTAATTGTTAGTAATTTTTTCATGTTTTTAGTTGTACATGTTATTGTTTTTAGAGCGGAACGCTCCCGTTAGCGGTGCAGCGGCACGCTGTCTTTTTATGTTT
>NC_020497.1:7818176-7840816 GCF_000184155.1 Fragaria vesca subsp. vesca
TAATTATAGACAGATTTCGACAACACCCAACTTTTTCTCCCGTTTTTTCTTCTCCCGTATTTTTTCCCAGATGAGCTGCTGCTGGCCAGATCTGCAAATATAAAGCACTTTAGCCGACGACATATTAATTTCGTCGGCTAAACTTTTAAATATTTCGTCGGCCATAGTCTGTGAACTTTAGCCGACGAAATAAATTCTTTAGCCGACGACATCTTAATTTCGTCGGCTAAAGTTTACCATAGCCGACGAAAATTTAACTTAGCCGACGAAGGAAAATTTCGTCGGCTAAAGTGGACTTTAGCCGACGAAAAAATGGTTCGTCGGCTAAAGTCTTTCTTCTGGTAGTGTTGCTACCTTTTTGCCAATTTGCTACCTTTTTGTGATTTTAATTTATTCATTCAAACATGAATTAATTCTAAAAATTGAAGGTTAAAGTTGGTCAATATTGAAATTTTGATAAGTAAATCGGTTAATCTTGAATCTTGAAAGCCTAACGTAGCAAATTTGATGGAATGGTAGCAAATTGGCTGAAATAAAAGCTAAGGTAGCAAATTAGTTAATTTAAAAAAGTTAGGGTAGTAAATTGACTTAAATGAAAGTTAGGGTAGCAAATTGACACTAAAATGAAAGTTAGGGTAGCAAATTGACAATTATGCCAAACAAACCATTTGTGCTGCAGATTCATTTGCAACCAAACATGAGTTTTCTCTTTATTTGTATTATACTTATCTCATATAATTTGTTTACCGGGATTGCTGTATCACTTTACTTTTCTGTTCTTTTTTGTCGCCACGTGTGTCTGGGCTCGGAGTTTGACTCCGTTTATCCCTATAGGTTTATTTTGCTTTGTTGGAGTATCGAAGCTGGCATGGGTTCTTTCCGTTCGCTTTCGATCTGATGAAATTTGTTTACCTGACTACTTTGCGGTGACCTATTGGTCACTCTCTTCTCGTACGTAGAAGGTCACAATTTTATATAAAACCTCCTCATGCTGAATTTGGGTGAGTTAAAACATCTCAAAACATATTTGAGGGAGGGCAAAATCCGCTCAAGGTAAGAATGAATGAAGTAAGACGTTTGATGGCCGATTTGGGTAGAGAAAATTCCATCAAGGTAAATATGTGTGAATCGAAGAGAGATCCACTTAAGAGGTAAAGAGAAGGGTGAACATCATTCCCCCTTGAGGAAAAATCTATAAAGAGAATCCCTTCAAAGCGAATATGATTAAGGCTAATGCTTATTTTTCGACAACTACAAAAGAAGTAAAGAACTAGAAAATAGAACCTCTACAACATCCTTACCCATGAAGTTTATTGTAGCTGTGTTGGGAAGTTAGGCCTTTGCGAGAGTGAACTGCCTTCACTACTAGAAAAAGTCACTTAAGCGACAGAATTAAAACAATCAGGCGACGAAATTAAAACAATCACGACAAGAAAAGTCACTTTGCGAGTTTGTTGTAGCTTCTAGGTTTGTTTCGAACGTGGATGCTAGAGGCGCAAAAATCAGCTTGTCTAACTAAAACTTGACTTAATTTGATTCAAGATAGATCAAGGCTCGTTTGTTTTCCTCTTTGGCCACTGTCCAGTTTGTTTGTTTTGTCTCTGTTTTTTGTTTGTGTTCTTTTGTTTGTGTTTGTATTAATTCCATGTAAATTCCTGTGAAAGGTGTGGCCTAATTTTATCGGATTACTTTGGTTTCGAATTCGTTATGTATGCTCCATTTTTTTTTTAAAGAAATATAATTACTCTTTTAGGCTTAAAGCCAATAATGACCAAACATGTCAATGCATGAACAATCCGAGAATTGCTCAAGGCACAAAACAAAAGCTTAATCGAAAGTACATATTAGGAAATAAAAAAAAAAACGGAAAGGTGTCCAAAACAAAGCGAACATGAGAACTAGAATGCATAGTAACCTACTCTACTCTACTCTAGTATTATTCTAAACTCTCAACGATTAAGGCCTAAGATCTCATGGTGTATCTTTCACCGGTAAATAGAGAGATAGAATAATGCTAGGGTTTCATAGGGATCTTTCCTAGTGTGACTAGGGAGCTCATCCTTCCTCTACTTCCAAGCTAGCCTCCTGCTCACCAACCACAGAGCTTGATGCCATGGAATTTAAGGCTTCTCTTTGCAGTGTCTTCTTGTTTCTACTGCCACGGGAGCGACCTTGCTTCTTTGGAGACTTCCCGGTGTGAACAATGCTTAGGTTTCCATCAGAGACAACAGAAAAACAACCCACAAAGCTGGAGCCATGACAAGGATCACACGACCCGAGTGCTCAATCCAACCTCTCTCCGTAAGGGAAAATTCATTGATCCAAACCTAGATGTGCAGCCGCTGACGCTAACACATCCATGCCGTTGTCACACCACCGCCAGCGTTAGCGGTCAACCGTGGTACTAGATCAACCTAACGATTTAGGCACACAACCGCACTTACCTAGCTACCCACCTCATGGTATCCGCCCTTAGCCATCACTCCCATATATGAGTTTCCCATATCAACTCCAGCAATCTTGACCACGAGAGAGCTACCTACAAGCTAGCTGAGACGAGAGTAGCCACAGAGGCGTATAGCTATAGGGGGACAAGAGGGTGGGTTCAACTGACGCCTCTCAATTTTCAGACTAAGCTAGCTATATTGTTATATGATTGATTAGTAGAATGTGATGTTGTCAGTAAATTTGACCATTCTAACCATAAAGAAAAGAGTTTGTCATAAAGAATCCAATTTAGACAGAAGAGTTCAACTCATATGCACGTGGGTCTCTTTATTTTTTAATATAGATTCTTAATCCTAATCAACGATTGATTTCTTCTCCCTTTGATGTTGCAATTAAAACAAATTCATAACATTTTTCTTTGTCTTTTTAATATGTTTTCCCAATCAATTAAAACAGTTTTAATTGCTTCTTTTCGTATTCTTTTTTGGCATCCTTCAGTAAATTTTTCCATATCGTCGACTTAATTATGGAAGCAACTTTAGCTTTATTCGAAAAATATGGTAAGAGAAAAGCAGCTGATCAATTGGCACAATCTGAAGCTCTTCCAAAAAGATATAGATATAACAAAGGTACTTCGGAACATCATCCAAAAGAAGCAAACTTGACAAATCCATCAGCACCATATCAAGCTCACCCGACAAGTAATGCATATAAAGATATTGGTACAAGTAATGCATTTGAAGATATTAGTACGTACGTCAAACCATTATGTCAACGAGTTTAACATAAAGAACCTTCCTGGAGATCCGAGATGTCAGACTCTAATTTTAGACTACGTACGATCCTAATTAATGTTCAAGATCGAGTGCGAAGATATTATTTGATGAAAAGTCTTACCATCTTATCATTCAATGAAGATTATATTTTTATTTTGTGTGACATTATTGTTTAAACTCTTGACATTTCTATTTCTAGGGTTCAAAAACGACGTCTAAGAGTCACTTTGAATAATAACGTGAGTCTCTTTAATAATAGTATAGAATTATAGATATATAAATGAAAACGAAGCGAGGCTAGGGCATCATCCTATCTAGGGTTTTTCTCTAACCATGAGACTGATCTACAGAAAGTCCCCTAATATAATATGGTTGAGTCGTTTGGTCAAACAGTCAAAGTATCAAGCATTAGCTTCAACTAGTTCGATGTTAACCACGTCAGAGTATAAAATGCTAAGGTAAAGAAAATACCAGAAACAAACAATTGGTTTTGGCCCAATACCAGAAACAAACATATTTTTAGGTCAAGAAACTCAATACCAGAAACTGGTTTTGGCCAATACCAGAAACAAACAATCAGCTCGATCTCATCTACTTTGTCTTTCGGCGCGTGAATATACACACCCTGCAATATACCGATCAAAGCTCACCTTTTTCATTTCTATTAGATTAAAATTTCTGGCTAGCGAGGAGAAAAGGCAGGAGAAGATCAATCAGTATCAGAATAAAGAATGAAGAAGAGGTATGGGGGAGTTCCCTGCACCTGGAATTTGGGACCGTTTGATGGGTTTAGTACAAGTTGATAGATAATTACTACTTCAGAATGCTTAATTTAGTTTCTCAAATATACGACTGCTTGCCTCAGTCGGCTCAAATGTCAATGATATTTATGTACAAAAAGCTATCTGGTGGTACATATGTATATATTCTACCATTTTAGTTCCATACACTGTAACTGTACAAGAATAGAAGGTATAGTGATCAAGTTGACGAAATGGAATACAAAATAGTTTCTTCATTTTTATACACTATAAATAGCATCCACTCCCAGTAGTTATCACGTACTTGTAGCTCATTCACTCACAGAAAGCAAACTGGCTGCTGGGTATTCAATTCTAAGCAGATCGAAGAAGTAATGGAAGCTGGTGATCATCAAGAGGGAGCAGCGAGCTCATCATCCTCATCATCGAAAACTAGTGGCAGTTCCAGAACTTCATCATCAACAACATCCTTCACTAGTGCACTGACTCTCTCCCAACTGGGGGATGCTCATGTGCCTCAACGCTATGTTCTCCCTCCTTCCCAACGACCAATTAGTCCTTCTTATCCAAACCTTTCAACTCTTCCCATTCTTGACCTTTCCTCTTTGCAAAGTTCTTCTCTTAGGCCTCATGTCATCAACAATATTCAGACTGCTTGCAAGGAAATAGGATTCTTTCAGGTATGCTAGCTCTTGTATATCTGCAACAACTGTACTATACATATAAAACTACATAAACCAACTAATTAGATAAGAACAACGTACTATTTTCAAAAACTAAAACAATTTCTACTATGGCTTAAGGTATTTAATGAGTTAATGTAACTACATATACAGTATGTTCTTTTTTTGATATAATTTTATGAAACAACCTTCTTTTTACCCGTTTACGTACGATAATATTGCATGTATATGCTCACGTTATCATCGCTATCTTAGCCTCCAATATCCTTCCCCGCTGCAGCACGAAATTCGTTCATATGAGTGCAGAATTACTGGTAATAAGAGCGTAAATAGCCTCTACCTTGAAAGATTTATGCATGCATTTTTTCTTTATTAACCTAATTTCTGTACATTTTCATATGCTAACAAATACTGTTCCGATTTTCTAGGTTATCAACCATGGAATCCCTCTTTCGGTGATGAAAGATGCCCTAAGTGCTGCGAATGAGTTCTTTAACCTACCTGTTGAGGACAAGATGCTTTTAGGGTCTGATAATGTTCATGCACCTGTAAGATATGGAACAAGCATAAATCATGCTGTTGATAAGGTTCATTTTTGGAGAGACTTCATCAAGCACTACTCTCATCCTATCTCAGAATGGATCCATCTTTGGCCATCAAACCCTTCTTCTTACAAGTAAATAACCAAGCCTATATATGGCATTCCTTTTCAGCTCTTGATAATTTTTTTTTCCTATAACTTGCATATATGCTTTCAATACATGAAGGGTCACAAGGTTGTTGTGGAAATTCACTGCAACGCTGCAAAGGCTCACCATTTTGCAGAATATAACTAGTGTTTGTCTGAGCAATAAGAACTTTGGAAGTCTCAATGGCAATGATTTCTCAAATGGAATTAGTAACACTCCCGAAGCCTGTCAAAATATGCAATAGCAAGTGTCATACTGCTCAAGTATGTTCTCAAAGATCTGTTGCCTCTGGATCTTATATACAGTGTCAAATTTGCATGAAGTCAGGTCATAGTGTAGCTGAATGCTTATACAGGCATACATATTCTTCTCGATCAGCAACCAACTCATATCCTTGATGCTAGTCAGTTCCTCAGCCAAACACTAGTCATATTCTGCAAAATGGTGAGCCTTTGCAGCGATGCAGTGATTCTCCACAACAACCTTGTGACCCTTCACATAAAATGAGAATATCTTACAATCTGGTGCACATCCTTCTACTCATGTTGACGCATTTGGTAGCTAGCTAGCTAGTATGAACGTACCAGTTAAGTTCATTTAACCGAACATATATGTGTTTCTAATACTTATATATATATTTGATAGAGAGAAGATGGGAAACTACGCCAGAGCTGTGCAAGTGTTACAACAGCAACTAATGGAGCTTGTTATAGAAAGCCTAGGGTTAAACCCTAATTACTTACATGATGAAGTTGAAAATGGCTCCCAGGTGATGGCTGTGAATTGCTATCCCAAATGTCCAGAGCCAGAGTTGGCACTAGGCATGCCTTCACATTCAGATTACGGCTCCATAACAATTCTACTCCAAAGTTGTCCAGGGCTTCAGATCATGGACCAAAACAAGAACTGGATCTCAGTCCCCGACATTGAAGGAGCTCTGCTAGTTCAGATGGGAGACCAAATGGAGGTTCTGAGTAATGGCCAATACAAAAGTGTGGTTCACAGGGTGACTGTTAGTGATGAGAATAATAGACTTTCCATTGCAAGTCTCCATAGCCTTAGTTTGGATAAGAAGATAGAGCCTGCACCTATGCTTGTGGACAGTGAACATCCAAAGTCCTACAAAGAGTTCAGCTTCAGAGACTTTCTTGATTACATCACAAGCAATGATATCGTAAAGGGGAGGTACATTGATACGCTGAAAGAGAATCCATGAACTAATGAACAGATGTCTAAGATGGTCGACAGATTTAAGGAATAAGGGTTGCATATATGTATCGGGTACCGGTACTAGCTAGCTTCCATTTATTTTCGAACTAGTCCCAACTTGTTTTTTTTTTTCCTTTTTCTTTTTTTCTTGTATTTTTTAGTTATGTACATATATAATATCAATAATTTGTTTACTAAAAGTTAATTGATACCAATTATCTCATTTATCTGTGTGTGCATATATATATATATATATATATATGTGTGTGTGTGTGTGTGACTATATATATATTCTTAAATTATCTGCGAATCAAGTTAAGTAGTTAACTACTTACATTATTAATGAAGTTCTTCATCAAAAAGATTAATCACTTTAAACCTTCAAACATAAGGGGATGGCTTTAGCAAAAAAATGTCAAAAAACATTTGATTCCACACCAGCAAGTAACTTCTTTTTGAACTATAAATTACATTATATGGATCGATAGTAGTCCACTGTTTGATTCTTTTCCTTTTGTTTTGTGAGACGTTTCCAGTTTTTACACACAATCTTTTGGTCATATTTGCACATGAAAATAAAAAATTTGAAATTTACTCTATACCAATTTCATGATCTATAACTGTAAGAATTTGTCAGAAAAAAGAGTACATGATCATTATCATTACCTGATTAATTGACAGAATAATTTCAGCATAATATTGTGCCTGATTTATAAATTCAACATCGGAAAACAAAAATACACTACAATTAATAATCGACATCAAAATCACAAAGTAGTTCATTGGTTTGATTTACTTCAACAATCTAATAAAAGAATAGGATTAAGTACAAGTAATCTCTTTTGTGGATTTGCTCAAGAGTGAGGCTACTTACAGATTGCTCAAACTATCTAAAACATGCATGCCCACAAATCCTGAAGTCTCTGCACTCAGAGATGTTCCCTTCTTCTTCTTCTTCTTCTTCTTCCTTGGTTTTGATTGGAGATCAACCCTCTGCCATCTCAGGGGTTACAGATCAGATCAGAGATGAAGAACTTTGCTAAGAGCCGTAATGCGATGTGATGCTGAGCGTGACCGTCTCTACGGGCTATATTAATCTAACGGTGGGAATGCGCTATAGCCCTGAAAGATGTGAAGTAATGACCACAGATTTTTTGAGTGGGATGCAATAGCATGTGAGCGCTCGTAATGTCGTTTTGGTGTATTGGTTTTTGCTTACAAAATTCATAAAAGCCACAATACATTCTCGACTACAACCTCAGGATAGATTATCAAAATCACTGCCCTCTTACGGAACAAACTCAAATATCTACTCTGTCACTTTGATGGTGTTTCACAGTATACATAAGCAAACAGACGATATCTTATTTCACAAATATGATGCAATTAAGTTTCTCAATCAAGTACACATTGCGCTCACGTCGTTATACATAAGCAAACATACGATATCTTATTGCACAAATATAAAGCAATTAAGCTTCTCAATCAAGGTTTTATAAATCTACGATTGGGTCATATAAGCCAACTACTAATTAAGGTGCTTGAACTATCGATTGATTTTGTGATTTTCATAGTTTTACCTTTAAGAAACGATTTATACATGTTGAGGAAACAGAATATATCAATTGTTGTGTGACTGTATTCTATATTTTATACACATATAGATCGTACCAGAAATGTATATACGTCCTCACCTATACCAATCATATTACATTTGGTTTGAAGCTAGGAAAAGTACTTATTTTGTCTTCCCTTGAGAAGGAAAACAGAATGGAAATGAAATTTATCGAGAAATTTTCATTTCGATGTAAATAATGTAAAAAGACTTATCCGGAATATCCAGAAAGTTGTAAAACGATCGTAAGGGCATCTCCAACAATCTTTTCTATACCCATACCCATACTTATATTTTGAGTCACCCAAACCCATTACTATTCAAACCCATATTTCATCTCCAACCATTATGTCAAAACCCATACTCATACCCAAATTTTAGTTATTTTATATAATTTCTGGACTTTTAATTTTGAATGATCATTCAATCTGGGCCGAGCATTTTTTGACCGTTGGAGGGTTAGAACAGAGCTCACGTGGGATGACCCATAGGTGTGCAGCTCCGGTTCCACTTGTGCGTTGCGCGTCTGCAACTCCCGCCCTTTTTTCTGTCGTCTAGCGTGCGTTCTCCACAGACGATGCGTCCCGCGTGTAGCTCCTGCCGCTGCCCAGTCCGTCACGTGTAGCTGTTGCCTTTTGCTGCCTTCTGGGTCCTGCGCCAAGCAATTTGGGTTTCCTCCTTGTAACTCGACCCATTTTGGGTGGTGAGTCTAGTAGGAACCTATAATTGGGTATGAGTTTTGATTGTTGGAGATGAATTTTTATGGGTTTTGAGTATAGGTATGAGAATAGCAACCCTTGTTGGAGATGCCCCTAAATAATGTATAGAGTAATAAATTAGTGATTCATTCTGAGTGGGAATGAACAATTTTCCGACCTAAATATCCCCTTTGTCAGGAAAATATTTCATCTCGTTTTGTTATCCCAAACACAAGAAAGGAACAACCTTTCCTATATTGTCGAATAATTTTCATGAACTAAACGAGGCGTTAAATATGCTTCATCATTCGTCTTAATTAGTATCAGGAATCCTCTATCATTTTTCAAGTCTATCAAAATGAACGTGCAGCGTCGATCTTTTAGTGCGGACATTTGGTTCTGGTGTGAGTAATATAGCTAAGGTCATCCTTGTGATTATTTGGCGGTCACTGCAAACAGAAAGGAGCAATGTGTCAATAGAACAGGCATTTCGGGGCCACGTTTCATTTGAACGTAAATAATCTTCCTAAATGCGTACCTGGTGACAACTATACCAAAATAGATAAGAAGCTAGACAAAGAGGAAATAATAGAATGATATATGGACAACCATATCCTGCTTATTGACTATAGTATTACGTCGACGTAGACGATATCACTCTTCTCCAACACACGTACTGACGACGGACGATCGATCCTTTCAAGGAGGGAAATTTGAACTTGAACTTCATGCATTTATATAGTGAAGCAGGCTAATTAGCGATCGAGAAACCGAAACTAAGAATATTTACAAAACAAACAAGGCCAACACACCTTGGGAACGACTCGCGCTTCTTAAAAATCAAAACTAACAAGCAATTATCATACAACAAACAAGCTGACCTACCTTAAGAACCACTCCTTGCAACTTCCTTTCTTTCGCGCTCTCGATCGATCATGATTCTCATACATATTCATATCTAGGTACATCTATCAAGAATCATTTTCTAACCATGCATGGATGGTTGATGGTTCTAGTCCAATCAGTTATATACGTATGTGTACGTCTGTATGAGCAAGTACATGTTGAAGGCATGCAAACGTGCCGTAATTTGGTACAGCGCAGGTATACTCATGTAAAAATCTAGTTTTATAAGACTAAAAGAGAGAATAAAAGTCCTTTTTTATAGTTTAGATATACGACCAATTAAATAGCTAGTTTTGCAGTTATATAAGGGGGAAAAAATTGGATTCTCATGCACGTCAAACTATGAAAGAAAAAGAAATTGCCAACTATATTGAAAATGTTTATAGATAAAAGACTCTTATTGATGACACTCACAATAATGCCGGCCCTTCTGAAGAATGCAGATGATCGACAGCTAAACCAAATGAGAAAAAGAATTCTTTGAAATTTTTCCAACGAACTACGTACTCTATTCAAAACATAATACTATGATTAAAATTGTTTGGAAAATGCTCTCATTTGGTCTGAACGGGAGAGTACGTTGATATGTTTCTCAAATGTCGAAAATCCTTCAACATGATTCAAAGAATTAAGGGTGTACGTAATGAACCCAAAAATGGTAATCAAAGAAGACATTTCAAAGATAAAAAATCAAGAATATATGTCGTTTGAAGAGAATGTATGCAACTATGCACAGCTATTGAAATTTGGAAAACTCCAACTAATTATACACAGACCTTTATGATCTACATTACATATTTACATGCAATGGACTGAGTGACAGTTTCACGTCTATTCTTTACACAAATTAAACGGAGCAATTTACAGTATTTGAATATCTATACGTACAAATAAGTTCTTGATCAACTCTGATCGAGTTAACTGTCCATATTACCATTGAAACAGAAGTGAAGTTAGTTAGCTAATTGGAAAGACTTTGCAAAGAACGCGAAAGGCTTTCTATATAAAGAACAAATCAAGAGTATGCTCAAATTCCGTTTTCATGCCAAATTAAGATCAATGCATAATGAAATGAGCTAGATAAGGCGAGCTTTGGAAAACAGTTTACCTTTCAAATGATTCATCGAAGGCTTTGGATTCGCAGCATGCACGTACTTGAATTGCAGCAAAAACTAGCCTTCTTGTGTATGAAGTTATGAAGGAGATCTCTGAAATTCTTAGCTAGGAAGATATAAGGAAGTAAGTACTCATTTCTCGATCGATAAGGATTCTCGTGCATTGCTAGTTATGTGTATAGCCCTTTGCTATGGAGCTATCCCAATCCTATGAATCCATGCACCATGCTAATCAAGCAGAAACGATCCACTGATACTTCAATGGGCCTACAATATTCCTGTGAGGGAAAGATCGACATTGTGTTCTTATATCAAATCACACAAGCCTCTCTTATATACCACAACTACATGCTGATGTTTCATTCTTCTGGGATGTAAAAACTAAGATTTTCCATGAAGGAAGTCTCACGTACATTGCTTGTCATCTTACTTATCCTGAAACCGTCTAAATATCTCGGTGTTTCCTCTTATCACATTCCTTGCACGAGTCGGTATTTTTATAACCTAAAACGGTATCTAGCCCCTGGTATTCTTACTTATCTATTCTTCTGTTGGATACTGATACTGTCCCTGGTATTAAATAGTTTCGTCACTACGTTATAGGAAACATCTTTGCTTGTGATGAATACATCAGACTTAGAAAAAAACTCATCGAGTTCCGATCGGTATGTACATTTTCTTTCTCTCTAAGATACGAATAAATATGTGTGCGCGTGCGCGCGTGTGTGTATATATACATATATTGTATGCAAAACCGCTTCTATGTTCTGTGGACTTGTTTTGACAGCAATCTATAAAACTTCAATGTTCTCAAATGCAAGCTAAGATCTAGCTGAGTATTCATTGAATCATTGTGTAGATATAAATGTGCAGTTACGTATAGCTTGGAATCAATTGAATAATAATATATGGATTCACTGAAGAGAGATACAAAAGACAATCCCTTAATATATTAGATCGATCTTGTATAGTGAAGCTAAGCTAGCCAGGTTCCAACGTACTGGTGTGTCTATTTTTGTAAAGGTCCGAGTCAAATTTCAACACCAGTAGCCTGCTGAAATAGAAACAGACAGATAACAAGTACAACTAATGGTACATATTACTGTCATGCATATTTTTGTTTATAAACAAGTTGGTCCTGGATTCATTCGATTCTTGTAAGTTTCTGAGCTTTTAGTTTCGGGGATGACACACGTACCTGAACACATGCATGTATGGGGGTATTGATTATCAGTGTTTCTTTCCTTTTTGAATTTTCAAGTTATTTTCCATTGACCTGAATATGCAGGAGTTTTGGTTTTTTTTGTTTTTCTCGATAAAATGCAGGAGTTTATTTTGTTGTTAATTGGTTTCAATTTGTTTTTGATTGAGCTGAATATGCAGGAGTTTTGTTGTTGGTATTATTGCTTCTGTCACGAACAGGAACAAAGAAACAAAAGCTAGCTTTCTGTTTAGAGGGATAAGATCGAGCATATCTGCACATGGATGCTAGCTAGGTTAATACAGGTCACCAGATTTTTTGTGCTTGCAGATATCTCTGTTTTAGTGCAACTGGGCTCTTGCGGCACGAAATTTCGGGTGAGATATAGGAATTAATGGTCACTCTGCTGCCTGCCTGCCTGCCTCTGCATTTAGTTCAAGTATAGGATGGAATTATTATTATTTTATCACTAATTTGACCTCATTGTCACCGAAAGTTTTTCTTTCGATGAACACCAAGGACAAATGTGATAATTAAATAAATTATAATACGCTATTTTCTTTTCATAAAGCAAATCACTTAATTTTCATTTATAGTGTATGATAAAACTCATGACAAAACTGCCATTACATACACTTTCTCGCTATCATATACAAAAAGTTGTGAAGGGACCTCATTATATGGTACATACAATAGAACCACTCATTTATCGCACTCACGTGTACGTTCACTTATTAAGTGAGCCTACTACTAATGACAAAGCTAGCACAAAAATAGGCTATTCAAAATAAAAATTACACTTAGGCCTCGTTTAGTTCATGGAAATGAAGGGAAAGAAACCAAATTCTTTGTATTTTCCATTAACACATGAGAAATTATAATTCCCATTTATTTTCATTTCAAGTGTTTGGTACTCACAAAGAAAGGAAACAAAATCATATAATTTTCAAAAAAAACATGTAGTTAAAAACGGTAAACACTAACTTAATTGGGGTCAATTTAATAAAAAAAAATGTAATAATTGCAAGAAATTGGGAGGGAAAGTGGTTCATTGGGTTGGGTGGAGGGAACAACTTTCCTATCTATTTTCCCTACAACTGGCCGGGAACCAATTTACTTTCCCACTATTTTCCTTAGGTTTCCAAACACAAAAAAGTAATGACTTTCCTTTCCTACTACTTTGATTCCATGAAACAAATATGGCCTTATATTTTGCCCTTATTAATAGGGCTAATAGGACTTGCAACAGAAACCAAATTACATTGGTAGAGTTCTTGGATCACACAAGTCAACCTCTTTTTTTCTTGACACTGGTATAATCTTCAGAAGTGTCAGAACCTGCATAGATAAAGGTTCCATCATTGGCTTCCACAAACCCTAATGCCCTAGTTGTGAGTTTGACATCATGGTTTTTTATTTTCTTGCATTCTACATAAGTAACCAGAGCATAATCAAAAACAATTTTCATTTTTTGTTTGAGAGGAGAAAGGTGAAACAGGACGTTGTCTTTTCAGTGTTGCATTGTAATAGTTCTCAGATGGTGCTGGCAGTGCAAGGATGTCAGAACCCACCCTGAATTTCACCCGAAGTAAATTCTGTGGGGACCGCCTTCAAGGAAAAATTTACCGAAAAATCGGCATAATCTCCTTTGAAAATGGACAACCCTTCCTAATAATACCTGCATGCACTTCAAAAGAATCCATTTATAATCCTCTACTCCTGGAGCCTTCGTGCTCCCCAAATCATAACACCACCCAAAATTTACTAATCCAAACAAATCTCACATCCAACCATTTATAGGTTCAGAGCAACTCTAACAGGAAGAAATGAAACAAAATAAATTAACAAGCGGAAGCTATATGATGACTATGCCTCATCTCCATGTACGCCCGACCTCGACTAAGCTAACCTGCAAGCTGGGCATTTTTAAAACGAAAGGCCCAGGGGAAAACACTTAACAACGTTAGAGTGAGTGGACAAAAATAAATTAATAAAAATATTTATGCTTCCCCATTTTAATTTCTAAAGAAAATATACTGCATGCGGCAGCTCAAAAGCGCTCAACACAAAAACTGGCAATTTCATGACTAGCTCCGGCTAGTCTCCATAACTCAAAGAAATACAGCCTCTCAGGCTAAACTATATATATAAACATATATAAGTGTATGTATTTACACTCGTCAGACTCCTTGTATGAATTTTAAGAACAAATTAGAAAAATAGAAATTCATACAAGGCTACTACGCTTGCGTCTAACGCTCACGTCACACCATAATGGAATTATACCTCAGTATGGCGGAAAAAGAACGAGTGTATATACGTGTGGACTCCCTATATGAAAACCTAAATAAACCAAATAAGAAAATAGTTTTCATATAGGGCTACTACGCTTGTGTCTAACACTCACGTCACACCATAATGATATTTTACCTCATTAAGGCGGATCAAACACGTATGGCTAGCTAGCATTTATATATATATACTATACTCACATAAACATCCAACAAACATATCCACCGAAAATCTCATTTCCGGGAACTCTCCAAAGGAGGAAAAATTGCCAAATATCCAAGAAATAAATAAATCTCAGCAAGAGAAATAAATGATCAACAAAATAATTCATCGCATGCTTTTCATTTAAAACAAAGGTCCACTCACAACTCTAGGCATAAACCCGACGAAATCCAAATCGTCACTCCAATAAGGTTTCCTCGAACCCTGGCACAAATATATAATTAAATTCCCAACTAAAATCCAATATTTAAACAAAATAGGAAAAATTAAATATGAGCCGCAACCACGCTCATCCTTGTCCAACTTCGCCTTTCCTAAAACGAAACGATCCAACTTTAATACTATAATCGGCAGCCGTAATTACAACCTCTCCAGAACAACGACTTAAATCCTACGGCCGGATTCTACATTAATTAACCGCAAAAAATACCAAACTTTGGAAAATCACAAACCTATTCAAAACTCATCCGAAAATTCCATAATTTACATCAATATACTCCTCTTAATATTCCACATTTAAAAACATTAAAATCTCCCAAACAGCTCCGGCGCCGGCAGCGGCGGCCAGAGGCCGATTTCGGCGACCTCCAATTCCTATGAAATTTTGACAGAATAATCCTTTCATCATGCTCTACAACTTTCCTAACTAGCACAAACCCAAAATCCAAGCCTAGCTATGCCAATCGAGCAAAAACATCCAAATCGCCCTAGAACTTCCACCTCAAATTTCTCCTTACCTGAAGCGAACCGGAGTGAGTCCTTTTAGGGCAAGGCAGCTGGGTTGGAGACCTACAAAACCGTACCAAGCTTGCCCGGATTGGTGGCCGGAGGAGGGAGTTCCGGTGATGGAACCACCACGGCAGTCGCCGCTTTCAGGGGAAAGAACGCCCTCACGGTGGAGCTAGGGCAGCCCTCACCGGCCTAGAATGGAAGCTGGGTCGGAGGGCAACCGAACGGGACCGGAGCGGCAGCGGCTGGTGGCCGGACGGCGGTGGACGGACGGCAAGAAAAACTGGTTGCGGGAGGGGCTCGGGTGGAAAATCGGGAGAGAGAGAAAAAAAAGAGGGCTGGGCTTTTGACCACCTCTTGACCTGGTCCACATCCTTATACAACCCAATTCCAAAATAAAACAACCCGAAAAAAAATAATACCCGAATAAAAATTACCTTTTACTAGCTAAAATTTACCATTTTTACCGTCGTCATAATTTTCTCCTACGAATAATCCTCCGCATATAATTGTCCCCGAAACCCCTCTAGGGACCAATTAAACTATTACCTCAATGATGGAGACGGTAAAATTCTTATTATAACCAAGCTAGTAAATAAGGTAAAATATAAGGGTCGGGATGTGACAAAGGACCTCAGTAGCCTCTTCACATTTCAGCCAATTCATTTGTTCAAAATCGGTTTACGAGACTTCCCCTGCTCTTTCGGCTCAAAAGACCTCTTGCCACATAAGGCAAACTTGGGGTTTGAAGACCCTAAAACTTACTCCTCCATCAATTAGCCCAACTCTTGTCAAACGTCCAAAGGATTTTAGCATTTCAACCCTAGTCGTAGTAGTAGGTTTAGGCATTATCAAATAGACATCATTCTCATGCCAAATCAATTTACACAGTGATTACAAACATCCAGGTTCTCAAAATGAAATTCAATTTCAGCCTTGTTTTCGGGTTAGCTCACGGTATTGGCATCAGGCTGCGTGTCTATACGAAATGGGCTTCGTCACGTTCTTTCCTCTCAAACCTGTCAAAAGAGACAATACGTCGGAGGGCGATTCTTTCCTTTCAGGCTTGTTTCCGAGTGACTCGTGGAATATTTCTAACAAGTCCCCTAAGTCCCCAAAAGAACATCGCTTGGGTGGGGATTTTCGTGCCTTTGAAGTGCCGGGTGACTCGTGGCGAGTATGTGACAGTGTCAAGGTTCTATGTGGGTTTTGGCAATATTGAATGACATTTCGACGCGTACAAGGTGTGTAATAAAAGGTGTTTTACTAATCGAGGGGTCTATCTCGTATTTCGAGACGAGGGGTGCATTGGTGGATGACGTGGCGCATTTGTAGCCAGTGGTTAAAGATAAGATGAATGGCTGAGAGTGACTCGAAGGTGTCTATATAAACTGCTGCCATTCTTTTCCTTAACTTTTCTTCAGTTCCTGCATGTTTTGAGTGAAAAAGTGAGACAGAAGAAGAAGAAAGTTGCTTGTTTGTGTTGTTTGCCGTTGTTACGTACTCTGCTTGTCGTCGTGCTTTTGCTCGAAAAATGTGCTCCAAGTATGTCTTGGATACCTTGTTTTGGGTTTTTTCTTGTTTTTTTTATGTATCCAATGGTTTCTGAGTTCAAAGTTATTGGATTTGAAAAGGTCTGTTGTTGATTGTGAAATTGGGATTGGGTAGGCACAAATTGTAGGTCTTAAGGGTTCGTTTCTGGGAATTTTGGAAATTTTGGAAATCAAATGTAGGATTTTGAAAACTTGGGGCTTTAGGGCAACTCCAACCATAGTGTTATAAATTGAGTTTTATATCCGTTATAAGATCTCTTATTGCACTATTTATATAAGACTCATTTTCTCAATCATCTCTAACAATGAGTCGTATATGAGGTCTTATATTCACTTTAGTTTATTTAAAATAAGTTATGGGTGGTATATATTATATTAAATAATATGTTAAACATATTAAGTTAATAAAACTTCACAATTTTTATTTTTATCACAAAATTTTAAATTATTCTTATCATTAAATATAATTTTTTAATTCAAAAAAAAAATATATACATACTAACTTTTTGTCATGTTATGTCGGCATATATGACAAACAATCAAATTATTTAGTAGATATTATCTTGCGTTGTATCGGTATATACAACAAACAACTGAGTTCGGATGTGATAATCGTCGCCACGTGTCAAACACTAATTGACTATTTAGATTACGGGTTATATTTGTTCGACAAGTGTCATATCTTATATGTTGATATCATCTCAATTTGTCTATAAATATAAGGTCATCATCATCCTCATTCCTCACAAATTCACAAACACTTCTCATATCAAAATTTCTTTTTCTATGTCTTTATTTTCTACCGATACCGTAAGAGTGATGCTAGTAGAGTCAACCAAGAGAAAAAATTTAGGAGTATATGATGACATGGCGGATCGTGATGTTTGGCACGAAATCCGGGACAAGGGCGCGATCAGGAGGAGATATGATTTTGACCTAAAGATAAATAGATCGACCTATTGCGGTGCTAGATATGCCTGGTAACGAGTTTGTTAACTTTCGATTAGAGCAAGGAGCTTATGACGAGATTCCGAAACCGGTGGCAGAATGGAGAGGTATGGCTGTATGGCCTGAGGATGAGGAAGAAGAGGAAGATGTGATTGGGGTGGACCATGAGAGTGTTCCAAGGGATGAGAATATTTTGGTTGAGGGTGTGGACGTTAACTCGTTGAAGCTGATGGTAATGATGAGGAATTGGAGAAAGCGCCGGTAGAGGATAATGTGCAAGTCGTGGATAATCATTCTGTTGAGGGTCACACTAAGGATGAGGATGATGGCGAGTTTAAGGAGGAGACCCAAGAAGAGGACTGTGCAATTCTTAAACAAGATGAAGAAAAGGTTCTATCGCGAAAGAGTCAGGGTGAGGTACGTGGGATCTGAATCAAAACCAACTTCAAAGAAAAAGAAGAAAGACAAAGGGGCAAGCTTCTCTCAGGAACGCCACAAGTCTATGTCTGAGATTATGAAATCTTTACAGGGTATCGGGGTGGAGGACCCGCATGTGTGACACATGGCTTGTGACTTGCGCCATTGTGAGGCAGATGCATACATATTCGACCAAGAGGATTCCAAGACTGTGTTGTACCGGTCTCAAGAGAAGCTAATGCGAGTAAGTGTAGCTGAGTTTTCGTTGTTGTTCTTGTTGTTGTTTTTTTTTTACTCATGTGTCCTGATAAAAAGTGTGAAGATGATTTACGTGCAAGCGAGAAGGTTATTGCTGAGATTTAGAGCCGGGAGGCGTCATTGCGGGAAGAGCTTAGGGTGGCCCAAGAACAAATTAAACGAGAGCAGGCTGCTTTGGTCACATGCCGTAAGGCGACACTGGTGCTACTGTTGCTCAACTGCACAAAAATATAGATCTTCTAAAAAACAAAGTGATAGAATTTGATGGGGTGGTCGCGAGTTTGCATCAAGAATTGAAAATCCGGGATGAGCAGTGCCAAACTCAAGATCGAGAGATTGTTATGCTCGCGGAGCAAAATCAAACTCTGACTAATTAGGTGACCAGCATGGGGTTGAAGCACCAAGAGGACCTGGAAGCGGCAAAGAAAGCTAGTGTCACCGAATTTATTAAGTAGTCCTAGCTATTTGGCGGAGATTGAGAAGGTGAGGAGGCAAGGAATGGTAGATCTCGCTAACAAGGTCAACTGTTTGGGTGGATTGATTCAATTGCCATGGAAGCTTATTTTCAAGCCAAGAAGAGAAAATTGGAAAAAGTCAGACGGTTTTTGGTGAGCAGCAAGAGCAGATTTAGTGGGAGCAAAAATCAAAGAGTGATCGAGATACTTCGAGGACCCCTCATCCCTTGTCGGGTCAGTTGAGTGACATCATGTGGCCAAGGACTCCAGGGGCGGCTGTTGTGGAGGCTCATGATGATCCTAATGTTCAAGTGTCTGGTGTAAGAAATATGGGAGTGACCCCTGTGCGAGCGTCACCAAGTGGCATTGTTGGCGGTCCTCATCGGATTGCCCAGGAGGGTCAAGAGCTGTCGAAGCATGTGGTCATAAACTCGGGTATGGCGTGATGCTTCCTAGGCTGGTCGTGGTCGCGGTCATCGTTAATTCGTTCTGGATATTTCTCTATCTTTTGTTGTGTCATGTTTTTAAATTTTTGCTTAAATGTTGAACAGTTTTGCCATGCAATGGTGCTTGGCTTTATAATGTTGCGGGGGTGGCTTTCACTGATATATTCTGCTTCATATTGTCCTAAATAGTGTCTTGAAAGTTTTTCCTTAACATGTTAAGGTTTGCATTTCATCTCTTCTGATATGACATTGCAAGAAAGGTTGTAGTGCACATGTTCAGCCTAGGCACTTGACGCAATTGTTGTGTCTTAAGTCACATGTCCTCACTACGAAAACAGGTGATTATCATTGATAGCACTAGCAAGTAACCAAAATGGGCATTTCCATTTCAAAACAAAGAACAAAATTATACTTCGCTCATTTTTCTTCTTTTTTTTTTATTGTGAACCCTAATTCAGGAAGAGGTTGGTTTTTGACCTCTTTCTTTCGATGAATAGAGAAAGACGGAATTGGAAAAGTCAGTAAGAAAGAAAGGGATATGAGGTTGTAATTGGAGTTCTGAAAGTAATCCTGAAAATAAAGGCATGTGCGCGACAAATGACTACTTTTAACAGAAATTAATGCTAAAAATAAAGGCATGTTTCTTTATCTTTTGCAAAGTGATAGAATATGTCTAGAGACAGAGGCTCCTCATTCTCTCTAAAAATTTTCTTCCACATCTACTGGTTTGAGAATCCATCACCATTCCCCTGCCACCCATTCCACCCACCATCACCTCTACCTCCATCTCCACCTTCACCCAACCTCATTGATCAACTAGATATGCCTTCTGCGCCATCTACCAACTCCCTCTCCTTCATTTCATCAGATCTGTAGTGACGGAGTGATCTTTGTCTCTCTCCACTCACAGCTCATCTCCATCCCACGTTTCCTTCTTCTCCACAAACCAAATTTGCTCCACCGTATCTTTCTTTGGATGGTTTTAACTACGGTGAGTTCTAGATCTACTGTCTTCACCATTAAGCAAGCTTTCGCTCGTTAGCAAATTCTTGTCCAATCTAAAGAGGCTGTTTAGATTGCTTTAACAATCACTGCCTCTATGGTTACTTTGGTTTCATTGAGTCCTACTTGTGTTCCAACCAGCGGAGGAGGTGGTGTGATGTGGTTCCACAGTGGCTATTATCGTCCAAGAATTGGCTTGAATTTGGTGGTGGGATTGTGTAGCGGCAGATCCATAAGTGGAAGAATGTTAGGTTTCTAGGGTTTCTGGTTTTTATTTAGGCTTTATCTTGTATCTTGGTTAGACCCAATGTTGAAATTTTATGTTTTTTGGGCCTGTGTGCTTTATCAGCTGGGCCAATGTGCCTCTTTTGCTGAGGCCTATGTGCCTCTTATGTTGGGGCCTTTATGTGCCTCTTATTCTAGGGCTTCTAGATGCCTCTTGTAATTTATTTGATCCTTATGATCTTCTAATAGAGTTTTCTATTAAGACAAAAAAAAAAAAAAAAACAATGTTTCTTGTACTGTTCTCTTTTCCCAGAAGATGATTTGATTCGAAGAAAAAGGTTCTTTAGGTTGTGGATATTCGAAGGACTTGTTCAACACGTCAAAAGGGTCACTTCGCAAGCAGCTTCAGAAAACCATGATGGAACTCATTTTTCGTAGAATGCTACAAGTTGTAAGGATGAAACTGGATGGCCAAAGGCATTTAAGATGCATGATCTCATGCGGGAGGTTGCGCGCTATCAATATCAGAAAGAGAGAAAAAATTGTTGTGTAAAATGGGAAAGAAGTAATGGAAGAAATTGGATCGCGCCATTTTTCAATTCAAAGCAGTGAAGGAATAGAAATGAAATCATTCACAGAATCACAGGTATGTCAAAGCTGCATACCTTGCTAGTGTTTGTCATTGGCCTAATCATTGTCTTTCTCGAACGCATTGTCTTCCGGATTTAAACTATTAGGGGGTCTAAGTTTGGAGGATATGCCACTTGATAAACTGTCATATGATCTAGAGTAATTATTCAACTTGAGACATTTGAATTTGAAAGGAACTGCAATTAGGGAGCTTCTAAAATGATATCTCCATAACCTTCAAGTCTTGGACATTAGGAACACAAAGATTGAGGCACTTCCAAGAGGGTTTTCCAAGTTGCAAAATTTGTGCCACCTAATGATGTATTATAATGATAAGGATTATAATGATTTCAAGATCCTAAAACCGAAGAAATTGCAAGTTTTGGAGTAATAGCAACATACACTAAAATATTAATGCTACATACAGTAAAATATTTTAGAAAATGTGAATCTCACCGCTTTTGTTTCATCAATATTAATGACATGGATTTTGACTAATTCAAAAATACATTTCCTTGAATTATTTTATTAGACAAAAAAAAAAAGGAACAAGAAGAAGAAGAAGAACTCTAGTTTCCATTCAACACATTTGTGTTCCTTAACCACCATTTAAGCCCACTTTCTAATCCAAATCTACCCTCCATGGGTTGCTTTCTGTGCATATATATTGCCAACATAATTGATCATATTGATTCACGATCGATACTATAGATTGCTCACGATATTGAACGTTTTTCGCCTGATGTTAATTAATGTTATCATCCCATGAATCCTAACTTCTCTCATGAAGTGTAGATACCTAATACAATTTGAATTACCACAATGTAATTCTATGAAGATTCACGTGAGATTTGTAAACAAGCAAGTTTTTTGTCTTTAGTTTCTGATGTTCATGAACAAAGTCTCCAAATATGAAGAAGTGAAGAACTCCAACTCCAATTAGACTTGGAAAGAATCTCCAATTAAATCATGAACGGGAATTACTCACACCAATTAATACATTTTCTATTAGGAAGTATAATTGCTATAGTTTAGCATAAGAGTAAATGACACTTTAGTACTAATTTAAGCTTCATTTTGCCCATTTAAATGTTTTTAAAAGAAATGTGTCAACTTTAATATAAGGTGTGTAAAATGTGCCCTATTGGACAAAACTTTTTTAATGGGCCCATTTTTAACAGTTTTTTCTGTCGAAAATACCCTCAACCCGTGGAGTATATATACCAGACGAGATCCATTTTCAAATTTCTGTTTTCAAGAGAGAGAAAGTTTACGATCGAAGAGAGAGAGAGAGAGAGAGAGAGAGAGAGAGAGAGAGAGAGAGAGAGAGAGAGAGAGAGAGAGAGAGAGAGAGAGAGAGAG
>NC_020497.1:7840836-7842394 GCF_000184155.1 Fragaria vesca subsp. vesca
CCTTTAGCCTTGTGTTTTTGTGATTCAGAGACTGAAGAAAACTGGTTGTTTTTCTTCAAGAACTTGAAGGCTTTGTTGGAACCGCAAGGAAGGATTATCACATTCATTAGTGATCGTGGTGTTGGTTTGTTGAAGGCATTTGATCTCATTTTTCCTGGTAATCCTCATCTTTACTGTTATCATCATTTGCGATACAACCTTAGTCGAAAGTATAAGAACAAAAGAGGGGAAATTGTTGTTGCTGATGTGTTACAAAAATTCTTTAAAGTGGCTTATGCATCGACTGAGAAGTCTTTCTACTTTCATTTAAAAAATTTGAGAGATGAGGGTGGTGCTGCTACTATTGATGAATTCATAAGGGAGATTCCATTGGAACATTGGTGCCGTGCTTTTTTTAAAGGTTGTCGGTATGGGATTATGGCAAATGGTATTGCTGAATCCTTTAATAACTGGATTGTTGCTGAGCGTTCACTGCCCCCTTTTGCTATGTTAAATCAAACTAGAATGAAAGAAATGAAGATGATGCCAGAAAGGAGTGTTGAGTCGAAATCTTGGACTACCAAGCTTACTCCTAAAATGGAGAAGAGGCTGAAAGAGCAGCTTGATAGGTCTCGTGTGTTCAGAGTGATTGCTTCCCATGAAAATGTTTATGAGGTTAGGAATGATAAGTACTCCTATTCAGTGGATCTCTCTATACAAGGTGCAAGACTTGATGTGTATGATTTCATTGATCCTTATTTTACTGCTGAATACTATAGGATGTGTTATAGCTTTCCTATTGCACCTCTGAGTAAGTGGATGCCTCTTGTTCTTCCACTGAGGACTTTATACTACCTCCTGTTACAAAGAGGCCGGCTGGGAGGCCTAAATCAAAGAGGATAGCATCTGCTGGTGAGAACAAGCTGATTCGATGCGGTCGTTGTAATAAGATGGGCCATCATAACAAGAAGAGCTGTACGGAACCTTTAAACATGTTGCTGTAGTTTCTTGTACATCCTTCTGGTTGTTAGTGGATGTTTGTAATTTGTTGTTTTTTAGATGTTTTTTGAACTATATTCAGATTTCTCTCTATTGTAAGGATTTTGATTGAAGATTTTTATGATGTACATTATTGTGGAATTCTCTTGACAATATTATTATGTTCATCTATCCCAAGCATTAAAGTTCTAAGGGTCAATAACTTTACACAGGATCTTTTTATTTTATTTTATTTTATTTTTTTCTGTTCTTCCCTCCCAAGTAATAAACTTTACTGGGGTTAGTAATGTTTCCAAGTCGTCAGATTTACTTGTTCTGCAGCCTAACACATACTTTACTACGGGTAGTAAAGTTTCCAGAACCTCAGTTTTTGTTGTTCTGCACCCTAGAACATATTTTACTAGGGGTAGTAATGTTTCCAGAACCTCAGTTTTTGTTGTTCTGCACCCTAGAACATACTTTACTGAGGGTAGTAATGTTGCCAGAGCAATAAAAAAACACAACTAAGGGGGTAGTAATGTTGTTCTGCACCCAGTAATAAACTTTACTGGGGGTAGTAATGTTTCCAAGTCTTCAGATT
>NC_020497.1:7842414-7895320 GCF_000184155.1 Fragaria vesca subsp. vesca
TGCATTCAAAAATACTCTATGAAAGGTATTAAATTTACATGAAAGTTTCCAGATGGTATCCTCATAGTCATTATAGAGATCAAATGAAAGAAAATAAATATACATACCAAAACTTAAGTTTACTACCCCTAGTAATCTGCTACTAGGGGTAGTACTAGGGGTAGTAAACTTGCAAAACAATATCTTGATGAAAATATAAGTTTTATTGCCCCTAGTAAACTTACCACAATCTCCATGTTCATGAATCCAACATGAAGTTTGGCAGCTTCTGCCCTTTCCTTCAACAACCTTATGTACACTTGCAGGCTCTGCGATCATCACATAAGTCAATATTATTAAATCTAAACTTAACTGAGTGGTGCTACTAAGGTGATATTTTTTATTTTTTTATTACTCACACTCGACAATATGTCTGAGTGTTCGATGATCATTTTCAAGTCACTCTTTGATAAACAGTGCCAGCCTTCAGGACATGTCCAGTACGCTTTCACTGTAGAAAAACATTGAATTCATACTCCAATTAAAACAAATATATTTTGTAATTTTGCATAAGCAAACTGTAAAGTTTTATATAATTGAAACTTACTCTTCCTTTTTGTTCGGGCGGGCTTCAAACCATTGTTTTAGTGCATTTTCAAATCGTCGCCCAGTGAATCCCATGTACTGTTGTCACACTTCAGATTCTTGATTATAATTTTTTTGTGGACTTGAATGTCTTTTGGAGTGCCGTACTCCCAGTCAGGGTCCTTTGTTTTCTTGGCGTTTCTAGGGTTCAGCTTCACATTTTTTTCTATCGACATCGGTTCCATTGCTTTCCTCTTCTTGGAATAAGTATTCATCTCTTTATCCTCTGTTGTTGCTGTTTGTTTGGTCGATGAAACTTGGGACTGAACTGTTGCAGAGATGACATTGTCCTTTTCTGTTGCTGATTGTCGGATGGATGCAGCTTGGGACTCAACTATCTTATCTAAATTACAAATGTCATCATCTGTGAGCGGCAAGTCCTCATAGTCGATTACTGGAGATACGTGATTCAGTGGTTGTTCATCATGTATCACAGCCTTCACAAAATAAAATAACACATGTTATTCTCAGATTTTAAACAATAACAAAACGTTTACTACCCCTAGTAAACGTTTGCCTGGGGTTTACTACCTTGCAACACAGTTTCCCTATTAAGTCTACTACCCCCTAGTAATTTTATATTCTCACTAAAGCTTCTGGTTGATCATCGGCAGATTGTGTTGTTTGTGCAGTTCCAACTTTGAACTTGACTATCAGGCTTCTGTTCTGGTTTTCCTGATTTTTTAATTTAAAAAAAAAATATTAGTTAACATAATAAAGAAAACAAAATAAAGTAAAAAATAAGTACTTAGTTATTAGTGTAAAGTAATACATCTTACATTCCCTTTTGTTTGTTCATCTCCTTGGCAGCCATACTCTTCCCCACCGAATTGCCTTTTCTGCTCGGGAGGTCCATTTGCTGAGGATTTTGTTTTTTTAAGCTTTCTCTTCAGAGCCTTATTGAGGCTGTCTTGCGCCCTTTTCTCCATCTCCAGCTGCTTTATTTTGTTATCGGCAAGCTATAACTTGTGCACGTAATCATTGATTCTACTCTGGAGTTCTTCGTTTGCTTTGCCGAGTTCTATTAGCTTCTCATTCAAATCTTCTGGGATCTCCTCCTCCAAGTCTGTCAGTAGTGTCTTAAAATTGTCGCCCACTCTTTTATTTTCTTCCACTTCTTGCTGGCTTGATAAAGGAACCTGAGACCAAATACATACATATAAGGATGAAGTTTACTACCCCCTAGTAAACTACTTTTTTCACAATCAGGAAAAAAAATGTGACTTACTACCCCCAGTAAAAGTTTACTGAGGGTAGTAAACTATGCCAAACAGGTTTACTACCCACAGTTAACTATGCCAACAGTCAACTATTGATTTAGAGATGATTATACAGTTTACTGCCCCTAGTAAACTGTATATCATACACTACTTATGCAATGAAAAGTGAAGTTTACTGCCCCTAGTGAACTATTACTAGGGGCAGTAAAGTATGTCAATGCACTTTTATTTTATTCATTTTTTAGACTTACCCATTCTTCAAAGCTCGGGGTGCCATGTTCATCTGGGGTGCCATGTTCATCTGGGGTGCCATATTCCTCTGATCCGGAAGTGCTTTCTTCCTCATCCTTCCATGGACCTTGAGCAACCAGTTCCTGTTTTTTGCAAAAATAAGATTTGTTCAGTTTTTCAGAAACATCATCTAAGTACAATGCTGTATAATATTTGGAAAACCAAAAACCAATTTTTACCTCAAGCTTTTTCGGTCTCTTTAGATAGTCGCTTTCGTAGATGATGCCATTTGTGGACCATCTTACAAATCTTGGCATATCTGCTCGTTTCTTCTGGATCATTTCCTTGATTTTTGTACGCTCCAGGAAGCAGTACAGAGGCAGAACTACACAACTATTCAGACCCTTTGGCTTGCCCTTGACATGCTTTTTCACTCCTTCATGGAAGGCTTCAATCACCTTTCTTGACCAGTTTATTTTGTTTATTGCTTCTAGGTCCTCACATGTCAGCACCAATTGCCATTCAATTTGGCTTCCAGATGTGCTGAAGAAGAAAGTAGCCAGTAGGTACATTATTATCAAGGAAGCAATTTTCCTTGGTTCTGCCTCCTTGTTCTTAATCTTGTTGAGCTCTTCTGTCAACTTGTCGTGGATCATCTTCCTAAAGATGGATCCTTTCGTTTTGCCGAATATGGTTGACTGTTGGCTGCTCTTCTTTCTCCTGGAGATTTTCTCTTCCTCATTCTCACCTTCTTTTGTTAATCCAAACAAAAGATGCACATCTTCTTCTTTAATCTCCATTTCTTTTTCTCCAAACATGAACTTTTTTGTCTCCTTGCAATAGTGCCTCAATAAAATTTCTATATCCAACTCAAATCTGCTGACCTAATCCGCAACGATTCTCCTGGTTCTAAATGCGTTAATCATTTCACCAAAGCAAGTTTGACTGATCAGCTGCCATGCTTCTGAGGGGATTTTGTCACTGTGACTCTCTATTAATTTGAAGAATGTTACCAGAGTACATTTCTGTTGAGTGTGCGGAATCTTTTCCAAGTCCTCATCCTCGTCCTCCTCCTCATCCTTGTCATCCTTCTCTATTTCTTCCACTTCTAATGCTCTCATCTCTACAAAATACTGTTCCACTTCTTCTTCTTCTGTGTCATCTTCTTCTTCTTCTTCTTGTCTCGCTCTTTTTGTGGAACCTTCAATTTTTCCCGTTGTAGATATGAGAGCAATTTCATGTTTGTGTTGACAGATGTTGATGGTGAGCTTTCCTCAGACTCTGGACTGGTAACAAGTTGCCTTCCTGTCATCCTGCATATGCAAAACATCAAAGTTTTACTACCCCAAGTGATCCTGCCTTTATAAACTACATATTACAAAGTTTACTACCCCTAGTAAATTTCAACTGGGGGTAGTCAACTTGCAATAGAATATCTCCAAGGCCAATATACACTCTGAAAGAGAAACAACTGATGTGCAAACCAAACTCTATTTTAGTACCCCTAGTAACTTCTACTGGGGGTAGTAAACTTCTATTTCCAACACCATTATACACATGCAAACCTAAAAAACAATTCGCATTCAACAAAATCAAAGTTTTACTACCCCTAGTATTGAACACAGCCATTAGACACATCCAGACAGTGGAAAATAACTGACATGCAAACAAAAATTAAAGTTTACTACCCCTAGTAAAGTTTTACTAGGGGTAGTAAAGTTTCCACACCGTTTCTACATTGCCATAAAACACATTGAAGCAGAGAAATATGAACCCAGACAACATTATTGGGGGTACAAACACAGATTTATGCTAGGGTTTCTTTTCACCTGAAAAAGAAGAATTTAGCGCGATGTAGTGAAACAGCGGCGGCGATGTACTGAAGCAGCGGTGTTGAAGTACTGAAGCAGCGGCGGCGATGTACTGAAGCAGCGGCGGCGATGTACTGAAGCAGCGGCGACGATGTACTGAAGCAGCGGCGATGGATTGAAGAAGCGAAGGCTAAGGTCTTGATGGAGTGAGGAGTGAGGCAGCAGCGTCGATGGATTGAAGAAGCGAAGCGGCGTCGATGGATTGAAGAAGCGAAGCAGAGTGGATTGAATTCGGAGGAATTGAATTGAGTGGCGTTGATGAAGGAATTGAATTCGGAGTGGGTTGGAAGCGGTTATTAAGGCTGGGGTATAACTGTATTTTTACTAGGAAACATTGGTTTGGGCTGTGTAATCTGTTTTTGATTGATTTGGGCTAGAAAAATGTAGTATTTGTGCATTAGGGCTTTTTCCCTTAGCATAATGGGAAGTAAATATTTTTGAAAATTAATAATGAAATAACATAAACATAGTTATGGAAATTCAAATCCATGTAAGAGATATGTGGCACTGCCACATCATTTGGAATATTATTTTGGTATAAATTTTTGTGCTCTCAAGCATTTTTGTTTGTCAAGAGTTCAATCCGAAGGGAACAACATTAGACTACTTGGGAACATGACACAGCTTTTGACCAAAAAAAAAACTTGACACAGCTTGCAAGGATTAGCATAACTGATGTCACCGAGAGATGAGATGGACTACTTAATCCAAAAGATGAAACTCCTTACAAGTTTGAGCTTGATGGTAAAGGATGAAGAAGAATTTCTTCGAGTTGACAAGGCACTTCTTCACCTCCTCCCCACCTAAAAAGCTTAGTTACATTGGGGAACTGCAAAAGGTGTCGCATTGGTTTTCTTCACTCCAGAGCCTGACATCCATGCATCTGTATTGGCCTGGACTTGATGAAGATTTGTTATCTCACACTGAAGAACTGCCATTTTTGGGTAGTCTTAACTTAAATGCATATGTTGGCATTGAGCTCCATTTCGGTAGAGGCTTTTTGAAGCTCTTAAATTTTCAGTTGTTTTTTGAAATTGAAATTTTCAGTTGTTAAATTACGCCTCAACCAGTAAGGTAACAGTGGGCAAAGGGGTCTTGCCAAGACTCGAGTACCTAAAACTCAGTAGCTGCATGGACCTCAACCAGTAAGGTAACAGTGGGCAAAGGGGTCTTGCCAAGACTCGAGTACCTAAAACTCAGTAGCTGCATGGATCGTTAATGATATTGCCTCATGGTTTGGAACACCTTACTGATCTATAAACATTGAGCTTGGAGATTCTCTCCATCCAGCTTATAGTACATACGAGATGAAGGTGTGGATCGTCCAAATGTACAACAAATCCTTAAGCTCAGGTGGGAGGTCCAATAATGTAACAGGTTCTAATGGTTATACCATATTTCGGTGTGCTGAAGTTGTTGAATCTCTTGCAGAATAAAGTCCTAGAAGTGTTTAAGTGCCCGCCTGACCGATGCCGGTGCCAGAATGTTGTGTTTACAACAGATCATTATGTTTATATCACTTTATATTGTTTGTGTTTGCATGTTAAAATGTATACAACTGTTTATTTTAGCAGTGGCAATTGCTGATGTTAAGCAGTGGATGCACAATTCATCTTTTATCAACATATCAGTGGAGTGATATGTTGACACTTTGATGTCTTTGTTGATCAGATCTTATGAATTCTGCTCAAAAACCATGTTTAGACACGGCTACTCTAAATTACAAATCCAAAACATTACAAAATCCTCCCCAAGTCTTCTTCAGAGAACAAAATTTCATCATTCCCATCCTCTTAAGGAAGCCGGGATGTCAGTGGGTTATACTTATAACACATCCAAGTTGTTAAACACAACCATAGTATGTGCACAACCATCCTATTACTTGAATACCATCAAAGACATGATACTAGAAATAAATTGGTGTGAGAATTTCCGGAGCAGATGAGTATATTTCCAACTTTAGGGTTCAAATTCTTTAATAAGTAAGACAATGGGCAGTTGGGGATTTAATTGCCTCTTTTGGTTAGGAAAAGATTGTTCTTAGCTTCATTAGGAGACCTTTTGAATTGTCTCCATTGCAATTGGGGAAAGATTTTTCTTAGCTTCATTAGGAGTCCTTTTGAATTTAGGGAAAGAGCTATTAACTAGTCCATAACTCTTATATATATAGGTCCCTCAGCGTAACTCTTCTTCACAAACTATTCTCAGCACAATTTGCTTTAGCTAGCAGAGATTCATCAAGCAAGATTCAGCAATATGTCACAACAAGACAACAACTGGTGGTCGACGACAGAAGTAACAACCCCGAAGTCCAAGGGATCTGTGAAATATGAAGACCGAACGTGCCCACCGCCTCCACAAAAGACTCAACAACCTCCTCGATATGATAGCTCTTCTGTCCGAGCTAATTTGTCTCAAACCTTCGAGGTGCAGTATGTCACAGACAAATTTGACAACATGCAAACCTGACGAGTTTGAACTGTACTTATGATATTTTTATCGTTTTATGCGACAAGTGATATGAAAACTTATGATGTAATTTCTTTTCCTATTTCTTGACTATCATCAAAGACATGATCCTAGAATAAATTGGTATGAGAATTTCCGGAGCAGATGAATATATTTCCAACTTTAGGAGAAGAAAATTGAGCAAACCTAATTCTAGATAACGGTAAAACAGGGGCCATTTAAAAAGGAAAAGACTAGTCTAACAAATAAGTCCTTTCATATGACCCAAATGTCAAGAAAACAAGCATAAAGGGGCAAAAAAAAAATATCAAACTACATGGGGAACATATGAACCGACCGACTGAAATTTACAATTTAAGTCATAAAATTTTCTAACAAAAAATTAACACAGGAAATCCAATTATTCTAGTTAGTTTCCTGCTTCAGATGAAAGAAATGAACCCAAAACTCAAATGTCATCGAGACTGTAGGTGGGATCCCCTTCACCATCTCACTTGCCACCCAAGGTTGGGAAGTGAGAAGGATCTTCAATTGGTGGGGCTCTCACGCTGCTTTGTGGGTAGTTGCTGCTAGACCCTCCTCTGGGACCGCGACCACGGCCACGGCCACCACGAGATGGGTAAGAGAACCTTTCTCCTTCAGCTGGCTTCAAGAACTCATTGATGCTGACAGACTGAAACAAAACAAGAGAGAGCAGTTCAGAGGCAACCAGGGAAAAAAAAGAAGTGAAAACCCTACAAGATGATAACATAACACAGCCAACAACAGAAAGCTTCATAGCATATCACCAATTAATGAACACCAATGTCTCAAAAATAACAGAAATTCATATTCAGTGATATTGTCAAAGAAACAAACACATTCCTCGGCATTTCAAGCACATTAAAACCCGACAAGAAACTTCAAGCAGATGAAATTACGAAGGATACCATGAAGGTGAATTCTTTTCAAAAACAGGGAGAAAATTTGACCTAAATTTTGGTATGTATGTTCCCATTCCAAATAAAAACAAACTTAATGATTGGATTTATAGCACTTAATAATAACCAGAGTAAACAAAAGAGCAGTAACCAACTGGAATAGGCGCAAGTACCATGAAATATCCAAACAAAAACGCTTCCACGTTGTTCAGAAGGGCTATTTACAATTCTAACGGGCTCACTTTGCAAGACTTCCTAAAAGTCCAGAGAATCAAAAAAAATAAATAGTCTCAATTACAGACATAATTAGCAGTAGTACCTTTTTTGCCTTTTCTTCCTTTTCAGCAGATTCTTTCTTCTTATCCTTGTCAGATCCCTGTGAAGAAAACAATTCAGGTAGCAATGTCAGGTAATAGGTTGATGTCAGGTTCACAAGATAAACAAAACGATCAGCAGTTCTCACCAATTTAATGAAGACATCATCATTCCCTTTCTTGTTTGAAATCTGTTGCAGAGATTCAAATTCCTTAGTATCAACCTTCCTTTCTTCAGTCTTAAGTGCCTGCAGGGCCTTCCTTTTCTCTTCAAGCACCTTCTCATACTCTTCAAGTGTCATTTCCTATAACCAAAAAACAAACTGGGTTAGAAAATAGAGTGGTCGATAGGCCCTAGAATATCAGCATAAAAAATGTTCATATTCATTATTGTATTCACTAAAGATACTTGCAATGACTTTTAAAATAGTGCCTTCCAGAAACATTTGCAGCAGTATAGAAGGAAAAATTATCCAGCAACACAACTCATACACAGTATAAATACTTGCATTCTGATCCTTCAATGAATATGAATCTAATCATGAAATTCTAAAAGTACATATCATTTTAACTAGTACCATGATAAATCTATTTATCTAGTGCAGAGTAGTGTATTGCAAGTAAACTATCCAACAACAGATTCACCAGATAGCAATTTCAGGATAATATGTTATTTTGGCACGACTGTGATAACTCACCTTCTCCTCAGGTTCCTTTTCTTCAGGTTCATTAGCAGGGGTCTCTTTGCTGCCATCTGCTGCCTCAACCTCCCCCACAAGCTTCTCTTCACCCAAATTCTTTTCAGTTGCATCGACTCCTTCAGTCACCCTAAGTGTGAAGAGATGATAACCAAATGTTAAAGCAAACTAACAAAATTAAAGTACATATTAAACCAAATGAAAGGAGGTACAAGAAGAGAAAAAAGAAAAAGAAAAAAAGGATCATTTCAAGAATAGTTACTCAGGAAATTCATCAGTTTGTGATCCCCAGTTTCCACGACCAGAACCTTCACGTTTGAGTTCATTTCTGTACACATAATAGACATTAGAACATGTTAAACTTTAGGAACCTATTACAGACATAACATACTCTAAAATGGACAGCCAAAATAATACTCACCCGCGTCCAGTCCCACTACGACGTTCATAGTTCCTCCTCAGGCGCTCCTCATCACCAACTTCACCATTACCAAAACCACCGCGGCGACCACCTTGGTAAGCACCACGAGGACCACCATAGCTACGCCTTTCAGTTGTCCTCCCATCTCCATCTCCTCCATAGCCACGCCTTTCAGACGGCCTTCCATCACCATCTCCACCAGAGAAATGCCTTTTAGGTTGTGCATCCTCAAAAGCACCCTGACCAGCAGAGACTAGTTCCCGATTGTACCCACTGTTGTTTTCAGTATTGGCTGAATCACGATTGTAGCCACCGCCGCCGCGGCCACGCCCATATCCACGTCCACCACCACCACGGCCTCCTCTGCCACCTTCATTCTTTGATTCCCTCACTGCACAAGATAAAACAACATCTAACTAGTAAGACAAATAAAATCGAAATAAAACCTTTAACTGAACACATCACAACAAAAGATTCAAGTTGCCATGATAAAAACAGGAGAACACTTTTCCTAATATATATGACTTTGTGAATGGAAAAAATCATGCATGACACACAAACCATGACAGGGTAACAAATGAGCAAAACAAACGTCTACCCAATGTGCACATATGTTCACGTTCCAATTCATGCATTTTGTATTTGCAGGACCAGTGTGCACTCTTATGCAACTAATTCAAACTTCCATCTCCCCAGAGCATTAGAATACACAATCGATGTGCAGAAACTCACCAATCCAATTACCCAAAAAAAAACTCCACCAATACATTTCATTGGAAAACCAAAACAACAAGAGCCAAATCTTAAAAAAAAAAAAAGAATAATAATAATAATAATATTAAACTTTCAATCAACAAACCACAAAGTAGGCAAAGAAACAAAAGGGAACCCATATCCAATCACAACTCCATCTACACAGCATCTCCCAAATATAAAACAATCCCAATAACCTCAAAGAAAACCAAGAACACAAAGAAAACCAAGATATAAAGACAAAAGCTTACCAGCCTGAGCAGGAGCTACGGGCTTGGAAGGAAGCTTAGCGGGCTTGGTGTCGACACCAGGTTTGGTGGGCTGAGCTTTCTTGGGTGCGGCAGCAAGCTTCTGCTGCTGAGCAGCCACAAGCAGCGATGGGTCCTCGGCGTCATCATCGCCCAACAAATCAAAGGGGTTCATGGTCGCCATTTCGTCACCCACAAAAACCCTAAATTTCCTTCCTGAGATTCTTTACAGCAGAGACCCTACCTCACCAAGACCTCCATGGATGAACAAGCTACGAGATATAGGATTGAAATGGATCTGAAAGGTTGATGCTTTTGGGGTCTCTGAGGGATATGGGGAGAGAGAAAAACCCTAGCCGCAAGAGAGAAAGAGAGCACTAGTGGGAGTCGAACCTAATCTTTAAAATTTCTCAATTTATTGTTTGGGTATTGTTCGTGTGGTCTTTCAATTTCATATATAAAAATATATTAGACAGGCCCAGAAGGGGCAAACGTTAATCACTTAGACGCATGTTCCGACTATGCATTTTACTGTTGTAACGGCACATTGTCTGTCAAATGGACGGAATCAGATTTGCTGACCAACAATTGCCGTGACCAACCAATCATCTATCTCTCTCTCTCCCTCTCGCTTCTCTCTCTCTTTCTCTCCCTCTCTCTCTTTTGATTGGTTGGTCACAGCTGAATCTATTGGTCAACAAATCTGATTCCCAAATTAACAACTTTGAGACTCGAAACTAGATCCAAGAGCACATCCAACTAAGCAAAACTATTGAGTGACTAACAATAGTTTCTTTTAATTTATTTCACCATGTTAGGTCAGTCCAAAAATAAAAAGCAAAAGACGATGTTAAGGTTCTTTAGAACTTGCTACGTCTAGAAGTTAATCATTTGACAGGTTCGGCACATGTGAAATAGATTAACTATGTATTGCAGCACAATTTGACCATTTTGACAACTTCAGGATTCGAAATGGTTTAGAGATCACATCTAAATAAACAAGAACCACTAATTCATTTGCAACGATTTCTTTCAATTTAATATTGTTCAATAATTCATACTATAGCAAGGTCCCTTCATTTTCTTTTTCATTTCAATTCGAAAAAAAAAAAAAAAACTTATCTTTCATTTTCTATGAAAATATACCCTCATTTTCAATTGATGATTTATACAAGTTTTGCGAATTAGATTGAATCATGTAATGGGCGGCGAGATCAACAATCAAACTTAATTACTGAAAAGTTAGAGCTGGTAATGGTACTATAACGATGCGGTTTTACTCAAGCCGCCTACTGACCTCCTCAATCGATATCAGATTTTTCAAACCTTTGGCGATCCTACATGATTGGTATACCCACTGTTGGCACCCCGATGTTTATGTTAGTCTCGGTTGGTTTCGAGCGGATATGCAAGATAAGGATGATCGGATGATTTTGATGATGATGGTATGGTAATATATAAGATGAAATGATATGATTTTCATTTAATGATTAAATGAAAGATGATCTGATGTTGATTTGATGGGGAAGGGGTTGGAAGCAAAAAGAAAAACGAGAAAAAGAAGAAAAGAAGAAGAAGGAAATCGAAGAAGACTAGAGGTCTGTGTTATTTTAATCTATCGCATAATCACCTTATGAATATAAACTTTGTACGTACTATACCGAGAGCAACTTATGCCAGAGTATAAGAAGTGAGGGGTTAAAACCCAACCTCTTTACCAAGTGGTATATATTTTGAGAATATTTCGTATGTACACGGGATACTGTCAGTACGGTATACCTAGTTACCTATGATATGTGATGCCTCATACCAACTGAATATAACATATCGGTACGGTTAAGCCAAATCAAAATGTCGGTAGCCGATATTTCAGCTCAACCAATCTTCCCCAGATCGGGGGCCTTGCCTCCTTTTGCTAGTGCTACGGAGGCGACGAAGTTGGCAAATACAGTGTCAATGGAAGCATAAGCTGAAGACCTGGAGAGAAGAAATCATGGGTACAACTTTAAAGATGCAGCTAGGGTTTTTCTAGTTTAACTTTCAGGTGTTGAATATATCAAAAGACCTTGGTACAATTAGAAGTAAGTCACCTCTATCTCATATTAATGTAAGATCTTTGTAGTCTTAGAAATGAAACATTTCAATCCACATACGTATTAAGAAATCAAACCATCGTAAGAAAATGAACCAGAAGATAGATCTCCAAAATAATAATATTGAAACCATCGGATAGAGGAGCTCCATGACCCAAAAAATATCAAAAATTAACACCAAATGATAGAGATACCGTGGTGCTTCTTTCATTGATCTCTAATACAAAATGCATAAGAGTTATTATTTTGTAATCAATAAAAAACAATGCAGCTTCTAAAGACGCGTGTTTCATTCTTATAATTTGCTTCTAACCCCAGAGTGGAAGCTCACTCGACTATCATTTTTTTGACTGAAAAAGACGCGTGTTTCATGATTTATGATTGAAAATTAACTTGATTTTACCATATGAAATTTATGTGTAACATCTAATTTCTTAAATCCCAACGGTAAGTTATCTTCTACACACGGACGGTGGTGCAAGAGCCATTAAATTTTGAAATAAAACAGTGTGCGCGTAAGATAGTTTTCTACGAGGTTTTGCTTGCATTTGTGGAATATGGCGGCTTATCTTAGAAGGAATGAGTAACAACGCAGTGTCTCCACCATTTCTTGTGAGTGGCTCAATTTGCATTATTTGCAACGTGTTGAAAATTTTATGTGCTATAGTGGAGGGGAATTATTGAATAAAGTTGTAGAGGTCACATTGTCAATCTTCCTTTTCCCCTCTTTATTGGATGGATAAGTTGTCATATTCATCTATACTGCGTGAACCAACTATGCAACGATTTAACACATCCTTCAAAGAACTTGACATCAAATATCAACAACTATGTATAGAAGTTGCATACAATTTGCTTTCCAAAGAAAAGTCGATTACACTAAATTTTAGGATAAATTTTATAAGTTGCATACAATTAGCTCATCCCAAAAGAGAAAAGAAATTACCTGCCTCACCGCTTCAGTTAACAATAAAAACAATCTATATTTTCTTATAGTGGAAAAAAAAGGGTGCAACACTAAGCATTTCCATTCATTTATACCATCTCTACTTCATGAAGTCAAAGTTCTTAGGAAATAACTGGAGATAAACCAAAGCTATCGACCGTATCGTTGAGAAGAAAGCTACAAAGAGATATGATGCACCAAGAAGGCAAGAATCGCTTGACTTGAAAGCTATCTATATCTGCCAGTTGCTTGAAAGTCATGGAATCCAAGTTATATGGATTCGCATTTTAAAGAAATCATTTTCTATTATTGGGGAACTTTAATCGAATAACAGCATAAACATCCTGGTAGTTCACTCTACATGTGTAAATTCAATCTATACCAACACAATCACTCTCAGGAGTAGTGTTCTTGTAGAGTTGTGGTAAATAAATAATCATCAATGGATCTACATGACTACATCAGAGATTCATAGGAGTAACAGCTATACTTTTAAGGCAGGTTTGATGTGTTCTGCACATAAATCCAGAGATCCAAGGGTAACTAACAAATGTTTTCCTGGTTTGTGTTGGGAGGTTATTTCTAATTTTTGACAGAACTTTGTTGTGAGTTGTGACTACACACTTCCAATAGCTGAATGATAAACTATTGTAATTACAACCATATACCTTTTTCTCTCTTTTCTCTCTTTTCTCTCTGTACCATGTAGGTAACTCCCACCTCTGCTTTTACATACAAGTCAGTAACTTACATAACTTAACTGCAAAAATGGAGTCGCACAACAACCATCCACTCTTTAATTTCCCATTCCTAACAATAACAAGCTAGTTAGCTGTCGTACCTTTCTTTGGTTCTTCCTCTTCACATATTTTTCTCTACAGCAAAAATTGATATTCCTTTACTATGATGAACTCAGTAAGAACAGGAGTGGGGGTTGTAGGGGTTCTGGTTTGTAAGTTTCTTTTTCCTTCGGCAAAAAGAAGAAAGAAAAATGTAACGGACGATTCAAAATCCAGGCAACATTGATAGGTCCGCTACTCCTCTTGGAAGGTCAGCAACTTTCTTCAGCAAAGCAAGCCTGTTATTTCGAATTCTTTCATCTTCCTGCGCATACATAAGAGGAAATTGGCGTTCCACTCCATTGATAAATAATTAGCAATCAACTAATGAGAATGTAGGTCATATGTGGTGGCTGCCCAAGGAGTCCAAACTCCACTCTAAACCCATGCAAAAGTGATTGAGAACTGAAGACTTGTTTCATTGCTCAAAGCAACTGAGCAAGAGCCATTTACGCATGCATAATTTTGTTAGGGAATTCTTTTTCAGGTTTGATTATATTGTCCATAAGGTTCAATTTCTCTCTTTCAGAAATTACGTACACCATTATAAGTGAGAGTAATGACAGACTAAACAGAACTACAATATATCATCATTGTGAAACAGTGTTGGCAACTAATGTTCTTGCTATTTTCGCAGATGCTAGCTGTGAAGGAAAAAGACTAAATAAAATGGGTAAAGGAAGCATACCACCATTACAAACACATGTTCAAAGAAATTGTCAAGTGGTTGTACTAGCTGTGCTGATATTTTGACAAACTCATCGACCTCAATACCTTGAAGACAATAAGATGTTCAAGGTTAGTTAATATGCTATCAAAGTCAAAATCAACACATTGGAAAAGCATTGGAGATAGGAAAAGTACCGTGGCATATTTCCTCTTTGACTGACAAGAAACAAATCCATAGAGCTCTCTCTTCATCTGTCTCAAAGGCTGCCTCATCCACCTATTTTTTTTTTTTTTTTTAATCCATTGCAACCATATAAGCTTGGGTGGAATTCATATAAATGCAAAAATGTGCCATTGAATGGGTTTTAATAAATTCAATTATTGGGACTTCCTAACAAGACAAAAGCATCCAATTAAATAAAAAAACCACATTTTGGTGTAATACATGATATGGTAACTGATATGGCAGTAAATATTTGATGATGTTAAAATCCCAATGACTTGACAATATTTAACTGACAGGCTCAACAACAAGAGCACACCATGATGTAAGAACATGGATACGAATACTGATACGGCACATAAACTATGGTAAAGAAGTCAAATTATAGTTCAACACTCATATCTGTTGAAATATGTTAAACATGTTAAAATAGCATATGTACGGCCGGATAAAACAGTCAATATGTATATACAAATACATAAATTTTTATATATACCTTTGAATCTTTGATAAATAAGTTAAATTATTTGGCAACAATCATTTCTGTTGAATTAATATTCCAAAAAATGAATTACCCCAAGACCCCAATACTCATGTTTAACTTTCAAGCTGAAACTGCAAACTCCTATCCTTGTTTCAGGGTTGTCAAACACAAAAAATGAGAAGAAAATTATGCTGACCATCTTGACACCTTGGGCTCCTTGCAGACCAACTTAAAGACAGAAATATTATAAGAGAAAATGAGTACCTCAAAATGAGGGTCCACATCCTTTCCTCGGACAATTCTTGTAGGACGAGAATACGCTTCAATAACTTTTGGCAGAAGCTTGCCTTTTGATAAGGCTTCCATCTACAATTAATAATAGAGACATGATCTCGAACTGTCACATATTGTCATACTACTTCAGAGCAGGATCAGCACAAGTGAATAAAACCACTTACTTTACAAGCAGTCCTTGCTGCTAGACAAGGTAAGTTTGCACGCTCTGCAAGAACTGATCGAACCACTTCTGGACTTATTCCCTTATCAACCTATAAACAGAATGTATCAGAGAATACTACATGACCCCTACAATCTCAATCTATTAATTAAACCAAAAGGCCAAAGAATTTCTATTTCAGTTCAAGAAGTTAAGAATAGTGGCAGGTCTTCAAAGCTACCCAATGCTGAAGAAAACAAAAAAGCCAGAAGATATCCATGTGACCATGACAAAATTTCAAAGTTTTTCCGCACCGGGTTGGGGAGTTACTAACCTATGCTTCGATATCATAGACGTACAAGCAAGCAAATAGTGTTATCAATCAAAATAAATTAATATACAAATGGAAAGAAAAAAAGGAAATAACATGTTTCATTTTCCAGAGGAACAAATTAACAGCTAACAGTATCCTTCCTTCCTCTTTCTAGCTAAAACCCTAAAAGACATAAAAAGCGAAAAAAATAGAAAAAAATAGTGGGAAACACAACAAAGAGTAGTCACATGATAAACTCCAATAAATGTTATACATACCAGATATTGTTCTAATCTCCGAGTAACAAATTGATGTGCCTAGTCAAGGAAAAATATGCATCATATTAGTACAATGTACTATAAAAACAAGAAAGCAAAAGCAAGGCACTGTGGACACAAGTATGTGGAATACGATGTTTTGGGTTTTGCACACCAAGAGAAACAAGAGAACAAATGAATAAAAAAATGAGTAAAATAAAGGTACCACCAACTCAAACGTATAATCAGTTTTAGATGGGGAGCTTAAGCATAACCCTATCTGCGTTATCGGGTAGGTTATAACACAAGAGGACCTCTCTTCCTAATCACTTGCTTTTATAATTCCATGTGAATATAATAATTCGACTGAAGTGGTGAATAGGGTCAAAATAAAAAAAATATGAGGAATCATATTAGAACCTAGAAAAGGACTTGTTTTCATACATCTTTTATAGTAGGGGCTTCAACTTTTATGGGTTGCACATCTGCTGCAAGTTCCAAAGCTTGTTGTAAATCCAGATACTTATCTTTTTCCACCAACACCTGGACCTGGAGGGAAAATATTTCAATTTCTTAAGCTTAGCTAGCAGTGCCTGAACCTCAAAGCATCACAATGAATAGAGAACTTACAAGACCATAAGAGATTCGTCGCAGGCCAAATGGGTCATTGGTAGAACTGGGCTGACAACCAGCAGCAAATAAGCCGACAAGGCTATCTAATCTGGAAGAAACATCATATTTTAGAATTTTGCAATAAGTAGAGTAACCATGCAACCTTATGCAAATTTTTTACTTATACAAACCCTCTATATTTCTTAAATAAAAAAGAAAAGAATGTACAAGAAGAGAGGAGAACATGAACCAAAACCTCTTCATGAACAAAATAAGAAAATGTACTCAAACAGAGCAACCTTCTGCAAAATAACATGAAAGGATCGGCAGGACAAAGCATTGCAAAGACATTATTCCATACATAAATGAGGGAGGAAAACAATAATAATCTGTATTTGGGTTTTGTTTTGAAAAGTTTCTCGAGGAATCAGCTAGTGATGATGTTTCTGGTGGGAGGGGGATGTGTCTCACGACTTTCACCCCTTCAATGTTTCTTATCCAGATATTTCTAAAACACCAGAAAGATATGGAATTGTGAAACGACAAATATAATCTGCTTCTAAATGTCTCCAAAGTTATAATCCCAGCCCAAACTAACAATCAATGTTTATCAGTATCACCTGTCAGCTACTGACAGAACTATGCCTGCATCAGTTTTAGGAAGTGTATCTCCGGAAAATCTAGGAAGTGTAATCTCAAACAAAGCCTCTGCAACCTGCCGTACCAACAAAAAGGAGGGAAAAAAAATGGTTAGGAAGAATGCACGCTGATTTGTTACTATCAATTATAATTCTACAAGTATTGGCACACATGGAACAAAAGTAACTATCCCGAGTCAAAACAAACCTGCTCTGAATGGCCATCTCTAAGAGCATAGTGACGAGCCATTACTCCTGAAAGAGACGTAAATTCTGTGACAACTGCTGTAGCTAGATCTGACATAGAAAGGGATGCAGCTTGCTGGACAATTTTATTTGTACTGTCATCCATTCCAAGGGCCAAAGTCAGTTTGTCAACCATATTCTCAAGACGCAGCACCTTCTCCAGCATTGTTCCTAATTTCTCCTATATTGTTTCACATGTCAAAATAAAAGAGCTACGAAGAGATTCAACAAATTAACTCAATGTTTTATATTGCGCTAACAGTAAAGTTGGGAACCATCTTATTCTTAGTGCAAAGACATATTCAAAGTAAAACAATCACTTCTTAAACAAGAATAATGCTAACTACATGGTGTGGCAGTTGATGTGGCATTTACATCAGACAATACTACAGAGACCACATAGACAAAATTTTAAATGCCAACTGCCATGTCTTTTTCAAATATGGTCGGTTCACCATTGAGTTCAATAAAAGGACTTACATGGAAAAGAATCCCTTTCAGTTGACGTCTAAATTCTGAAAATCTTTTCCGTGTATCCATCTCATAGAAAAATTTAGCATCTTCATAGCGTGCTCTGCATGAATAGTAAAATAATGACTGAACTTTTCGAACTTTTCAAGCTTAGTAAAAGAATCGTAGAACTTGAATTCAATAGAGAACCAGGAGTCTAACCAGAAATTTCCTATTCCTAGATAATATGGCCCCTTGATACTTTAATACAGGAAAGGAGAAATAGAAGTGACAAGTTAGCATACTCCCTCCTTCCCTCTCTCAAACAGCCAAACATATGTGATTTCTACCAGAACCCAGTACCTTTACACTTTTCTGTTCTTTTCCCAGAAAATTTACCAGTACCCCAATAGATTTACCAAAAAGGAACTGTTCTTTCTTAGGTTAAAGAATAGAAGAAAGAATCTGAAATAAGAAAGAAAGGAAATCTGGATTTTGAAATGTTCATCAGTACCTTTGCCATGATTTTTATTAATGAATTTGTTTTGGTTTAGCTGATAAAAATAACTTGTAGACTATTGAACTTTACCAAGTTATAAAATACAGAAACCTGTTTCCAAAAGAACTGTAATTCAGTTTATGGATGAGAAAGTGATCTACAATTGGTGGGGCATTGCAGAAAAAAAAAAAAAAAAACAAAAAAAACATTTACTGAAAATTCTTGTTCCTCCCCTCTTTTCTTTTTGTTGGGAACAGAGTAAAACGACCCCAGATCCAAAACAATACAAGGAAAACAAAAAATCTTCCCTAGAAGACCAAAAACAAATTCTGGTTGTTGATTTAATGAAGTTCTTCAATACACCTATCCCTTTTTGTTCATTTAGTTTTGACTCCTAATAGAATATATAAAAAGTTAAGGCCCATGCTTTACCTCAATACAGCTTCATTTCCTTTTCTAACCACCATCTCGTCAATTGCCCCATTTGCCACCTAAAAGACAAAACCTCATGTCACCAACAAGATTATAAATACCAGCCAAAGTAAATCAGCAAATTATGTAACAAGTTACAACACATGTATGACAGATAGCATGTCTTACAGCAATGAAGAAAGGCAACAGCTCTCCATTCTCATCCCTCACAGAAAAGTACTTCTGATGCTTCTGCATAACCTGCAGGATTGCTTATGACAGTTACAAAGATGAAAGCAAAATCTACCCAACCATTGTGCACTGACAAATTAGTCTTTACATTACTGTTGGTACTTAGATATTGGAAAAATATTAACATTTACTATTCAATCAAGCTCAAAGAATTGCACGAGACCTTAGAGATGTTTCCGCAGCAAGTATCTGATAAACCAGAACAAGAAGGCTATCATTCATCTCTAGCTAATTCTACCTTAGCTTGGAATAGACTTCTCAATGACAAGCATCCTAGTGAGCAATTAAACTGGATTATGCTCCAAGCTAAACTATACAAGGGCAGGCGCAAATATTCATTGTTCTTATCCAACATAAAAACTTCAGGCATCAACTTTTCGTGTCTAGACTTACTCAGCTCTGTTAGAGGACACTATAGTTTATTAAGAATTGGTGCAATGGTAAAGCATGATGTTACTAATAGAGTACTTGGCCAGTTGCAGAATATTTCAACCTTTGATTAACAGGCCACACAAGAACAATATAGTCTGGAAGGCCAAAACACTAATAGAAAGACGGACAATTGAAAAGGAGACACTGATCAAGTAAAAAAGTGGTCTCAATATTAGCTGTCAAATAAACAAAAATATATATGCTCTATCCTAACAGGAGACAGTCACAAAAGGGAAGTGCTGATTCCCTCACATGGGAGTGGAATGAAGAATGTTTTCTAACAAAGAATTTTGCTACTTCTCACTTCTACCGATGTACGTGATAAGGCTGATCATGTCTTCCTTTTAGTCAGTTATTAAAACAAGCAAGCTAGAGCCAAACCATTACATGATTTTTTTTCCTTATAGTAAAGCCAAGTTAACACTATATGACTGTGTACTTTTGTTCCCCAGACAACTAAGTAGAACTTGTTTCCAGAATCAAACAACCTCGGGAGGATATTGCTAACTTAAAAAAAAAATTATGCAATCTCTATACCAAATCATGCACACCTGTGCTTACTAAAAAATGCCACTCAGAAAGGCAGAAAAGGACTTCTTCCCCTTTTATTAAGATTTATTATACAATTATTTCAATATGTTTAAAGAGAATATTAGTAATACATCTGAAACAAACAAAAATCAGATTCATCCAGATGTGGAACAGCATGCATGGAGATGTAAGGTGAAAAGAAACTAGCTAAAATACTTCAAAGAATTCAAACAGCTTACCATAGTCAGAAGATCGCTAGGAAGCTCTAAGAAAGACCTTTTAAACTCCCCAAGGACTGGAACAGGTGCCTCAACAAGATTTACAACCTACGGTTTATGTTGACAGATTTAGATAACATGCATGCTTGCCTCGAACAACCAAAGACAACCATTTACCTACCTCATTAAGCAAGCCCTCTGGAATAAATGCTTCTCCATTTACACTTCTGGCCAATGTACTAGAACACTCCATTATTGTTTTCTTACGTTCCTGTAAGTAAAGTACGAGCTCCAGTATCAATACTCTGTCTAATCCCAGTGTGCATGCATGTTTGTGTGTGTGTGTGTGAGAGAGAGAGAGAGAGAGCTCTTGCAGACCAGAAAAAAGAAGTGCCAAAACACTACATCATACCTCCATTTCAATATTGATTCCCGCATTCCTTATTACACCAGCATAACATTCTGCAGTTTTGACCTGTGAGACTCTGGAGTTATAATTATATAAACTCTAGCATCTTAGACGTAGAAATATAAAGCAGAGCAACACATTAGCATTCGCAAGCCCAAAGGTAAAATGCCCTTAGAGCAATATCAAGAACAATGTTCAGTGCTGAGAGACAGTGAACCACAACAATATATATAGAGCACCATCAGCCAGGGATACGAACAAGAAAACAAACTGGTGATTGACAGGGATTGGCCTACGATTTAAAGGTTAGCTAGAACGGTAAGCTTAAAGAAACAATCTTGCTAAGCATAGAACCAGTAATATCATGTTAAGTGATGTTTAAACCGTCTAATTGCAGATAAAATAGCAAGTTACTGTTAATAATGTTATGCACAGAGAGAGAGAGAGAGAGAGAGAGAGAGAGTGACATTTTGGAGTATACAAGAAAAGTCCGAAGAGTTAAGAGAAAATGGGAAAAGAAAAAGAAAAACCAACATACATCACATATGAGCTTTTCTTATGTATAATTCAAACTAAAATCCCTGTTAGATCAATCCAAAAACATTCAAAATAAAATGACATTTTGGAGAATACAAGAAAAGTCTGGAGAGTTAAGAGAGAATGGGAAAAGAAAAAGAAAAACCAAGAGAGATCACATAAGAGCTTTTCTTCTGTATAATTCAAACTAAAATCCCTGTTAGATCAATCTTTTAAAGGTGGAGAAAACATTGTAATCAAAATTTAGTTGCATATGTCCTACTATGCAAATCAGACAACAATCAACTCTGAAAATAAAGACAATGAAGATGATAATGAAACTGGGAGATGATAGATATTCTAAGTTTCACCATATACCGTGACAGTAGCAGAAGGAGTGTTACGAAGACCATAAGAGAGGTTTCCACTGCATCCAGAAAAGTTTAAAGAGGAAAAAGAACCCAATTAGTATAATGCACTGTAATATAAAGAAAAAAATGGAAGCTACCAATATGAGATATTCATATTTGGCAACTAATTTGTCAGTAAACTGACTAGACTGAAAACATTAGAAAGCAATACACTAAATTCCATTAAACAGGATTTACGTTGAACAAAACATATTCTCCAGCGGCATCAAAATTTTGCCATTAGTTAAGAGTGGCATGCAATAATTCCCGTTGGACCCAAGTTGACAATTCAGAAAGAGGCTTTAGGACAATAAAAACATGTACACAAGAACAGTTCATATAATACTATCCTCCTTGCCTAACAGCCCATATCACTGGCTGTAAGTATTATCGGAGATCAAAAGCACATGGCTTTTATTTGTCCTTCAGCTAAACCTTGGAAGAAAGGGTGGAAGGACAAGGTCAAGAAAGCGAATGTTCATTCAATTTACGATAGGAGTTCAATTGAAAAGAACATTGTTGATCATGTCAGTACCAGGCTATTACCATGAGTGAGTAGAGTTTTGGAAGCAGAGATAATGTCAAAGGTTAAAGAACAGCAAAAGAGTTCAGGGCTCCCATTCCCTATAGGTATAGGACAGTTTGAGGGCTAGTCTTAGTGCTATATTCCTTGGTTCAATTTCATAATTTCTTAGCTATAGGACACTATCCACCTTCTCCAATGGATTTCATTTATCTATATTATTGAACACCTTAGATAAAGATACTACTGCAAAATAATGAAATCAGAACAAGTCCAGCCATCAGCCTGATTACCTCAAAACTTGAGCAAAAGTAAAGGGTACAACTACATCTCCATGGAGTGCTAATATCCAACGAATAGGTCTGCTAAAAAAAACCTAGAAAATAACAAGTACACAAATAACACATCAGCTAAATGGAAACTCCCATAATTGAAGATTTAAATAAGAATAATGCTTAACAGAAGATATTTATGGTACCACATTTGAACCACATGATGTGTGATTTAAAATGCCGTCTAACATCATGTGGTCTTTTTAGTACTGTCCAATAACTAAATGCCACATCATGTGGTTTGAATGGGGTAAAAAAGGGTGTACTGATATAAAATGTTTCTTAATGCTGGAAGAGAGCTCTTTGGTAAAGAAGAATGCCCAGACATAGAAGCCACTTTGATAGTACAATAAAAAATAAATGAACAATAATAAGTAATATCATTGGCAAAGAAGCATGGTGGTCAGGCTAGTTTTCCATCTCATTCCAGACCAGTATCAAGTGCCCACATCAATTCAGCACAAATTTAGCATACCTGAGAGTTCCAGCGCATTGATTTTGGAAATGATATTCTAGCAATTGCATTGGGCAAGTCCTCAGACAAAACCTAATGAAAAGAACATATATAATAATTATGTAAGAACTGTATACGAATTTTCTATATGCAAGGAACGGGATGAGCACAGTGAACAAAAGGTCCACACCCTAGAGACTAATCCAGTCTTTACCTCGTTCGTAAGACTAATTACAAGAGAAGAATATGCAAAAATGCTTGGAACTATGCTTTTAAAATGATTTCTATGCAATAAAAAACAATTATATCCAGTTCAACATAGATGACAGAAAAATGACCTACTCTTGCTCTTTTTTTTTTTAGCTTTGCCATCAGATGCAAATAATTAACAGAATCATTTTACAAACGATTTATACTATAGATGAGCAACACAATAGAACATGGGCATTGTTGAGTGCATCTAGTACAACAGAAGTACATGTTATCACTGAAATTACAAAAACAAAAACAAAAACAAAAACAAAAACAAAAGAAGTACATGAAATATGAAACCTAAGTTCAGTAAAAGGAAAAGATGAGATGTTGGACCTCCAAAGCATGTCGAGCAGACTCTACTACTCGAGCATAAATATATTCTGTTTTTCCTGCAAAGTATATAACAAATAAAGAATGAACATCCAGAATGTAGCAAAAGAAAATAATTTTTCAGTTATGTAACAGCTTGAATCATATGTAGCTATTTTATGGGTGCATCTACCAATACTCACCATCAGTCTTTCGATATAATGAGTTCAATGGTACAGAGTATCTCCGGCAGAAACCCTCGGCAGCCTAACATGAAATAACATGTTAAACATTTACAAATCTATTATAATACAACACTTCATGACATGTGATATTAGCATGCACGGGCAATGACATTAGTAAACAAATAAAATAAAGAGGACATTGCGCCAAGAAGAGAAGAAAGGAAGGGACATCTAATATCACCTTTGTAGGATTTCCTTGATCATCAAAAGATTTTGAGACTGGAGGCCCTCGAACCTCAACCTCATTCTCCATTTGTTTAGTGCAGAGATTTTCAACACATACCTGGATGTGTGAAAGCAAATACCAATATGAGAACATAATCATCAGAAGTATAAGTACAAGAATTCCCACACCAACACACTTTTAGTTCCAACTCATGCATAAGGTTGTCATACTAATTTTTACATCTACCATGTGAGGCTTACATTACAACAAATTATAAACACAATACTTATTCTTAAAAGTTACGATCTGAAAGCGTCCTTCCTTCTCAATGCCCGGGCTTACATTACAATATGAGAACATATGAATAGGAAGAGAAACCCTAGAGAGTAAGATAAAAATCAACATTAACAAAAGAAAAGGCAAGCTAGAAACTGAAAAGTAGCTCCTGAGCTTTAGATAGCTCAAAATTTCAAATAGCAAAAGGAGAGAGAGCACCAAGCAGAAGGGGTGCCCAGCCAAAAACCTGTGAAATAGCAGGACCTTGGCCATGTACTTGAGGTTGAACAAGAACACATGGACATGAAATCATGTCCGAACATACTGCGTTCAAGAAATCATGAGCTCTCTACATCCTAACGATTGTTTTGACTAACATTCAAGATGCCCACTCGGCTTCGCCAGTTAGCTTGTTGGTATCATGAGTAATAAGACAAGTTTAAAACTGATTGAGCTTGAGAAAGACTAAATCAAGGATTTGAGTTTGAATATGAAGTTGTAAGGAGATTAAAGTTTTGTCAAATTCACAATCTATAGCAATCAACTTTACACACAGATCCTGAAGATCATCAAAGCTTATACTATTTAGATATCAAACAAGATATGACGGTGTTCAAGATTCAGACAACCATATTGACATACAAGAAATCAAATAAAAAGGTTCATCATTAAAATAGAAATGCTTGAGATGAATAAAATCTAGAAATGCCGGTGCATAGGGAAATGATATATAATGATACCACAAGTCTGCGAGGTGTGCCGAAAGCTTGCACTTCACCATGGCCCAATCTTTGCTTTGCTAGTAACTGTGTTACTAGATCCTTCAGCTGCAATGATCAGCTGAGCACAGTAAGAGAAATCCATAATATGTAGAAGTACATAAAGTATGAAATGCCAGAGACAACTTTCAGACTGAGAGAGAGAGAGAGAGAATTGAAACTCATTATTACTGTTGTTGTTGTTATTATTTTGACAACCTACTTTCATGAAAAGAACCAGATTTTATTGATGAAAAGAAAAAGAATGTAGAAATGAGGTTAAAAAGTAGAAGAGCAGGATAAAATCAAAAATACATCAACAGAAACTAGGATTTACACAACCCACCCTAAGAAAAGGAAGATCTCTAACTACTGTGATCCAATCTAGCAGAATGTATACAATAATTCTTTGATCACTTAATTCCTGATTTACAATAATAAAAAATAATACAAAAGAATTGAATAATATGGGCATGCAATGGCAGAACAAAACCTTTGAGTGTAAAATGACTATTTATGAATTATGAACAAAGCACAAGTTTAAAAGGGTAAATAAAGCTTTACAACTCATAAAGGAAAAGAAAACGACAATATTTAGTCAACTATACATCAACACCAAATCATAAAACAAAGGAAAGAATGTAGAAGAGTTGGGCTAAACTTGGGCGGACTAGAGAAGCTATAAACAAATTAACAGTTTTTTTTTTCTTTACAAAAGAGCCTAAGACCCAAATCAAGTTTTCAACCAATTTTTTAACAGAGCATATAAAATTGCCCACAGAATATAAATAGATGAAATGCATTTAGCAAGAAAATTGCTCCAAATGAAAGATAATTTACTTGCTGGCTTGCATCAACTACGTCTTGAGGTGGCATCTCTTCTATTCCAATTTCGAGAACAAATGACCTTGCAGTATCATGCACCTGCAATGTAAGTCAGCAAACAAATAAGAAAATAATCAGAAATATCATTTGTGTTAGATAAGTGAGTTAAACCAAACTCCTTGAATTGGTGAATAAACAACTTCTGAAAAGTTTAATCCAACCAGTCTAGGGCCAACTAAGGAGAGGAAAGAAGTTCATGGAAGCAACAGGTTCAAGACATGATGCAACTACAAAACTTCCATGATAAAAACTTAAAAAGTCGAACTAAAAATGACATAAGAGTTAATAGTTAATACTCTATAAAAATGAACATATGTACAATCCATGGTCTTAAGGAGAAATTATATATTGGTAGCGACACGTACCTCTTATGGGATAGGATCTCTTTTGGGCATCTATGTGGGCCTATGTTCCAATGAACTTGGAGACTGGCCTTTCCTTCTGTTGAATGGGAACTGGGAAGCACCAATTTCCTAGGCTCCTATGCAGCTTCTATCTGGGTTGTGTTTCTGTTTGGGGATCTTTCTTTTGCAATTATTGTTCTGTTATGAGTCTACTGTTTATTTCTTTTTTTCTATTCTTGTTTCGTCTTGACTAAGGCCGGTGTTCACTGAGTTTGTACCATTTCTCTCTCTATCTGATGTTTCTTCAGTCAGAATTGTTATATGCATGTCAAAGCATCAAAGGCTCCTCCTATATTTAAGACCTCAATGGTTGATCATCAAGAGAGCCATAGGTCTTAACTAAATAGAAATCCAAAAAGCTGATGCCAGATCATGGCAATATTGGATAAGTAGTTTCAGAAACCGCTCAATGATGGAACATAAGAGACAAACCATATAAAGTGTATGATGTGCTTTTAAGGCTTTACAAAAAACAAGATATAGGAGACTATACATCTATAATGTGAAGATTTTCATATAAGAACTAACCTTCTTGACTGCTGCCTCCACAAGCTCTTTAGGACATACAAGATCAGCAGTCTCAGAAACAACACCCAATGGATAACCAAGGGACTCCCTGGTCTTTAACCAAAGTTGTGCACACTGACGTGCTAAACTGATAAAAATAAAATTTACAAAAATTAGTAATAACCATAAACCTCATGTACTGATGACTAAGGACATAACATATCGAGCATTTGGTTCTTGGCAGGTTCACCCCATTTAATTCTATAATGTTAGAACTTCAGTTTAAATCTGATACGTTAAGAACCCAAGAGAACTACCCAGAGAAGGGGTTCATTTATGAGCTATGATGAGCCTACAAAGCAGAAGAAAAAAAATAGTAAAACATTACACTGCTTGTGGACAGCTTGCAGGATGAGTGAAATCACAGATAATTCACAAAAACATGGGACTGCAAAAGACATGTCCGACGATCCACAAATCATTGATTAAAGAGAAAAATGACTTCTGTGTCTTTATTATGTATCTTTTTCTTTTCTTTTTTTCTAAATTTCCTCCCTAATAATTTGAAACAGAAAATAAATTCCCCGCATTGACTTTCTTAGCAAGCAAACTTTCTTTGAATGTACAAGTACCAAGTTTTCAACCAAATTTGTTGCTATGGGAGAAAATAATCTTACCTACGCATCCGACCAAAATAGCGAGCACGCTCTGTTACCCCAACAAAGCCTCTAGAGTCCAATATATTGAAAGCATGTGATGTTTTCAGAAGTTGATCATACCTAGCAAGTTAACAGGAGATGGTTAAACAATAATGTTAAAAAGGGTGTTCAAAGTTAACAATCACACTAAGGAGAAAGAATGGATAGCATTCATTAGAGAAATAAAAATTTGCCATACGCCGGTATTGCTAGGCCTGAAGCAAGCAGGGAACGAGCTTCCTCCTCAGAAAGATCAAACTGTTTTTGAATATGATGCACACCAGCATGCTCTAGATAGTACGCACTCATTTCCTTCCTGAAATGAAATTGTATTCAACATTACTGAAATTATACAGGAAACAGGCTTGATAACAGTCACCGATAGAGCAGATATACAAAGGGAGAATGGAGTTGGAAAAAAAATGCATGTTTGTTAGAAAATAAAGAATATGTATCCAATATATACTTTGCCTCTTTAATGAAATCACAAGAAAGAAACAAAAGGCATCAAGGTGTCAAACAATATAAAACTTTGCGAAATCGTTTCTAGAGAAGACATGCATCCAACACACTTCAATATCCTTTTATTCCGACTGAAATGATAGGAGGATGTAACGGATATACATGAGAAATCAGGGAACATCTAATCAGTCAGTATTTCTCCAGTACAAAATTAAAGTAAAAACCCCTTATTGACATGATTAATAGTGGGCTTGTGTAAATCTCTTCTACCTTCTTACAGAATAGTTCTAGAAACGGAAGCTAATACTATAGTAGGGGGAAAAAACAAAAAGATAATGCTGACTATCAACTACTGGATTGAACGTGCTTATTTACACAAAGGCTAGAAAGAAATTGTTGATATCCAGGGTAGAGTGCTCACACAGACAAAATGACCACAGATCAAGGAATGGCACCACAATTAGTGAAGCTTTAAGTAAAAATGCTGAGCAGTATACATAGCTTCTTTGGATTAACTGTTCTAAATAATTTACTGAATCTCCAAGTTAAGATGCTGAGCAGAAATAAAAGTAATCAGTAGTTTAAGTAGTTTCCTCACTCATTCTCCAAGAATAGCTCGCCATATGTAATTCCATCAGCATATTGAATTTTTTTAAAATGATCGACTCCCTGCCAGTTAGTCAGGAGAACTTAAGTGGACAGAAGGGAATGAAATAGAATATAGTGAAAAAAAAATATACAATAAAAAGCTATCTACACTAACCTGAAGCAACATGAGGATTCTCTCAAGACCATAAGTGATTTCTACAGATACTGGTGACAATTGAAGACTTCCAGCCTGGAGAGAGAGAGAGAAAGAGAGAGAGAGAGAGAGAGAGAGAGAGATTAACAAAACTTAAGCTATGTCTACCAAAATTTAAGGTATCAAGCTCAAATCAATGTAGAGGAAACAACCTGCTGAAAGTAAGTAAACTGTGTGATCTCCATCCCATCCATCCAGATTTCCCAACCCAAACCCCAAGCTCCAAGCACCTAAAAGAATATAGTAAAAGCAAATTATATCACATCAGCTAAGTAGTATATTTTATCCTCAAATGTTTTCTAATGAAAGCAGTACATATATTTTACTTCTATGTTCATAACTGATCAATTGGAAGGAAATCTAACTAACCAAGAACTTAAAATGAATCTCACTCAGACATTCACACAAAAACTGCATAAAATAAACATGGAAACATTGTTTTGACCAGCTAATGACAGAATACTACCGGACTCTCCCAGTTGTCCTCCACAAATCGTATATCATGAGAACGAACATCAATACCTGTAAAGGATACAACATCAAATGCTAATCCCAGAGTAGATCGCTTCAAATCAGACAGGAAACAAATGCTATAAATTCATTAAAACGATCCCTGTATCCATGCAATATTACCAATTTCCTTTTGAAATAGAGGAATGTTACTAATACTTATGCAGCGAAGAATAGCATCTCATGGCACATGAGTTCTCTCTATGTTATGTTCTCTGTTATACCCAGATATTTCCCAAACCTGAGACATGAAACTGGGACTCCTGCTCAACCTAAACTGTTTAGGAGGCAGAAAATAAAATGAAATAGCTAGAGAGGTATTAAGGAGGTTGGACCCCACACAACATGGGAGAAAAATCATGAACCTCATCAATGTACTGACCTCACTGGTGGGTCCTCTTTCTTATTGCGATCATGACAAAGATCAGTTTCAAATTTGGTTGGATCGATGACTGGTAATTTCATTTCTTTTCTTCCCTTCTCGTGGTAAATAGAAAAGGAGGGGAGTCTACAATGGGAAACTCAAGTTTAAAGAGATTATACATTGGGAAGTCCTCCTAGTAGACACCTTTAACGAGGGACCGACACAACAGATAAGAGACTAGGTTTGCCCTTATATCAGTTTCACAGACCTAGCACTTTGCCATCCAACCAAAAGAGATGGTGCTGCCTACCCTGCTACAAGTACAGGGCCCACCCCATTTGAAGGTATTATGCACTGTTTACACTGAGAAGCTCTGAAGCTAGTTTATAGAGCACCACATAATGATTTTCGTTTATTTTCCCATCGTAAGGGAGAATTGAAGTTTCTAATTTTGGAAAGAGGTACTAGACAATGTTTGATATAAAACACATGCAAAATAATAAAGCATATAGATATGTATGGTAATACTGAAATAATGTTTACCACCATTGGAAGCCACTTGCAATGCGTTGAACAGACTATCAATACACGAACAATTTTACTGAATGATTGTGCAGGGTGCATATAAATGTAAAGATCTGTTTTGTACAACTAAGAAAACAGTGTCATGACTACCTAGAGCTGATAAGCTGCGGATAAAAAGGTCTTGCGAGTTTCCAGGATCAGGCTTCAATATAACCTGACAGATAAAATGAAAATGAAATGTCCATAAGACTGGTAGTAGAAAAGACTTGTTCCTAAACGATACAGCCCAAACACATTTCAAAATTACGTATCAGCAAAATTAAACTAAACCTGAAACTGAGTGTGTCTCTGGAGCCTATTCGGGTTTTCCCCGTAACGACTGTCATCTGGCCGGATACTAGGCTCCGCATACCTATCACCAAGAAGTCCCACTGGCAGTTACAACAAAGAGCCACAAAAGACCAGATGATCGATGTATGTAGCCTCCATTACAAGTAAACATACGAATACTAACAGTATAACATAATGACGGTCTAAACACTCTGCTTCAGATATCAATATGCAATCAAGTGAATATAGTAAACGCACAAACTTACGCATACTTACGCTACATTCCACGGTTCAGGACCAAGCACCCTCAGGAAAGTCAAGGGATTCATAGTCCCGGCTCCGACCTAATCAACATCCAGATAGCCGCAGTAAGCAACTAATAAGCCACGAAAACAAATGCTAAACATACAAAGAAGCACCACAATCAACAGGCTATAGAGTTAACCGAAAAACAAGAGCAAAATACTAAAGCATTACCTCTGTGTTGCTGCATTGCATTATAGCACATCCAACTGAAGCCCAATATTCCTGTACAATACAAAACACATCAGCAATATGAATTAAAATCATATATGAATTGAGTGAAGTGAGTGACCTGGAGGCGTTGAATGGCTTGTTGGAAAGTGAGGACTGAGGCTTTGTTGCTGGCCTCGGGAATTGGGGCAGTGGAGGATTGGTGAGGAAGCGCAGAGGTGGTGCTGATTGCGGAGACGGAGGTGTTGGAGAAGTGGCGGAGGAGACGGGAAGTGGGGGCGGAGCGGAGGAGGAAGAGGCGGGAAGAGTGGTGGGGCTTGAGAGCTGAGATGACTAGCGGGAGAGCGAGGATTGCCATTTGAGGCTCTCGTAAGCCTTACCCGGCTTTTTGGGTTTATCAGGAGAGATGACTGGCATGAACTATCAGACGGGTTTTAAGTTTAACACTTCTTTTTTTAACTTTTCTACTTTTTATTTTTTACCCTTTTTTTTAAATAAGACGATTGTAAATTTCATCATTAGTCCGAACAACATAAAAAACCTTTTTTTTTTTTTTGGGTCAAATGTTCATTTAGTATTAATTTAAACGTCTCATTTTTCATTCTAATGACAATCTTTTTCATTAGCCCATTTCAAATAAGGTAAACATTTTTTATGCCTAAATACACAAATCTTTATGCTCAAATGCACAACTTTTTACTAAAGTCTTAACAAACCATATTATTTTAAGACTATTTTACCCTCACCCCTTAAATATGCATAGAGAGAGAAAGTGGAAGAGAGAGAATACTTGGCCGGAACCTCACCGGACTCCGGTCACCGGCCGCCAGATTTTGGTTGCCGGATTTCCCCAGTCGCCGGATTCCGGTCACCGGTAACTCGGTTACTGGCCCCCAGTAACTCAATTTTTCTCCGGTCGCCAGATTCCGGTCACCGGTAACTCGGTTACTGACCGCCAATAATCAGTTACTGACTCCTAATAATTTAGTTAGTGACCCCCAATAATCAATTACTAACCTCTAATAATTAGTTACTGACCTCTAATAATTAGTTACTAACCCCTAATAACTTAATTACTGACCTCCAATAATCAGTTACTGACATCCAATAATTGCTTACTGACACCCAATAATCACTTACTGACCTCAATATTAATGCAAGGATATAAAAAAAATTAAAAAAAAAATAAACTCTAACTAACTTCTTTGGGCACCCACCTTCCCCGACGGCGACACACCGGCCTCCTCCTCCACCGACCCCGGCGCACCTCCTCCACCTCCTCCTACTCCCCCAAAGCCTTGAAGCACCCCAGATCCCTCAACTACATCTTCAAAGAGCAACGCCTCCTCTTCATCCTCGTTGAAATCCTCATCGGCTCCACCTTCTTCATCCTCCAGCCCACTCTCCCGCCTCTCCCCCTCCGACCCCCACCCCTCCATCCCTCGCTCCTTCTCCTCCTCCGTCGTCTCCCACGATCGCATCTCCACCGCCTCCTTCTCCTCCGACCTCCGCAACAATGCCGCACTTGTCCCCACCGGCATCAGCAAGCGCCGCCTCAGGATCATCGGCAATGGCGGCGTCCATCGTCAAGTCTGCGGCGGCGTCCGTCGTAGAGGAAAGGAGAGAGAGAGAGAGAGCAGAGAGCAGATCGGGAGGAGAAGAAGAAGAAGAAGAAGAGAGAGAGAGAGAGAGAGAGAGCAGATCGGGAGGAGAAGAAGAAGAAGAGAGAGAGAGAGAGAGATAAGATTTGTGTGGGTTTAATTCTATAGAGGGTAATAATGTCTTTTGTATAAAAATCATTGGAATGGGCTAAGGGATTAGAATTTCATTGGAATGGGCTTTAACTTTCTAATTTTTGGGTATTTGGGCATTTTCATTTTTTTTTTAATCAAGAAAAGTAACCATTCATTAACTGGAGGAAAGGTTACAAACATCGGAATCGATTTTCACCAATTCCATAAGCCATTTCAGCCCATGCTCAATACAGAACATATTCTCATTTTCATACAAAATGAATGTAGCTAAACCATGAGCAACCTTATTGCATTCCCGGGGTTTGAAGGTGACACAACTTGCACTCCAACATTTTAGCAGGGACTTCACTTCTTCAACTAAGAAACCCTCCCCAGGGATACAAGTATCGGAGGCATTGATAAGACGCACCGCCTCTGTGCAGTCCATTTCAACTACCACAGGAAAGGTTCTCAAATCAATAGAAAAGCATAGATCCGCTTTTAGTGTCATAAGTTCAGTTACCAACGAAGAGAAAATACCTACAACTTGTTGAGCAGAAGCTCCCATAAGCTCTCCTTTCTCGTTTCGGATCACAGCACCAAGCCCTCTTCTTCTGTTTTTAAGATTCACTACACCATAAGTATTTAGTTTGTACACACCTTCACATGGAGGTTCCCAATTACACTCTCTATTCACTTTATGCAGCCCCTTGATCTTGTTAGCCTCTTTAAACTCACCCAAAAGAGAACAAGCTTTAGAGATAATGCAGCCTGGAGTTTGATAATTAATTTTACCATGAAGATGGTCATTTCTCAACGTCCAAAGCTACCAAGTTACATAAGCAAACAATTCCATCTCATCCTTGGGCACATGACGAACCAACTCTTCACACCAATTAGCAAAAGTATAGTGACTCTTTCCAAATGGATTTCTTTCAAACTCTCTGGCTAAATTCACACTCCCATAGAGCATGAAAAATTGTCTCAGCTTTAATACCACATCGAGAGCAGCAAGGGTTATTTGTAATCTTTCTTTGATAAAGATTAAAGGTACATGGAAGGATGTCATGGACTGCTCTCCACAAAAAAAGCTTGATCTTATTGGGAATTTGAAGTCCCCACATAACTCTCCAGAACTTCCTATTAGCTTCATTACTTGAAGCTTCACCAATATTTGAGAGAGTTTTCTCCGTCTCCACTGTGAGCTTGTAGCCAGAATTTATAGTGTACCTACCATTTTTTTCCAAAAAACCATCTTCACTGATCACTCTCATTCCTCTTTCTCATTGGAATACCAATGATAAGGTCTGCTTCATCTTTATTGAAAGTGTTGTAAATGAGAGGAATGTTCCATTCACTTGAAGGCATAAATAATTCATTCACAGTAGCAGAGGGATTGAGGGTCGTTGGACTCTAGATTTTGAACAGAGAGGGTCTAGGAACCCATTTATCAGAGTAAATACATGTTGCTTCCCTATTGCCAATGCGCCGAATGCATCCTATCTCCACAATTTATCTTCCCCACATAATGGAACGCCAAACAAAGGAGGGATTGCTTCCCATATTTGCCTGCAAGAATGAATTGTTAGGATAATATCAGGCTTTTATAACTCGGGCAGCCAAAGAGTTTGGAAATTCAATCAATCTCTAGGCTTGTTTACCAACCATAGCTTGATTGAACTTTCCAAACTCCCTAAACCCCAGCCCCTCACATTCTTTGGCTTTACATAAAAACTCACACTTCTTCCAATGAACCCCCCTTCCTCCTTTCTTTCCCCACCAAAACTTAGCCACCACTGCATTCAGTTCATCACAAAGGCCAAGAGGAAGTTTAAACACACACATTGAGTAGGTTGGGACAACTTGGAGATCTGCTTTTACTAATACTTCTTTGCCAGCTAGGGAGAGTAGATTACTATGCCATCCTTCCACCCAGTTTTTGACTCTTTCCCTCACCTTCCTCAAAATTTTACCCTTATCTCTCCCTAAAACAGTTGGGAGGCCAAGGTATTTCTCATGGTACGCAACTGGTTTCATCTCCATTTCATTACTCAACATAATCTTCTCTTCTTCACTTGTGCTCGGGCTAAACGCGATAGCAGACTTTCCATAATTAATTTTTTGTCCGGAAGCAGCTTCATATATACTTAGAATTTCCTTGAGCCGCTTGCACTCACTCATTGTTGCATCACCAAAAATCAGACTATCATCGGCGAAAAACAAGTGATTAATGGGAGGAGCTCCATTAGCCACTTTTACATCATGAATACCTCCAGTTTCTTCTTCCCTGCGAAGCAAAGCTGATAAGCCCTCTGCACAAATTAGAAATAGATAAAGGGAGAGAGGATCCCCTTGCCTTAATCCTCTTTGTGGATAGATAAAACATTTAGGCTCCCCGTTGCAATTTATAGAGTAACTAACAGTTGAAATACAATCTATCATCAGAAAAATCCACATTTCCCTAAAACCCATATTCTCCATCATCTTCGCCAGAAAACCCCATTCCACCCTATCATAAGCCTTAGCCATGTCAAGCTTGAGGGTCATATTCTTCCTTCCGTTCTTTTCCCTCCTTTTAACAACAAAAATGGACTCATGAGCTAAGATGATGTTATCAATGATTAGTCTCTTTGGAACGAAGGCACTTTGAAACTTTGAGATAATAGAAGGGAGGACCGCTTTTAGACGGTTTGCTAAGGTTTTTGAAATGAGTTTGTAGATGACATTGCACAGACTTGTAGGCCTATACTCTGTCATAAACTGAGGATCATTTGTTTTTGGGATAAGGGCAATTAGAGTGTGGTTAAACTCCCTAACACTGTCACCACCATTCAACACTTTCAAACAAGCCTCAACCACCTCCTTCACCACATTCTAGTATGTCTGGTAAAAAAACGCAGGCATCCTATTAGTTCATTACAGCCCGGAGCTTTGAGAGGGTACATCTGATGTAAAGAGTACTCAATATCATCTTGATTAAAGGGTCTGGAAAGATCATCATTCAAATCATCATCAACAACTGGAGAAATGACACTTAACAAATATGGGTCTGTTCCTTCATATTCAGAGGTAAAAAGCTTGGTAAAATACTCCTAAAAAATCTTTGCAATTGTTTCTCCATCTTCCTGCCGGTTTCCATTCTCATCCCTCACTCCAGAGATTAGGTTCTTCCTCCTCATTTTCTTTGCAGCTTCATGAAAAAATTTGGAGTTTCTGTCTCCCCCCTTTAACCAATCGACTTTGCTTCGCTGCTTCCAAATGGCTTCTTTTTGCTCAAGGAGTTCATCAAGCTCGTTTGCCAATGCATCTAGTTGCTCGTCAGCCTCATTGGAACTAGCTTGATTCTGGACTACCTCCATCTTATCTTGAACTTTTCTAATCCAAGAGGGGATGTGACCAAAAGTTTGGTTACTCCAGTTCAAGAGACTATTAGAAACAACATTCAATTTCTGATTAACATTGCCTTCCCCCTCTCAAGCCTTCTTAATAGCTTCCTCGCAACCTTCATGGTCTTTCCAAAAGCTCTCAAAGAAGAATCTTCTTTTTCTCTTTACTCACTTCCATTTCCCAGCTTGCTCCTCCAATTCAATAAGGATTGGTAAATGATCAGAAGTTCTAAAAGCAAGGTGACGAATACGAATGTGATTAAATAAGTTAGAGCAATCAAAGTTCACAAAAGCCCTGTCTAACATTTCTTTCATGTTGTCACCTCCTTTTCTTCTGTTATCCCAAGTAAATTTACCCCCAACAACATCTAGTTCTCTGAGATCACAATTGTCGACTGCCTCTTGAAAGTCGAGCATTTGGCAAAGGGATCTGAATCTCTTCCCTGTTTTCTCTTCATCCCTGAGAATCTCATTGAAATCTCCACCAACAATCCAAGGTTCACTACTGACCCTTGCCAGCCGACGCAACAACTCCTAAGATTGAAATCTGAGTCTAGAACATGTTATTACCAGAGAAACCAGTAAATCTGCATGAAACATTGTTATTGGTTGTGACTCTCGCATCGATATTGACACGACCCACCCCGAATTTCACCCTGAAATCCGGAGTAAGTCATGCGGGGACCACCTCCAAGGAAAATTTACAGTAAAAAAAATTGATAAAACCTCCCTTGAAAATGGACAACCCAAACTCGAAAAATTCAAAATTACACTCTTATTACAGCACGTCCAAACGTCACATAATTATCCAGCTAAAAACAGCAAATCTTATCCTTCAGAAATTCTAAACATGAAGTCAACCGATCGAGCACACTACCGAAAAAAATATACAATAATCCCAAAGTATTCAGATCTACTAGACACTAGCGGAAGCAAGAAAACACTAGTAGGTTAAGCAAGTAACCTACTGATGAAAACTGGCGAAAAAGCGGGTGGCTATGCCTCGTCTCCTACTAGGTCCAACCCGAACTTTGCAGACTGGGCATTTTAAAACGAAGAGCCCAGGGGAAACATGCGGAACAGTTAGAGTGAGTGGACAAAAATAAATTAATAAAAAAATATTTCTTTATGCTTTCCCAATTTAAACTTCAGTGGAAAAACAATTAATGGCATGCAACCAGCTCAACAGCTTTTAAAAATTTACCAACACCTGACTAGTCGTGCTAGTCACCAACATTTCAAAATGAATAAATAAGAGCCTCTCAGGCTAAATAAATATGTATGTATTACACTCGTCATATCCCTTGTATGAATTTCTTGAAACGACAAAGACAAATAGAAAATTTCACACAAGGCTACGACGCTTTGACGTTCTTAAACGACTTCAACGTCGTCACCATAATAGGACATTTTACTCATTATGGTGGTAAAAAGACGGTGTTATAAATATATACGCGCATATCCCCTATATAAATTATTATATTATATAGGGCTACGACAATTGCGTCTAACGCTCACGTCGCACCATAATGGAATTTTACCTCAGTATGGTGGAAAAGCACGTATAGCTAGCTAGCATTTCTTCATATACATATTATTCTCATAATCATCCAAATATGGATATATATACATACTCAACGACATAAATTATTCCGCATGCACATTATTTAAAATAAAAGTCCACTCACAAATTAGGCCTAAGCCTGATGACGCTCCGAGGCTTCCTCTGCTCGGGCCTCCTCTCGTCCTGTTCCAAATATATAATTAATTTCCCACTAAAAATCCAATAATTAAACAAAATGGGTAAAATTAAACGTGAGCCTCCCACACACTCATCATTGCCCAAATTCGCCATTCTTAACTCAATACGGCTCAAACTTCACCGAACAAACCGGCAGCCGTAAAAACATCTTCCCACAAAATACGACTTAAATCCTACGGCCGGATTTTACATTAATTAACCGCCAAAAATATCAAACTTCAGAAATTCACAAACCTATCCAAAACTCATCCAAAAATTCCATAATTCACTTCAATAAACTCCCATTAATATTCCAAATTTAAAAATATAAAAATCTCCCAAACAGCTCCGGCGCCGGCGCCGGCTCCGCGGGCAGCGGCGGCCGGAGGCCGATTCCGGCGACCTCCAATTCCTATGAAATTTTGATAGCATAATCCTCTCATCATGCTCTACAAATTTCCTCACTAGCACAAACCCAAAATCCAAGCCTAGCTATGCCAATCGAACAAAAACATCAAAAACGCCCTAGAGCTTCCACCTCAAATTTCTCCTTACCTGAAGCAAACCGGAGTGAGCCATTTTAGGGCAAGGCAGCTGGGTTGAAGTCCTACAAAACCGTACCAAGCTTGCCCGGATTGGTGGCCGGAGGAGGGAGTTCCGGCGAAAAGCTTCCCGGCATCTCCGGTGAGTTTTCTCTTCTTCCAGCGGGCTAACGGCTCGGGGGCTAGGCCGGGGAGGGAAATGAGGAGATGGGGGTCCGAACTGGGGTGGAGTGGTGGCTGGTGGCTGGCCGGACGGCGGCAGCTAGCAGCTGGAAGTTTCTGGCGAAAGGGGAGAGAGCACGGGAAGGAGAAGGAAGAGAAAAGAGAGAAGAAGAGAAAGAGAGGGAAATGGGTTGGGCCTCTCAACCGGTCCAACTCCACCATTATACCCAACTCCCACAAAATAAAACACCTCAAAAAAATAATACCCGAATAAAAATTACCTTTTACTAGCTAAAATATACCATTTTTACCGTCGTCATATTTTCCTCCTACGAATAATCCTCCGCACATAATCGTCCCCGAAACCCCTCTAGAGACTAATTAAACTATTAACTCAATGACGAAGACGGTAAAATTCTTATTATAACCAAGCTAGTAAATAAGGTAAAATATAAGGGTCGGGATGTGACAGATATGACCGGTTGAAGAGGAGATAATTTTCACCTTCCAATCATTCCTTTACAGCAAGGCCAGTCCACCTCCTCCGTTAAGACTTTTGTTAACTGAAAAACACCCAAAAGACCCATCTAGCTTTCTCAAAACACCATCCATCTGATCAACATTCTTCCTAGTTTCCATAATGAAAACTAAGTGCGGCCTTCTTTCCCTGAGAATTTCTCTCAAGGCTCTTAATTAACGTTTGAGGGGTGCCAAGTCCCTGAACGTTCCAGCACAAAACTAACATTGCTCGTGATGGGTTAGAAAACCGGAACTCATCATGGTGTCAGCCATACAAACATTAGAATCAGTAATTTTAGAGGTCTCCATCGCAGGGGCAGATGGATTAACTACTTTCTCTGCCGATTTCTTTTCTTCCAGAATGGTAGCAGAGAGATGAATAGGGTTTGTTGCAGTTGAACGAAAGGGGTTGCTGCCCAGACAGGCTAGCATACTACACATTTGTTACACGAGACAGGTTAGAGAAAATAACCTTAGCGAACTACACATTTGTTACATGAGACAGGCTAGCATACTTATCAACATATAATTTTTTTTTCTTTTTATTTACCTATTCAGATTCTTACACGTGATATATTTTATTTTTACAGATTTAACAACAAATTTACACTAATATAAGTAACTTCGCTTAGAGCATGTAAATTTAGTTCAGATCTTGTAATTACAACATACAGACATTCATTACGAAACGTTGTAAAAGATGTAATTATTTTTTCAATACAAAAGACACCACCTAATTACAAAACCGAGAACTCTATTATATGAATGAAGAAGACATATGCTTTATTTGGTCTAAATCTGAAAATTTACTATCTCAACAACACATTCGTCCTTAATTTTGTAAAACATGTTATAAATTTGTAAATCTGATTCATACCTCGTAATTACAACATATATACATCATCTATTACAAAAGTTTCAACCAAATGTTCTTGTGTTTGTAAAAGCGTTGTAAAAGATGTAAATATTTTCTCAATACACAAGACAATACCCAATTACAAAACCGAGAAATATATTACGTGAATGAAGACAAATGGTCTATTGGTCTAAATATGAAAATTTATCATCTCGACAACACATTCGTCCTCAATTTTGTAAAAGGAGTATTTAATCTATACATTTGGTCCAGACCTCGTAATTACAACATATGAACATTTATTATAAAATTTTCAACCAAATGTTATTCTATTTGTAAAAAATATTCAAAAAAAACCACGGTATAAAAAACATGTGGGTACTCTAAAAAATTTGAGGACGATTATTCATTTTGAAGAGCAACACAAACAAAACATTGAGAACAAAACTTTTAGCTCGAAAATATGTCACCATATTCTTCGCTCTATGGATGTGAGAGATGAGAGGTGAATCAAATTGAGTCATAATCTATTTTCAATATAACAATTGTGATTGTAAGTGTGTGAATTCACCTTATTAGGCAGTAATATCGTTAGATGCAAACTAACAAAAAAAGTTTTCTGAAATATGGACGTCACTCCAATTGTATTGATAATAGAAGGAGAACAAAATAAACACGATCCGCCCTCTCGGGCTACGTTAGAAATGAACCATGCAAAAACTACCTAAAAACTAGACAGTTCTCTATGCTGCAGACCATAGCATGTAACCCAACTAAAAAATAATCATTTTTTATCATAAAAACATAAAAATTAATTGATGTAGATTTTTTTTTTTGTTCAACGAGATGTAGATGTTCATATGCCATTGTTGTTTTGTCCTTGAGATATAAAAACTATAACGACTATAAAATTAGCAATATATGCAATTAAAATTAGTTGTTACAAGAATGAATTTTAACATCTTCAAGACATTAGGGTAAAGGATATTGATTATCTTCTTGGGGAGTATCAGGTGTTGGATAAGCAAAATGAGAGTCCATATTATTGATTAGAATGCAATCTCGTTGTTGGATAAGCAAATGTATTATCAGCTGACTGCTAATGCAGACTTCTCGACTCTAACCAGTGTGGAAACCGTTCCTAGATACTATTGTTGAAGCGTGGGAGTTGAAGAAATACAAGAAGCTTGCTCGTTTCATTCTTATTGATGAGCATATTCTTATACATAACCGTCCCTGCAAGCTTGTGAATGTTCACATTTGCGCCCCTTCAACAAGGTGGTTATGGATATTGTTTCATCGGTATATATATATATATATATATATATATATATATTAAGGACTATATGCTTGAAGATGTTGTGAGTTATTTTATCACAATCTTGAGGTTCCTCATGTTGTCCAGGCAGAATTCTATGTTATTGATATATCTTAAGATGAATATATGCTACTATTGAGTGACAACGGTAACGTTCGAGATGATGTGAGGATTCCATATGACCCGAATCTACTTGCATAAATTACTCATAGGTTTGAGGGAGGTAATAACCCCGTTGTCACGGTGATATCCTCAATGGGTGAGGAGAGGGTGATTTATGTACACTGATGGGCATTTTCAGGTCATCATGTACACTGAATTAAGGAGGCTGAATTTCGGTGGTGGATGAGGCAAATGAAATAGTTTATCTATTTCCTTTTATTCCTCCTTAGCTAAATTTTGTATTGATGATTTTGTATTGATATTAAAGATTTTGTTTTCCTATGGTACTCTACTTAGATTAACTAGAATCATATTTGCCCAAAAAAAAAATTGAATTTCAATATCTGATTAATTACAAACCATATGTGCAAGTAAATCATAGATTATACTATTAACAATTCAACATCTGAGCGGCGACTCTGCGATCAGATGCGTTGCTCTTTGGTTTGAGCTCTTAGTGGCTTCAATTCAATTCATTGCTTGTGGGTTAGGCCTTGTTTGGCATAGGTCTAGGTCTTTTTTAGTTGTTTTTGTAGTTTTGTTTTTTCCGTTGTTGGTTGGTTCTGGTTGTCTAGTTGTCCCTCCTCTTTGAGCGAGGGTTTAGGGTTTTGGTAGGTTGGTGTCGTTGGTCAGTAGGTGTGTCATGAATCATGATTATGGTGTCATATCCAAAGATTATTTTAACGTCGGTTATCTCTTGTTGTCAATGTAATGAGGAGGTTGCATGTACATATATGCTGGTAGTTTTAGCATATAATGTTTGAAAGGTTAGTTCTTTTTAAGGTTGACTGTGAGAATGTATCAAGGCTTATGGATTAGGTTAGGTTACGGTTGAACCATTTTCGGTTCTTGTCCACTGTAATCGCTTGTTTGGTAGGGAGGAGAGTACGAATTTTATGTCTACCACTGAAATCCCATGGTTGTAACATTGGATTTTATAATATAATAATTTTTCCCAAAAAAAAAATTGATTTTTCAGTTTTTCTTTGTAAAAGTTGAAAATATTTTCATTTTCCACGTTTTCAAAAAGAACTAATTTCAGTTTACACCCTTCAACTTTAGGTCAATCATCATTTAGTCTTTTTTTCTTTCAATTTCATCAAAACACCCCTCGACTTCCAATTTTCATTAGCAGTGGGCAAACATCCGTTTTCCATCCAATTCCTCCGTTATATGATGACTTGCATTTAGAAGAAAACCAAATTTGAAGTCACTGGGCCCACAAAAAAATGGTAAAATAGACAAATTGCATTCAATCTCACTAAAATCACTAAGGTTATGGGGTTGTGATGGAAACTGAGATGTGTATCGATATAAGGGAAAAATGGTCTGAAAAATTATTTTTTCGGAAGTTGACTTTCTTCTTGATGCCACGTCATCACTTGACTGAGAAATTGGATAGAGAATGGAGGTTTGGACACGGCTGATAAAAATTGGGAGTCGAGGGGGTGTTTTTGATGAAATTGAAAAAAAGACTAACATGATGATCAACCTAAAATTGACAGGGGTAAACTGAAATTAGTTCTTTCAAAAATATCTCACCGAACACATTTTCATCTCATTTTCATTTCTAAAAATGAAAATACAAGCATAAAAATGTTACTGAATGCCACCGAATTAATGTTAATGTTATAACAAACCTTTCATTGCCTAAAAGGAAATTAAAGAGATAGCAACTTTAGCTAGCTAGATCTATGTTAGACCATAATTTACACATGTTTATATTCCCCTAAACTTTGACTTTAACTTGTTTTTGAGTTCATTTTAGCTTTCACTAAATCATTTATCTAGGTAAAATACAAGAGTGAAGGAAACATTGATTTTTGGTATTAATATGAAAAATCGGAGCTAAGAAGAATTGCAGTTCAATGTGGAGCGAAACGTAAATTTCCGAATTCTGGCGAACCACCACTATTGGTGGCACAAATGGCGGTCCACCACTTTTCCGGTCATCATATATGAGGAGCAAGGAGAAGAATGGTGATCGAGTAACAACATAAAATCCATGTTATAATCCTTTGGATGATAGGCATCACCATGCACACATGCTTTCTCATGTTTGTCCACTTGATTTAGGTGACTCAAAACTATCTCTACACGTTTTCTCTTCTTGTTCCCAATGCATTTGAAAAAGCTAATTGCCCTTTCACTCTCTCTTTAGTCATCGATCTTTTCTTACTCTACACTCTCATAACTCATTATTATGTACTTCTTTCTCTTCTCTAACATTCCATCTCTTTTTATTGACTTTTGTTACTCTCTTTTTTCCTTTCCCTTGCTCCATCCGGATGGAACAAAGAGGAGTGCCTCATTTCTCTCTTTTTTCTCTCCCACTTTCCATCATCTTTTCTCTTTATATATTCATCATTCACCCACTCACCCATTCTCTCTTTTTTTCCTCCATCTCCACCACAAACTTCCATCTCATCTCTCCCAAAATCCAAACACACAAACCAAATCTACTCCATCACCACCACCACAACTACCATCTTCCACCACCATAAACTCCATAACCACCACCACTATTCCATATCACTATCACTCAAAATTAGGCAAAGAAGCACCCATCTCTTCATCTCCATTCCATTCATCATCAACAAGAACTCTATCAGCCATCCATTTCACCATCAAGGAGGATCCAAGGAGCATAGATTGAGAAAACCCATGGAGGAGCAAGCCATTAACTTGTCAAACTTCAACTAGTTTACTCTTTCCTTAAACTCCTGAATTTTTCTTGATGTATATTAGATTTAGTGTTGATTTGTATTGTTATGAGTGAGTAGTAACTTTGTTGGGGTTAGGGTTGAAAGGCCTAACCAATCTTGTATGGATTGATGCTATTTTATGATGTGATGCAATTTTAGTTAACATTCATACATGTTAGTTCAAGAGTTGAATGTATATGCTTAGAATTTACCACTTTGAGTATGTGTGTTTGTCATGACATGATAATGTTTAGAGCTTGGTAACCTTTGAATGTTAAAGCATGAAAGCACACTAGGTGTGCATGTAGGAGTTGTGAATTACAATCACTTAGAGATAAGCTTGGTTGGTTTGCATAGTTTCTTCATATCCAAACTTTATGCACTTAGGGTAATGCATTAGATGTCTAACCGGATTGAAATACATGACTTAAGTAGTTAAGTATTACACCCGAGAGAGGTTGCTTGATACCACAAAAAGAACATGTCCTTTGTCATACCTGAGAGGGATGCAAGGAGAGAAATTGGTTGATTAGCTTAACATCATTCATATTGATTTGCATCAATACTTGTAAGAGAGGTTAGTGGTAGACAATTCGAATCCTAGCACCACCATTCGTTAGACCTGACACGACCCACCCCGAATTTCACCCTGAAACCCAAAATAAATCCTGTGAGGACCACCTCCAAGGAAAGTTTACCGAAAAATCGGCATAACCTCCCTTAAAAATGGACAACCCTTCCTAATAATACCTGCATACACTTCTGATAAACCAAATCCAACCTTAAACTCCTGGAGCCTTCATGCTCCCCCAAATCACAATATCTCCCAATTATTTAAATATCTACACAAATCTCATATCCAACCATTTATAGGTTCAGAGCAACACTAATAGGAAGAAAGGAAACATGATAAATTAACAAGCGGAAGCTATATGATGACTATGCCTCATCCCCATTTACGCCCGACCTCAACTATGCAATCCTGCAACTGGGCATTTTAAAACGAAGGGCCCAGGGAAAAACATTTGAAACCGTTAGAGTGAGTGGACAAAAACATAAATTTAATGAAAATATTTATGTTTTCCCAATTTACATTTTCATAGAAAATATGCTGCATGCAACAGCTCAAAAACGCTCAACACAAAAACTGGCAATTTCATGACTAGTTCCGGCCAGTCTCCAAAACTCAATAAAATACAGCCTATCAGGCTAAAATAAAATATGTATGTATTACACTCGTCATATCCCTTGTATGAATTTTCTTGAAACAACAAAGACAAATAGAAAATTCACATAAGGCTACGACGCTTGCGTCTAACGCTCACGTCGCACCATAATGGCATTTTACCTCATTATGGTGGAAAAGACGGTATATAAATATATACGCGCATATCCCATATATAAATTATTATATTTATATAGGGCTACGACGATTGCGTCTAACGCTCACGTCGCACCATAATGGAATTTTTACCTCAGTATGGTGGAAAAGCACGTATAGCTAGCTAGCATTCTTTCATATACATATTATTCTCATAATCATCCAAATATGGATATATATATATACTCACCGAAATTCTTCATTTCGGTTATTCTCCAACAATAATGAAAATTGCCAATTATCATAAAAAGCAATACGCACACGACTCTACCGAAAATCTCATTTTCGGTAACTTTGCAAATAACACGCTAGCCATTAAAAATGAGAACATTTACTTCTGAAAATGACTTCGTGAAAATAAACAATTCCACAAATTGATATTTAATAAAATCAATCATTTAATGTAGAATCACCGCATGCATATATTTTAAAACAAAAGTCCACTCACAACTTTAGGCCTAAGTCTGATGTCGATCTGGGGCCTCGCCTGCTCGAACCTCCTCAAGTCATGTTCCAAATATACTATTAATTTCCCAACTAACAATCCAACATTTAATCAAAATAGGCAAAATTAACCGAGAGCCGTAACTACGCTCATCATTGCTTAACTTCGATATTCTTAAATCGAAACGATCCGAACTTAAATATCATACTCGGCAGCCGTAATTACAACCTCCCCAAAAATACGACTTAAATCCTACGGCCGGATTCTACATTAATTAACCGCCAAAAATACCACACTTCGGAAATTCATAAACCTATCCAAAACTCATCCAAAAATTCCATAACTCACTTCAATAAACTCCCCTTAATATTCTAAATTTAAAACCCTAAAAATCTTCCAAACAGTGGCGGCTCCGCCGGCAGCGGCGGCCGGAGGCCGATTCCGGCGACTTCCAATGCCTATGAAATTTTGACAGCATCTAGCATCATGCTCTACAACTTTCCTAACTAGCACAAACCAAAAATCCAAGCCTAGCTATGCCAATCGAACAAAAACATCAAAATCGCTCTAGAATTTCAAATTCATATTTCTCCTTACCTAGCTCAAGAGAGGGTGAGCTGTTTGGAGGGGTTGCTGCACGGGAGGAGGGCTACAAAACGAGCTAAGGATTGCCGGTTTTGGTGGCCGGAGGAGAGAGTTCCGGCGAGAGGACCACCACGGCAGCTAGTGGCTCCGGGCGTCGATCCTCACTCACGGCGGCGCTAGGGGAGGTGTCACCGGTCCAGGGATGTAGCTGGGTCGGAGGCCGACCGAACGTGACCGGTGCGGCAGTCTCAGGCGACCGGACGGCAGCGGACGAGCGGCCGGAAAGTTGGGCAGCGGAGGACTCGGGGAGAGGAAAACCGGGAAGAAAAAGAGAGAAGAGAAGAGTGGGTTTTGGGCCTCCACCCAAACCGGTCCAAGCCTAATATACCCAACTCCACTAAAAATAATTACACCCCAAAATAATACCCTAATAAAAATTACCTTTTACTAGCTAAAATTTACCATTTTTACCGTCGTCATAACTTTCTCCTACGAATAACTCTCCAAAATAATCGTCCCCCGAAACCCCTCTAGGGACCAATTAAACTATTATCTCAATGACGGAGACGGTAAAATTCTTATTATAATCAAGCTAGTAAATAAGATAAAAATATAAGAGTCGGGATGTGACAAGACCACTAGTTTAGTTTAGAGTAATTTAGTTTACATTTAAGCATTTAGTTTAGTTTAGTTAACTACTTCAAAAACCCAAAATCAAATCACTACTCCATGTTGCACATACTCACCATGAGCCTAGATTTCCTTGTGTGTTTAGGTTTGTGATTGTACATTTGCACATTCTAGCTCTCTTAAGGTTAACACCCTAGCTAGTGAAAAGAATCCAATCCTCGTGGGTTCGACAACTTTTCTTAATCCCTATACTATTACTTGTACCCCTTATACTTGAGGGTGGTTTTTTGGCTAACAATCTATGTTAGTCAGATTTATATGGACAGTTGTACATAGGTTATATGCCAAATTTACATCTCGATGACTGCATTATGACCACCAACAAATCCCACAAATCTTGATGCACACCAACAAACTGGAAATCAAGTGTTACCACATACAAAATCTGACATGCATGAAATGCAAGGAAGAAAATTTCGGTGATTACGAAAATTTCGACCCTTCAAAATATGGAAATTTCAGGGAAATATCGATTGTAGTAAAAAAATGAGAAAATTGACGAAAATTTGAAGAAAAACAAGGAAATTTTAAACCAAACTTTAAGAGATGTTTGTTTTCTATATTATGTACTATATTTGAAATGAAAACCTTGAATAAACATTGATCTATATGGAGTTGTAGTAAGTTAAGGTGAAAAGGTTAGTGCTGAACCGTTAATAATTCTTAAAAGTTTACTTTAAACATTTTTTTTTTATGGCTGGAAACCCAAAGGGAGGCTAGATCATCATGCCTTACATACATATGATACATTTCACATGGAATTACATGAGTGTTTTAAAACCACATAGAAGACCTATGAGGTACAAAATTTTCACTAATATTGGTTGGAAATATCGGGAAATATCGAGAAATATCAGGAATTTCGGACGAGAAATGCTTGGGAGAGGAAATATATATTGCTAGGTGAAAAAAACGAAAATTTCGGCGAAATATCGCCGAAACTTTCGATTTTTTCTTCCTTGATGAAATGCCATGTCGGCAACATTGTTCATTCAACATCGACCACAAACTATACCTTAAGGTGCCCTTTACACAGTCGAGCCCGGCTTACATGCCATATGCTTTGGCCTTTTTGCAAGCCTAGCGGTGGCTAAACTACCATTTTATTTTAACTACAGGAGTAGTCTGGAATACACCCGGTGTAATCGAGCCGAACCGGCTTAGACAGCGCGCTGTAGACGTGGGAGACTGTAAACCACATGTCGGAGCCGTCAAGCTTTTCCGTCTGTTGACCGTGAAATGCAAACAAAAGTGAAAAAAAACGCAGAAGCCGGCGTGAAAAGGGTAGGAGGGTATTTGCAGAGGTCGCACCCCCCTAAATTAGGTTGGTATCCCCCCTTATTTTGGTGGTTTTGGGAGGGTTGAATTGCGATTTGTAGTAGACTGAGCAATGAGGGCTAAACAGTGAAGAAGTAAACCAGATCGAGTGAAATGGTTGATTGAGCGGGGTGACCGAAAGGGAGTGAGAAGATCGAAGCAAGTGACTGTTGTGGGCGTCATCATCGGAAAAACTATTTCGTCTTCGTCGTCCTCTCCATCTGGTAGTTATGTTTGTTTTGGTTTGTTGGGTTCTGCTTTTTACAGTGAAGACTGTATGTTTTGCGTGTTTATTAGCTTGGTTGTTTAATTTTGCTTGGAATTGGGGCGTTTTGTATATTGAAGTTTGAATTTGCTGGTTGCAAATTTTGGTGCTTTATGATTAGCAAGTGAGAATTGTGGTTTTTGATAGTCATGGTTTATGAATCATGCGGAAATATGGATGCAGTTGTTGTATCTGTTTCTGAATGGAAGTGTGGAGACTTTTTGCTATCTTTCACGGCACCCATATTTCACTTTGCATATACATAAATTAGCTTGTAGAGTTGAAATGTAGTACAAATCCTTGTTGAAACCGAATTGTAGTTTCATGTAGTACTTGGTTTGATCCTAACAATGCTCTGTGTTGGAATAAACATGAGATCCTGAGGGTGGTGGGATGCTAGAAATTTGTTTTTTGAAGGATTAGCTGTGATATTATTGGAATAAGACAATTGTTACTAGTTCTTTCGACTTACTATGATCGATGTGAAATAGATGATGAACTGTAAATGGTAATTGTATTGTACCCTGTCATGGAAGTGTAATTATATCATTGGTTGTTTTCCTGTCCAGGTTAATGTCAACAGCATCGATGATACTCTGATATTGTCTTGGCATAATGGTCGATACAGATGACGACTTGGACGAAAGTTGGCTTTGTTCGACTGACCACTTGTACATTACTGATGAGTCATTACATGACGATTCTGAATACGAAGCGTCAGTATGCGGGTTGGAACAGTCCCCATCTGGTTCCACCCGAGTTCCAAAGTATGAATTTGTTGGGCCAGTTAATTCCACAGGTGTGGCATCATCAGCAACGGAGATTGATTTGTCAAATGATTTGATAGATGACATTGTGTTGAATATGAAAGAACCGTCTACAGGGGATAAGTTTAATAGGTTAAATATCAGAGACATCACATATGACGATGTATCCGATCTATTGTTTGAAGACTACGAGGCAGCAGGCAAGTTTTACAACTATTACGCACACGTACGTGGGTTCAGCACAAGGAAATCAAAAATGTACAGATACCGTACCAGTGACTTTGTGTATCGAAGGGAGTGAGAGTGTTCTAAAGCTGGAGTAAACCCCAAAAAGCGTCGAAATCCCGTTGAAGTTGCTGAGAAAAAGCGACCAGTGGACATTAAAGAAACCAAACGCTGAAACCACATGTTGCGTAGGGGTTACAGGCAGACTAGATGCAGGTGTACTGCCAAGTTTGTTGTAAAGTGGTGCCTAAGGCGTAAGAAGTACTTTGTATGTGAATTTGTAACGCTGCACAATCATGATTTGTGCCGTCCAAACGAAGTGCATTTCCTTCGGTCTCATCGGAAAGTAGAGGACCACGACCTTGCCCAGGTTCAATCGTTGAGTGAAGTTCAAGTTCCCATTAGCAGAGCGTATGAATTTCTTTCTTACCAGGCAGGTGGATATAATAACATGCGGTTTACGCTTAAAGATCTGTACAACAAGCTTGGTAGGAAAAATATTACAGATAATGCAGAAGGTGATGCACAAACTGCTATAAGAAGCTTGAGAGCTAGGTCTGCAAGAGAGACGAAATTCTTCTTCGAGCACACCGTTGATACTGAGGGCAGACTTAAAAACATGTTTTGGAGGGACCATCAGTCTTTGCTAGACTACACCGCTTACGGTGATGTATTAATCATCGACAGCACATACAAAACAAACAGGTACAGGCAGCCTTTGGTGTTGTTTGTCGGCTGCAACAATCACCGAGCAACAATTGTGTTTGGGTTTGCACTTGTGGGTGATGAGAAAGAGGAAACGTACGACTGGGTTTTTAATATGTTCCTTGTCTCAATGAAATATAAGAAACCTATGTCTGTCATCACTGACGGGGATGAGGCGATAAAGAGTGTATTGGAGCGCTTGATGCCAGAAGCACGTCACCGGTTGTGTGCGTGGCACATAGGCAGAAACATTGGTCAGAACCTGAATAATGTAGAAGCCATCAAGTGTTTCTCTAAATTTATCTATGCATCTCTTACAGTGCCAGAATGGGAGGCCCAGTGGCGTGAGGCTGTTGAGATGCACCAGATGGAAAATAATGAATGGGTTACTGCTCTGTATAAGAAGCGGACCCGGTGGGCTGAGTCGTTTTTCAGAGGTAGTTTTTATGGAGGAATGTGCAGCACACAGAGATGCGAGGGCATGAATTGTCAATTTAAGAAGCGTTTAGACCCCAGCACAACTGTTTCTGCTGTGTATGGACGGTTGGAGTGGAAACAGAGACGTATAAGGGACCGCGTCTAGCTGAACAACTTTAAGGTGAGAAACAGTACCCCCGTGTTTGATACGCACATGAGAAAGTTGGAGGTGGAGGCTTGTAAAACATTCAGTCATGACATATTTATCATGATTAAATCTCAGATAAATTTTGGGGATAGGTTTGTTGTACATCAGAGGTTCCCATTTCCTAACGCAGACGCCATAGTGTTTTATGTGGGACAGTATGACAAAGTTGAACGGCGGTGGTCGGTTGACTATTGCGGCAACAAAGGCAACCCCCAATGGTCATGCTCGTGCAAGATGTATGAATCGGACGGCATTCCATGTGCTCACTTGTTCTGTGTTTTTAAATATGAATTGATCATAGAATTCCCAACTTGTCTAATAAACAAGCGATGGACCAGGGAAGTGGGTGAGACAACCATTGTCCCATCATGTGTACAAGTTCAGAACACCTCATTGGCAAAGAGCCCAAGGTATGCTTCCCTCCTAATTGAAGCTGGAAAGGCATGTTCACGATACGCAGAGTCTCCTGAAGGGTTCAATGCCGCAATGATTGAACTTGAGAAGTTGAAAAAATGTTCCATGAAATACAACCCTACCGTGAATGAAGATCATGCTGCTCTTTCAGAAAGCGATAGCGTTGTTGGAGATCCGTTGAAATGTAGAACAAAAGGAATGCCGTCCAAAACAGAACAAAAGCGAAGCGTGATTACATGCAGTAATTGTGAGGGGCTTGGTCACAACACGCGCAGCTGCAAAAAGCCTCGATTGGTGCCTGATGTTTGTGGTTCCGGCAACGTTGTGGGGCGGCAGACGCCTGCCTTGGACAACAGTAGAGATTGGGAACCCTGTATTCCACGTTTCTCTCCTGCGCTGCGTGATAACATCTGAAGTCTTTGATGTTTATACCCAAGGCATTCCCACAACCCTTATTTTTTGCAGGTCTTCTACTGGTGCTTCCCAGTATTAAAGACAATTTAGTTTCTTTTGCAAACTTGGGGTGACTATCTTCAGTGATACCACGTTTAGAGGACCCTTTTGTTATGTGACCTGTAACAGCTATTCTGACATTGTTGTTGTTGTGTTCTTTCATGCGCGGTGTAATGACTTAACATTGAACTATATTCTATTGTTGACATGTTATGTGTATTCCTGTGTTTTCCGAGGTGTATGATTTGTGTTTAATATTTGTGTTGTATCCTGGAATTTGATTGTGCAATAAGCAGTGTCATACTGTCTTTTGTCTATTCAGATGTGATTCCATATTGGTGCAAGGAGGAGGTCTATCATCCTCGAACATAGTCACGCCCCTTACTTTAGGGGATGCAAATCCGAGCATGTGTGCACAGCCAATGAAGACGGTGTTGGGGTGGTAATGCAAAATATCTGTCAACCTAAACGTTAATGATTCTTAGTAGCTCCTGATTGTTATTCATTGAATTAAAACAACTTGGCTGAAATAGCCATCACATGAACAACAATTAACTATCAGCATCTCATGTCTTACCAATCCTAATATGCTTTACCCCTATGCGTCGAGCATTTTGGTTGACCCGAGACTTTTAATTTGTGAAGAACTTGCTGCACTGTAATGCTTTTTTTCCTGTCTGTGTTACCATAGTAATGGTACCAGCGTTTTGGTCAAGTTGTAAGGTCGTTTTTATTTGAAACATAAAAAACCGTCCGGGCGTATTTGATGTCGCTGAATACTACACATGCACCATAATTAAGTAATAATTGTTCCTAGTTGTTCATAACACGTTTCCAAATCACGGTCCAACATAGAACATAAATAGCGGGGGAAGACTACTTGATACAAAATTGTAAACTGCCGTTGTTGGTCGGCACTCCCCCATTTGAACCATGTTCTCTACTATCCTATTTTCCTGTTTCCCTGTCGCATTCACA
>NC_020497.1:7895340-7908085 GCF_000184155.1 Fragaria vesca subsp. vesca
GAACTACTACCTTTGCTAACCACGAGGAACTATACCTTACATGCATTTCGTCTCAACATCATGTCCTCGCTGCTTAAACTTCACACATCTATTGTCATTATATGGCTTCAAAAGTAAAGAGCTTATATTAACCTTCACACTTGGTAACTTACTTTAAACTGTATAAATTGTTTTCAGAACTTACTTTAAACTGTATAAATTGTTTTCAGTATGTGGCTGCACTGAGATGTTTTTCTTCATAATGTTTATACTACCAGTATCTACGTTGTATTATGGCATCTCCTTTACTCCTTCCGCTTGTTTATATTTAGCCATCTACTTCAACCATTTTGCAGGAATATAGTCCAATATCACGTCTATATATTACAATAATGAACAACAACATATCATATCATACATTCTTAATACATTAAAGGTTGACGTAGTAATAAAACAAGTACAAAAACATACCATATCATACATTCTTAATACAAACCAGTGCTTATCTTACACCGACATCAACAAGTACTCGAAGTTCATAAAAGTGCAGTCATTAATTACACAAGCGGGAAATTAATCGACCAGAAGCAAGTAACACCGACTACTATAAACATAAGCTACCACAAACAAACTGAGGGCCTAGTAGTTTTTCCATCAGCACGCTCGTGGACGAGTTATTGCAAGCCTATACCTCTTATGGCCAATAACCTCCATCATCAGCATGTCTCCGGGTTGGATGTCGTATGCACTGCATAAGTTCCCCCATCCATTTCCAAATCTGACACTATTGTTATTCTTGAAGGTACGTATCACCCTCTCCGTCCCATCCGGGCCAACCACCATGATATCGGTCTTAAATTGCACTACATGTCTTTCAAAGAAGGGTCTTGGTATGGTCTGCAAGCCAAGTGGGGATGTTATATTGTTATGCATCATATGCTAACAACCATGAATAATTATACAACTGTAAGACATTAATTATCAATCACTCACCGGGATGCTGTTTCCCACCGTCATTATGCAGGACATGCCATTTGCAGCTTCCACTTCCTCATCACCTTCCCCCTCAACATCATGCCTCTCTGTATCATGTTCTGAAGCCTCTTCATCAATATCATCATCTTCATCATCAGAACTCATTTCAACCATGTCGGGGTCTGTTATTTGTTCATTTCTCTCCTCAAACTCAGTCCTACCAACTCCCTCCATGTCTAATAAGTCAACCTCAAAGCTCACACCACCTTCGTATGTGAATACGAGGAAGTCTCCCCCCCTCACCTGATGGTAGTTCCTGAACTGTTCCCAGCCTCGTGTAAAACACATTTTCAGTCCTTCATATGAAAAACCCACAAACCATTTTCTAAGCCCTCCACCATTCACGCGCAGGCGGGCTTTTTTTGCAGAAAAAATGATCCACCTCTACCCACCGCCTGAATGCTGGTGGCAGATCCTATACATGTACACATCAGTTAGTAATGTATTTGTTAATACTGTGTTACATACAAAACAATTACCTTGTACAACGTAACTAATACAAATCACCCCCCATCAATTAAAAACTGAATGTACACATTTAGCATAACTAATAATTTGTGGATGGCTAAACCATTTATCAAAAAGCAGACATTAACATCAAAATGCGAAAGTGGTGAGACATCTTGATATACCAGTTTTGTTTTGTCCGATCCCGGTAAAATTACTTTGAAGAACGACGTGACCTTGTTTGCCATCCTTGATTCGTCTCCCTGCAATAACCAATGACATTAGTTACTTTAAAAGGACGGTTATCTGATTCTTGTCCTCATCCCTTAAGTTCCCCTTATACATCTGGGTTTAATCCGTTCAATCTAGCACACACACGCACACACTTGATTCCTTTATGTTTTCCAATTTCATCTAATAATCCGTATACCCGATGGAGACATCCGAACTAAAAAGAGGAGCATCTATAAAGACAAGGGACAGCATCAACACTTTAAAATGACATGTTTATGGGTTTGTATGGACCATATCCCGACGTTATCATATAACCCCACAGTGCAGGCAAACTCCTTATTTGGATATGGAAGTTTTGACATGAAGTGGTACTTACTACAGCGATTGGACCCAAATATGAGTTCACTTCGTCTTTAATCCACGTGAACAGATGACGACACCTCTTGACTGTCCTTACTCCGATAGGGTGAGCTGTGCAATTAGGCTTCACCTACGCCTACGGTCGTCGGCAAACGTACTGTGTCGGGCAACCTACGGTCATAGTGAGATAGATGAGTTGCGGCCGGTCTTGTGGATAGATATGGGAAGAAAGAGTTGGGGGCCGGTGATATGGATAGAGATGGGAAGAAAGAGTTCCGGTCGGTGATATGTGTAAGAGATGGCAAGAAAGAGTTGCGGCCAACTTAAGAGGCAGCTCTATTTATAGTCCTATTCAGGATGTTGGTTAACTGCATATATATATAACTGTATTTGTGGACCGAACCAACCCGTGGAAGCATCCCAGTCCAGTTGGCTATGACTGGTATTGGTTATGAAGTTTTAAACCTGTGGTATATGGTTCGATTCATATGATTTGCACAAAAAATTTTCATTTGTTTTTTTAATATGCAACGAATCAGATATATAGACAAATGGGACCGTCATATCTCTTTAACTAAAATCTATAGCCGATAATATAAGTGATTTTTTTATTATCCAGTTCTAAGAACTTTTGAAAATTTATAAATTAACCTTATTATCTGAAAAATATTACGAATTTGTGCCAATACTCTCTTCATCATTGGAACCTGCTTAACCCGGACATTTTACATTTTGGTAAAAACTTATACACATATTTTAAAATTTAGGAATGTGATTACTCACAGTCATTAGCTCAACTATACTCAAACCATATCAGAAATTATTCATTTTTCAACCATTGTCATATTATACTACTCTGATGACATCCTATTTCACATTATTTTTTAAAATCACAAGTCTTATATATGTATATTTTTTTGACACTAAAGTACGCTTGTATACAACCAACTTACTCAGATTTATGACTTTAATTTACCACGAGATTTATGAACCCACGAAAAAATCCTTTGACGGGTTATGAATCCATTTTTATTTAACTCATCTAACTATGGTTAACGATTAATTTTGGGTGCGGCTATTTCCATTCCACTAAATGCTCAGTTCACCCCACGCCTTATTTTTTACCTTTAATGTTCCAATTATGCCCTTCAAATTTTGAGAAAATATGGTTTTTATTTTTCTTTCTCTTATTTTCCTCAATCTGATAAAATCTAAAAATATATACAAATATCTCATCAATATATTTGATGCAGACCTCCATTCTTCTCAAACCACATCCTATATATGTTGTCCTCGATTTCTTTCTTGATTTCCAGTTTTATGATTATGAATATATATATATATATATATATTGAAGCCATAAATCAAATAAAAATAATAACGAACAATCGTACCACATTGTATAATCACCATGTTGAATATTGAAGTGATTCTCAAATCTGATTCGAAAGATGTAGAGTAATTTTTTTTTTTCGATGTAAAGATGTAGATAATTGTTATTGTTTGGATTTTATAGATTTTAATTTAATATTATATTTTTACAAATTTTTTATAAACTTGGGGTTAGTATTGGAATATTTAGTTTAAAATTGAAATGTGGGGTGAACAAAGTATTTGGTGGAGTGGCAATAGCCGCACCCTTAAGTTTAATCTATAATTAATTTATTTAATTAAAATTTATCAAGGTGGGGATTTCAGGTTTAAGGGGTTAGGGGTAGGGTTTAACGGTTGAGGGTTTAGAGTTAGGGTTTAAGGGGTTAGGGTTTTGGGAGTTAAGGTTTAGGGCTTAGGGTTTAGGGGCTAAGGGATATTTGTAATCATGTTTATACATAGTTAAGTAAAACATGTAACCCTATACCCTATACCCTAACAAACCCTAAACCCTAAATCCACACTCTATCCCTAATCCCTAAACAACCCTAAAACCCTAAATACCCCAACCACACAAATCTAAAATAAATTAATTAAAAATGACCACATGTTATCTGTCTAGTTAGTGGGGATAATGTGAGGACGTAAAGTTGGGACGAAATTTGTATCCCAAATGGGACGACCTTGTTTGGTTCCATTTATAGAGAGCCAGTCTAGTGAGAACTCTTAAGTTGAGGACTTGGTGAAGACTTTTCGATTTATGTTTAAAAGACCTAATTGTCGATCACATTTTGACATCTCATCCGTTCAGTTTTTACGTTTATATGAGTATATAATTTCTACAAATTTTAAACCAAATTGGTGTTCGTTAAGATAACATACCAAATTTGTCAAATATAAACCGTTCAAGTTCATAATTGATAAATCACACTTATGAATGTCTTAATAATTTTCAATATAACTGAAAATTTGGTTAATTGATGCACTCATAAATACCTATAAACTGAACGGTCAAAATATAGATATAAAATTAAAATATGGGATAAACCGAAAAATTTGAACCTAATTCTCAACTTAAAAGTCTTTACTATAAAGGCTTGGGCTACATTTATTCGATTTCATGTCCTTGAAAATCCTCGTGAACACAGAACAGATATCGATACACTCTCACTTCCACCAAAAAGAGATAAAGCTGTACATGTACGTATGGTCATTCATATTGATTCATACAAGGCTTAAATTTTGTCGACAATGTATCCCAATAAAAAAACCAAAAACAATTTGTCGACAATGATTGATATAAGGCTGAATTGGTCCTTGTCATGTACCATACTCATTCGGCGAGATAATCCATTTCATCTTGACTACCCCTATCACGTGCAGTCCACAAGTATACAATGATGCTTGCTACAATCCCCCTCGGCCTTGATAATTCGAACAATTGATATACTGACGCTGACGCATGCTAGAATCCCCCTCCCTTGGTCGCATAAATTAGCTGTACTTGAGTAATAGCTGTACGCTTCAGCACGTGCCCATGGCTGTTGTGTGTCAGTATCTTCGGGCTGGGCGCAACTGGTAATAATATAGATAGTGGACTAGTATATGTACGCTTAAGTAACGGGGGGACACCATGTGGACGAACAGGTTATTCATAAATAAAATATATTAATGAATTATTTAACAATTGTCAATTTGGGTTGAATTGTTTGTTGCCAAATAAACGGATCATATTTTACAAGGCCCGCTCCCCAGTTGCAATTTATAGAAAGTGAGTATTGTTCAGTTATACATAAGCCTATGCATAGACGGTTTTGTTCAATAGCAGATTTTACAAGCTGATGCTCAATCAAAACTGCAGGTCAGTAGTGAGTATTGCGGTGAATGTATTAAACAGGTAAGCACAGGTTTGAACCCAACCTTCATCTCCAGTGACTGGACGAAGGAAGCCGACCGGTTTACTGTAAGACATCTGCAATCACCATGCTTACTGCCTCTTTCATGAGTAAAGGCTGTTAAGTTTTATCAAGCAATGTCAACATAAATTGCTTCAATTTTCAGAGTCAATCGTTTTTGGGTGCAGCTGGCTATTTGTAATAGATTTGTCGGTTGATTCGTTGTTATCTCCGTTATCCTCCCAAGCACATAATACGAACAGGTTAGTTATCCATACGGTCATCGACCCACTACATAACCAATTTATGCATCTGATTGGACTCCTTGGTGAGTTACCCCTAATTTCTGATTGTACAGGTGATGGGTGGCTACTATGTCGTCTGGGTTGGGAGGAAACCAGGGGTGTACGAGACCTGGAACGAATGTAGAGCACAGACAGAAGGATTATCAGGGTGTCAATTCAAGGGAAATTTTTCTCTAAATGAAGCCATCGACGCAATTATCAGTCCACCTCCGAACGCCAAACATTTGAAACCACCTAGCTGGCCTATACAAATTCCAGATGAGGCATTGCCTTACTACAATATCAAAACGGGCAGAATGAATCACACTGAATGTGCCTCTAAAACGTCACCGTCGACTATAAATGCCGGAACCGTAAAAGCCACCATTGAGGGTAATGGGTAAAAGAAATGGGTACTGGAGGGAAGTGTTGAAGATGTTTCATATATTCTGAGTGGTCTGAAATTGTAATATGTATGAAGGTGCAAAAACAACTATTGAGGTTATCCACGGAGTTTGAAGTAGCTTGTAGTTGTGTTATCTGGAATTCGATGAGAATTCGATTATGATTTACTGTTCATTATCTTAGTTTGTTGACAGTGTTGATATGCCAACGTTGTGTAACCTTTCGGTGTTTTTCACATGATATCGGATATGGGTAACTACCTGTACATGTTGGTCAAATATCACGCTAAACTGTAACCAATTGCATAACTTGTGTGGTTTGTATCCATTACAATGTACGTACGTACAAAATTTCATCAAAATGGCCGATCGATTTTCAACGTACTAACACAATTTTGATTTTATGTAAATACGTTTTCGGAGCTGATACATTAATAACATGGGTGCTTGCACAAAAGTGATTGGGAATACGGTTAAATAAAAATCCATGATTTGTACATATAGCTAGCTAAGGTAATTGACATTGCGTGAACATGAAATTTACTAATACTACACAAAAGAAAGTTGACTAACTACCTAAACCGTCTTCTAATTTCCTTGTAGACTTCACTTACCGTCATGCACTCATGACACATTGTCATCCCATGTATAATACACGGATATGCATAATGAGGTAAACCGGTACGTCGTACGTTGCCTGCGACATTAGAGTTGCTTGGTTGGGCACTGTTCGAAGATGTAGTCGGTACATGGGTAACAAACGGCTTCCAATCGAGTGAGACGAACGGTCTATCCACTATCTCACCCACCCACTCAGCAAACCCGGTATCATATTCCACAATATAACTAAAACAATTGTATGGATAACCTTGACTATTTTTATTTGGAAACCAATCTGGAGGGATGCGATAGTTGGTTTGCATTGTTGCATTTATTCTCTTTACAATTTCATGTCGATGAAACCATTTTCCAACACCTATCTCTGAATACACCGGTTTTCTGTATGGTATCCCGTAAATAGGAGAGAAACACTAAACGGGTGTGGATTGATTGTTTATGGGAATATCTATTGTTGGATCGGTGTTCATGTATGGATAAGGAGCTGTTACCAGGTAACTGAGAATGGGAGGGTTCCTGAATGAATTGTGAGGTGAGGTTTGTTGCATATGAGGTGGGAGGTGAACAATAATAAGGCTACTCATACAAATGGCGTTCCCCCAATATGTCCATGCCTATGACACCGTTTCTTATAAGCCAACCCCCCAAGACACACCGACACACAAATTGATTCTCACGTGCTTAACCAAACATATATTCCTCACCTACAGATTAGGTCTCTGATAAAGGGTTGGGGTATCTGCTTCTATCAATTGATGGAAATGTCATGCAAGTCTTACCGATAAAGTAGATTCACCTACAGTACGGTGGCCTTTGAAGTAGATTCGGTTTTTTTACTGTGGCCTTTTTTACTAAGACCGGGCGAGATGAATGAACCGGGAATATACAGTATTGTACGTTGTAGGCATAGCGGTTTCGCTGTTTCCCTACAGATTACAATTTTACTTCGTGGGACCGCATACCGTGAACAACAATCAAATTCCTTCTATTTTCTGTCTACTGCAACAACACACACATAAGACGACTGCCTCATCCACCGGAAAAGAACACTGGACAACTATAAAAGTGGTTCGTTCCCTCATTGATGTTAGATAATTACACAACATATCCATCATTAACACATCAAATAGTTCAGGTAAACCGCATTATGCACAATAATAAGAAACAAATGATATACTATTGCAATTTACACCTCCTACATCTGGAAAGCAAGGCGAAATATGGTTCATGGAGGCAAATAGTATGCCACGATTGAACTAAAAATCACAAGGTAACTTTGTTGGCATACCTAAATTGTCTCGATTTGTAGACAACAAAGGCAAAGCATATGACGTGTGAGCTTACGTTTACGATACCCGAACAAATCAGTAAAGAAACGGACACTCAAGGTATACATAGGGCAAAGACGTACTTTCATATTCGAATGACGACTTGTTTATAAAAGGTAATGGGACAGCAGAAAACGGGAAATACGGGTTGTATGTTGGTTGTTTTGCAGGTGGATTTTGGTATTGAAATATGATGATTGGCAACAATATTATGTAATTATACTGTTTTAATGTAGCCATGTATGGCTCATGGGTTGCCGACTATGTATAGTGTAGGATGTTTATATGTACGTTTGTATATTCTACGTACACTGTCTCGGCTATCTACGATGTTCATCTATACTTGAAATTCCAATTCATGTTTTATCCGACTATAACTTAAATTAACAGAAAATATAAACCGTATTAAATAACACACATATAAGTGAAGATACATATTACAGGCTCCCATATGTTTGTATATATTGAACGGAGAGGGGAGATTACTGCTAACGTGAACAGTCTCCTCCCCCCTTGAGATGAAGCAACGCACAGCCACAACAAAGGTCCAAAACTCACCACGTATATGTAATTTCCACTATCCCTCTTTCGCTCAACTTTACCCGAATAACTGCCAGTACCCCGAACAACTCAAGAAAAGCTTGGGCTGGTTCCTTTCTTTCTTCATCTCTCTGCAATCCAGTTTAACTACTCAAGAACAACTCAAGTCCCTTAGTTTGTCCTGATTTCTCTCTCCCTTAACTAAGTCTTTGTTCTTCTCCTTGCTATCTAACCTTGATATCTCATAAAATCAACTAATCAAGTTCAACCGAGTTGGATACTCTTGCTATACTCTCACCAGCTTCAATTCCAAACCCACTTTCGAAAAGCAGGTAAATTTGGATTCCCTTTTAAGGAAGTCTCATCGTGTCTACAACAATCTGGACAGGTTACGAATAAGTGTTGGAAGATTGGAGTGCATATACGTGAGTTGTGACCGAGTTATTAATGAAGGATAATGAAACAGCTGGAAATCAAAGCCAAATATTTCTGAATTCAGAGGAAGACAACCATAAAAGTTCAGAGAAATCCATCGAATTAGTCTGAAAGAGGTTGGCATCCGTATTGCCCTGAACTACAGCATTCACTACCATAAGAGAAGGAAAGTTATACACAGGCAGCAGATTGATTAATAGTCTGAGCTCTATCTCTAGAACCTTGTATTACATTACACGAGGACTTCAAAGCATTGACATCTCCAAAACAGGGGCTTTTCACCACAAAACCCAAATCACTTTTCTTCGCTTGCCCCTTGCACCCATTCCCTTCTTAGGTATCAGTACGCACGGTTGCTTGTATTACTTCATGCAACTCGTTGTTAGGCGCCCTTAGACATTCCAGCAGAATTTCTGATCGAAACTCATCAGAGTTAAACTGCATACAAAAGTTGACATACCATCAGTTTTTGTTAGTTGACTTATTTCCATGACATATTGTACACTTGTTTTGAACAGGCTGTTAAATACCTGGTTTGCCCACTTTTTCCCAAAATAGATCATGTTCCCCATCACATAGACTCCACAATCGAATCCATTCGCCTGCTTCGGCACATGCAGCGGTTCCACAATAGCACCCTTCGAAATCCATCTCCTCTTTCCGGAGTTCCCCGTCATGCATTCCTGAATTGTGACACGGTCAACGTGTTCCAACTACAGTTTACAAAATCAGTTGGTAAATATAGTCCATTCAAAGTAAACTTGGTTAGATTACTGTGATGTTTACAGAATGGAAATTACCACTTGTTGTATCATTGCATGTCGGCCGTCCGTCAATCGGGCACCCCCTGCACTGTCCCATAGTTCAGTGATCCCCCTCTTGACATAAACCACTAACAAAATCCAGTGGCCATCAAGATCGTTGCCTTCATGCACAGGGATGAATATCTGGTGATCATAAAACCCTAAAATGATAAGTATGCGTTTCCATCTAAACAGTTGGCAATGTGTGCCTACAATGTAAGTGGAGTATGAACTTTGTTGTACCTTTTCACATGTTGCAAGCTGACCATCAAACCTGTCCAGCCTACACACGACTCTTGTGTCCTTAACCCATTCCTCATATGACTCGTCCTTTCCCTTAGCAGTAGCTCTTTTCTGTCATAACACGTTTGGGTTGCATATCAGTTTAGTTATAATGTTTGTGTGCAACTCCAGATTGCAGAACTTACAGTTGCCTGCACTGAAATAAAAAAATAATGTAGCAACAATATTTACCGCAAACATCGTCGGCCAGTACCAATTCCTGCCTCCGAGGTTGTTTAGGTTTTGTACAACATAATCTACGACCTGCATGGTGTGTTATTTCATAACCGTTACTATGCCTTGTACGTCAGTTAATAGAACCAACTATTAGTTTAATCAACATAGCAATTGTCAACATATAAGAATTCAAAACACAGACCCTAAATACAGATACAGATTGTTACATACCGCAGAGCCAACATAACAGCCCGGATGCAGGGTACATGCGTCTATGCGTATAAGCTCTTCTGCCCCATTCCCACAGGATGCCAGTTGTGTCCTGTAACAAGAACAACCTTCGTATTCAGTTTTATAGATCAATGGTTGGAAACGCAGGGTGCAATAGGTTAGCTACTACATGCACACTCATACCTCATTTGCTCTCCTGTCATCGTTTTGCTTCCTAGGAAAACCAGGTCAATAATTCTCCCTTCCTCCTTGCTCAGCCGATATCTTAGTTGGTATGGACCTACGAAATATTGCCCCGCGGAACCCAACCTCACCGTACGGCCCCGCCGTGCATCCCATTAGTTTACGCATGTAAAGTTGATCTTCCTCATTAGAGTCCCCAAATGCTTCAGCCGCCGATCGCTTACCGTTGTTTGGTGTATTGTTGTTACTAGGACACATGTTCATAATATGCGGTACACCTTCCACAAATCTGCTTGAATTTGACATAGCACCCTGGGGCATCGAATGCTGGCAGTGCGGTATGTCCCTTTGAACCTGCATTTTGCAGTAAAATGGTTTAATTACGACTCGTTAACTAATAACGATTAACATAACCAACTTACGCAACAAGGTTCGTAATTTCATCCGACATTCATAAGCAACAGTCTTATTGTGGATGGGTTACAAGGTTGAAATGATGCCATTTGTTTAAGTCACACCAGAATCCACTTATCCAACCAGTTTTCATGTACATAATGCATGAAACAATGTGGTTTAGTAACGTTACCTCCTCCGTGGAGCATGATCCTACTCCCTTATTAAGACGTCCGGTTCTATATAATTCCCGCACATTGTCTTTCAACCGTGGTCGAAAATTGCAGACTTCTTCCGTCAGTTTCAATACTTGGTTGGTCAGAATAGCTATTTGCTTTGGGAATTCGCCCGCTAAGTTGATCAGAACACCCATCTGTTTATGCGCTTCCTCGACCTTAACCAAGCAACCAAAAATATCTCTGTGCACAGCGTGCTGCAGCGGATACCCAACCGAATCGTCTTCGGAAACGATCGTCTCATTGTTCACCTCTCTCTCTTGCGGACCTGCAACCACTTTGGCTAAGAGGTTGCTAATAGCCTCCGTATTCCAGGCCATTAATGGATTCCTCCGGCGCTCCGTACCCTCAACCCTCTCCACAAGCAACTCACAGTAAAGCACCTGTAAAAAGATTGCACTCCCCTCCACGACAAGCATCCCAGTCTCTCTATGCATCATTATCCCCCTAAACAGTCGTTCAATTGCAAAGGTGGCCCAGTTTTTACAGCTTATTCTGTCCACATCGATGAGGGGTTTCAACATCGCTAGGTCGATCTCTGTCGAGTTACCAGGACAAATAAAACACGTTAGGGCCAGCAACCCGTATGCCACTGCGAAAATGGCGTCCGCCTCCGGTCGATCACTTACCACCCAGCTGACATTACCGAATGATATATTCCCACCCGCGTCCAACAGAGGACTGACGATCTCTCCGTACTCTGCAGGGAGTATGCCCTCTCCTAACTGAATAGCCTCACCACCGTCTTCTAGTCCTAGGACACGTGAAACCTCAACGTGGTTGACGAAATGCTTCCTACCGTTCAGCCACACACTTCCTTCGTCGATGTCAATTTTTCCGACCATCAGTTGGAAAATCGACGGGACGACACGGCAGCAACCAATGTTAATAGTAGTTCCAAATCCGATATACCCTACTAATACCCTCTTAGCCTTGGACATTCGGTTGACCATGTCGATGAAGTGTGGCACGTTTGAATATGTGATGATCTGGTTGTTTAGCTCTACCGTCTTTCCAGGCCGGGTTCCGAACCCATCACCACATTCACCTATTTTTCATTAAACAAGTACCTGTCAGTGTAAATCATACAAAGCGACGTTGATAGTAAAAAAAAACACCACTTATCACCATCGTTTAGTACATATAGTTGTACATCATGCTCAGCCATGGAACCACAACAGAAAATAAATCACCTGTCAAACCCACAGGTGTAACTGATCCTGTAGTGTTCAAAACACCCAAATCAGGAACCACAACAAACAAAAACCAAAATAAGAATCCTCGATAGCCAAAAACTCCGATATCAGCGTTGCCGGAACAAAGCGAAAGAGGGACAACTTAAAATCACAAACCCAGAAACGAATTCAGTGTCACCGATCCTTCCGCACGCCCTTCATATTGCTATAAAATCTTATCTCCAGACAACAGAAACATGTAAGATGGAGAAAGAAGAAGAACGAGAGAGAGAGAGAGAGAGAGAGAGAGAGAGAGAGAGAGAGAGAGAGTGTAG
>NC_020497.1:7908678-7912056 GCF_000184155.1 Fragaria vesca subsp. vesca
AGAGAGAGAGAGGTGTTTTGTAAAGAACATGCAGGACAGAGAACAAATAAGCACCATAAACAAACACAAACGTATGGAAAGTAGTGATGGGAGTGTCGTAAATTCCCGCCTTTTTTGGGAATTTCCATCTCACGCCACTTCCGCCCCTTACTTTTGTTGATCTGACATGAAGCATTAAATGCTGCCATAAATGAACTGTAAGCAAAGTGAAGTATCAATCAGGGATAATTGGACATCCGGCGGTGGATCGGCCTCTGTTTGTGGTGGTCAGATACTGACGATGTCACTGTCGAATACTTGACAGAAACCCCCTATTTCGGCCAGATTGGTGCAGTCAATCCGGTTTCTATTCCATATTCCAACCGAACTCAGTTCACCCTCAGTTCACTTCTGACCAAGATTTGCAGGACAAATTGAATTTTAGTTTTTAGGCGGAGCCTTGTCCAATTACCATCCATTGAAGGCCCAACCAATTATGCATTTTTACCCATGCTGCGTCCAGACTTGAGACCATTTATATTTGCTTCAACGACATTATATTTAAAGCATCAACGCCTGACTTATTAAGGCCCGTAACTCACATAAAGAACCTGGATAACTTCCAACCAAAACCTAGGCCAACTGAAATATTCTAAATGTCTTTGCACTAATTACCATAAACATGGAATGTTGTTTGAAAGCATAGAGTACAAAACTTGACATGTCAAGTTTAGACAAAACACTCACTTATGTTTGTAATGCTGCATGTTCCGGATCAAGAATATACCTGAATCCTCGGGTTTCGAGGATTCTGCCATAAACGTAGGATATGATGTAGACAAGGAAGTTAATTTTAAGATGATGGCCGGACACAACCGGATGTCATCTTCAAATACCTTAATAAAAAGCCCCACCTACAACCAAACATGAACAAACATACGCCATTAAAGTCCCTATGCTGTTACTACAAACCAAGTAAAAAAACAGTAACCGCCACCAAAATTACAGCACATGAACGGGAAATTATGAAAAAACTTAACCACTTTTCACGCTTCTTTGTTATTTATGGCATTCTTATTTACACAAAGTGAAAACTGACCGTTTCATAAATCATACTGACATGATTGAATGTTTAAGGAATAAAATTTGTCAACATGACCAGATAACAATTAACAATTCACAATACCGTTGTTCACTTACAACGGCAGTGGCAAATGCTTCCCGACGTTGTGTTACGTTGATGTTTGGGCTGCTATTCCATATCTCACATACTCCGCTAACAACATCCAACACCACCAAAATCCAGTGATCCGCTCCGGCGTCATGCACGGGGAAAAATACCTTGATGTATTCATGCACAAGTGTAACAATTTCACCCCAAAATCAAACTGAAGGTTAAATATAAACATTGGCAGTTACATAAACTCATACCTGCCTGCAAGCAGCAAGGCGACCGGTATATCTCCCGACCCAACAAATCGTCATGGTCGAGAGTACAACACCATCCCCGACATTACCACTACACAATTCCTTTGCACGCTCCTGGTGAAGTAGATCGGTTCAAACATTCAGTTCAAACAGACTCAGACTACAAAATAGACCTATATAACTCAGGCTACATAGCTTACAGAGAATACAGTCGGCATGAACCACCTGTCACCACTTCGTTCAAACAAGTATGAAACCATTAGATCCACCACCTACAAATAATAAAACTTCTGTAGTCGTACGTATAGTATAGTGTATAAAGCCGCCAAAATATATATTTACCTCCTTCCTCACAGTTTTAGATGGAGACAGGCAGCTTAGATCCCATCGAGTTATACTGCAATCCTCAGACTTCGCGACTTCAAAGCTGTGCATGTTTTAGATCCATGTCAAATTATTTCTGACGTCAGATGTTAAACATAAATATATCATTACACAGGAATTTCACATTACCTTCCCAGTTCATCGTACTGGGTTATAGTCTTGCCAAACAAGAAACTAATCAAACATGAATCCTTTTCTGAAACATTGGCAACTACTGCGTCCGCATTGCACATATATGACTTCTTTTTCAAACCAACATGATCGCTTTCAATGTACACCTGCCATCCACAATCAATTAAATTTTCTCTACACAATTCAACATTTAACAAGTTGGGTGCTAGTCTTAAACAAACTTAAAACTACTTTGTTTGTGCCAATTCATTTTGTCCCGTTTCATGTTCTGTTCATTTAACACCTTTACAAATGCAGTCAAAACACCCCTTCATGTTTCGGAATTTATGATAGGGGAGCTTCCAATTATTGCAACTAATTTTACATGCCAAACCATGATATGCTTGCACAAAACCATTATGTCTAATATAGAAACTCAAATAACTGCTTACATAACAGGTCAAAGTAGCATATGCCAAAACGCTGATTCTGTTTTTTCTAAAACCCAATAAACAACAACAAAAGAATTACATAACACAATTAATGAAGTCTGAAGGTTTCAACTTTTATTAATCATTATTCTTTCTCATATTAGCCACAGACCAAAGATATATGACAAACGGTAACATAATAACAAGGAATGGTGTCAACTATTTTAAACAATACTACTGTTTAATTTTAAGGTGGGGTACTACAATTACTTAACCAGGGAATATTTATTATTCCACCAGACTTACCGTGTCCAGGCCATCATTATACGCAGCTGTTGGCGATGAAGTGCAAACTGAATTGGTACCCTCGGCCGTCACCAGATCCTTGTATTCGGCCTCCTCTTCAATTACTTCCTTAACCACCTCACAAACTATGTTATCAATCCCTTCATCCGTCAGTTGTTGCACCAATTGTTGTAGTGTGATAATAGCTTCACGAAGAACAATCATGTCCGGGTGCATTTCAGAAAACGTAGATCTAACTTGGTTTATTTGCACTTTCAGTTCTTCAACAACCTTCGTAACTCGCGCAAGATCTTCTACTACAGTAGTTTTCAATCCGGTGCTACAGTCTTCCGATCCCCCAGGTTTATATTGATAGCACCCCGACCACTTTTTTGAAACATAAGTCGATCCATCCTCAAATCCACCTGCCCTCTCTGTCTGGCCGAACATTATTCTTGCGGACTTATTGGTCCAACACATTACTGGGTGCGCAATTCTGTTTACGTAAATGGCCTTCATTATAAGTGTATCCAGATAGAACAACTGTAGAAATGCAACACAGCTGTACACTGGTGAAGAAACACATGTTTGGTACCTCCGAATGCCATCGACAAGATGTCTAAATGCAAAGGACGCCCAGTTGTATGTACTTATTTTCTTTGGGTCGTTCAGGGGTGCCAACAGCCTCGGATCCACAATATCGGATTCACATGGCATAATCATAGTGGACAAGGCATACAGGCAGAAACTTACTAGGAAT
>NC_020497.1:7912076-7933059 GCF_000184155.1 Fragaria vesca subsp. vesca
AAGTCATATTCTCTTCACCACCCCACAGTCTTGCCTTCCAGTCCAGCATAAGCGTGTCGTCATAGCTTGAACAGAACTCCACGTCGCTTCCTCCATCACTCAATCCCAAAACATGTTTCAAGTCCAAAACATTAACTGCAAGATGTCTACCATGAATCTTTATCAACGACTTCTCGACATCAAAGTTCTTGCACATGTAGTAGCACAAAGGGATGTTCAGTTCACTGCACCTAAACGTGAATAGACAACCAAACCCTGAATTCATAAGTACGCTTTGTTTTTCTTCCGAAAAACCTATGCATGTTCTTCTAAAATCCCTCATCCGACGGCCTATTATCGGGGTCACCGGACAATTCCTGTTCATTTTAACGCATAAATCAACATCTACGCCACCAATTGTATCCACACCGCAATCCTCCAAGTCTAGGCTGCTCTCCTGCAATAGACAATCTCAATTACAGTGTTACGCTTTTAAACAGCAGTAAACAGTATATATATGGTCAGACTTACGTCCGTCTGGTCAGAATCTATGCTCTCAAAGTTGTTCTCCTCGGTACAAAAATCCAACCTGTGTTTAAGACATAGCATTTGTGAGCAACCTATTTTTATTCCAAACAAGAACAAAACTCATTTCCTATCACTAATACTTACATCTCACTGGTCCCGCTAACAACATTCTCATTTTTGCATTCATCCATCACTCCATTCACAATTAAGTGATGCTTTTCTTTAACGTCATTAACAAGAAACAAAAAACGCTTCACTAATATGACAAAGCAGTAAAATCGCAAACTCACAGCAATGATGGAAGCGTCTCCCAATATTGAACACATCTCACACAGAATCAATGCATTCAAACTGCAATCCATCCATCAGGACAAGAATGCACAAATCAAGTGAAGGGATGACCAATCAGACAGAGAAATACAAAAGTTGCTAACTAATTTGCTACTCGCTGTCTGAGGATTATGACCCATAGCACAAAGCGGAAGCATAACCATGAAATTACCATCTACATATCAGATATTGAAAGCTTCAAAATTCATAAGATTTTACCCATGGCATATTCAACCAAAAAATCACCATCTAAAAATCACCATCTACTCCTACTGCCTCTCTTACTTCCTCATATTTCCAAAATTTCTAAGACCATTTCATATATCACTATGAAAGAGAGCAGGGATGAGTACGCCGGTGCCCATAAGTCGCAAATCGAAGAATCAGATCTGAAGAAGACCGCAACGAAATCGAGGGGAAAACCCAAAGCTAGGAAGTCGCATAAAGAAATAAGAGTGGTAAGAGTAATACCTGAAATCCAATGATATAGGTTGCACAAAACGGAGCGGAGATTCGCCGATCCAAACTTCTATTTAGCTTACGGAGTTCTGTTGCCGGGTTTCTCTCGCCTCACCCCTGATTCGATCTCATAATGTGCCTCTTCTAAACCCTCACTTTCATCTGCTTATTTCTTCTCGTTTCTGCGTCTTTTTACCACGCAATTGACAACCCTGCCCCTCAGTCACTTTTTCAATTTTTTACCCGGCTTGACAGTCGGCTTGGACGGTGACGTCTGGCTCGATTACGCCGGGTGTATTCCAGACTACTCCTTAACTACAATGTGGAGCACTGAGATGGAATGGAAAAGTCAGTGTATCTTCTCTGTAAGGGGGGTCATGGTTGAAAATACACCGACCACAAAGACTTACAGCTAGGTGACAACTTGAACCAAGAGAACTCAATCGGCTTGACATCGGCATGGATGAAACCCTAGAACATGGCTGCTAGGGTTTGGAGGAAACTGGATGATAGGCCGAGATCCATTCATCTATTGTTGGTCAAATTAGTGTCACTTGTATATTTGTTAATTAGTATTGTTAACCAGGTGGTGACTAAGCTATTATCTCGAGACCGTGAACCATTTATGTATGATATCTTCTCAACAAATGTTTTTTAGCCGAGGTTCAAAGCAGAGACCTCGTATTATTAAAAAAAAAACCATGTTGCATCCGCTCCACTTAAAACCCGACTAATTATATTGGCTTACATATTGTTTATTGTTTTGTTTCGATACTCTTTTCACGCTCCACATACTCCTCAGTACATTATAAAACTCGTCATCGTTTTTAATAAAACAAAAGTTAAAATGACATATTGCAATAAGAGAAAATTTGATTATGAGTTATGACTTCATATTGGATTACTTATGAGTTATGACTAGTTAGATTAATGCATAGTCTACCCTCTATACCAACGTGAGCTTAGCATCACAACTCTTTATCTATCTATAAATGACAACGATTGAGTATATAATGGCTACTTCTACCTTACGACCTTTGAGCCTGATTAATTAATGCCGCAGTGACATTTTTCAAAAGATTTACTTGTTTTTGTTTTTTATTTTAGCCGGACAAAAATGTTAAAATGCCACAAACGCAGGCAAAAACGAAAGGAAAAAAATGAAAGAAAGGTTGAACCTTAACTGGACCAGGTGACAATCCCATTCCAAGAAGATGAACCTATAATCTCTCTTCAACGATCGTAATGGCCGCCAGAGAAGAAGACGTGGCAGCGGAACTCGAAGCCGTGCAAGCAGTCTACGGCGACGACTGCGTCGTCCTCGATTCCTATCCTCCCCGTATCCACCTCCACATCAAACCTCGCACCGCCGACGTCGCTTCCCAACAGGTCAAATTTCGCATCTTTCTTCATTGATTTCTGCAATTCTCAACTCGAAAGTTACAGTTTCTGTGTTTTTCAATGGTGCCAATCTCTCATTCTTTTTTGTTGTTGCAGTTTGTGGAAGCTGTGATTGAAATTCGAGCAGGTCCTCAGGTATAGATGAAAAGCAGACTTCTTTGAGTTCATCACTGCCCATGCATCAGTTGATTGTTTATCAACTTTTTTGTGTGCTGATTTTGGTGTTTCTTTTTTGTGGTAGTATCCGGAGAAACCGCCGCAAATTTATCTTGTAGATTCGAAGGGTCTGGATGAGGAAAGGCAGAAGCATCTCACAAATTATATAAGAGAAAAAGCATCCGAGCTTTCGTCTTGTTTGATGCTTGTGGCAGTTTGTGAGGTAATTGTTGCTTTAGTGGGAAATTTGAGTAGACAAATTTACGCAGGGTGTTTTAGTTTTGGTATTCATGAATGTGAAGTATCGAATTCAAGAATTTTTTATCGAATTTTAGTGTTACGGGCGAATAGGAATTATTTGTACAGTCATGGGGTACGCTAATTAGTTGGGATGAGAAACAAGGCAGGAGACTGATTTATTGGATATGTCCAGGAAGCAGTGGAGAAGCTGTCAGTTATGAATCACCCCGATGGCAATTGTCCACTCTGTTTGTGTCCTTTGGTCTCGGAGGAGGAGCAGAGTCAAGTCTTGCCATTTATGAAGTTGATGTCTTGTTTCCATTGCTTTCACAGGTAGTGTTCGCTTGATAAATGTGTGCAACTATATATAGATTGGTTTCTAGTTTTGACAATGTTTTTTGTTTTAATTTTGATGTCCCTCTTTTTATTTTTGAAATATGGCAGTGAGTGCATTATTAGGTGGTGGAGTTGCATCCAAAAAGAAGCAAAGATCAATGTCTCGTCAACTGCAACTACACATTCTCTTAGAGAGACCAGAGATCGCAAAGGTATACTTCGAGCACAGTTATTTGTTAGTGGGTTGCAATAATCACCAGAAGTTAGAGGAGATAATGTAGCAATATGAATGTATTTACTTGAGATTTAGTGAGGGGTTTTGGTAAGACCGGTTTGTTCTACAAAACCAAACCGGAGATATGATTAAAACTGTACGAAAGTTTAGAAAATACTGCCTAGAATAAGATTGAAATCAAGTTAAAAGCTTACAACTATTGAAACATGATGATATGGCATAGAGAAGCATATTACTTTCCTATTTGGTCAATATCAAACCTGATATCACAGGATTACTATTGCATTTGTTTCTAATATTAATACTCGCTTTGGGTATGAGTGTATTATTTACTTGTGTGTGGCATGTATGAGAGCCTCTCCCATGATCATTAAGCTTTAGTTATATAGTTGAGTTAAAAAGCCGCTTAGTAATTGATTTGGAAGGTAGGGGTGTACCAATAGAGGTACAAACGTTTGGTTGTTTGGTGGCCCTTTGACAAACAAACACTGGTGAGATTTTCTGAATAAACAACTGTAATATGCTGATAATTTCCACATTGGTACCTTGAGGCTTGAGCAATGCTGGTGGTGAGTTATGATCCCATTTTCATTGCTCGTTCACTAAGTATATTTCTATTAGCTGCTCAATTGTTTGTGATGTCATTTCTTCTTCTATGTTTTGCCACGTATTATATGCGTACTTCTTGGAGTATTTTGTGTAAAACAAAGGCAAATAAGTGCAATGTGGGATGGGAATGTGTTCTATGGTTATGCCCGAGCTGAACAGTTGTGTGATGCCATTCATGTGGATATTTGTATATTTCTGAAAGGAATTGTTGTTTGAGTTCTGTGCTATATGATCTTAATTTTAAGCGAGTACTTTGTTGTTGTCAGATACACAGGGAGCTGTGGAAGAGAGTATGGGTAACTGTCCAGTCTGCCGCAAAGGCTTTCATGTAGAGGACTTAGAACATGTGCTTCATTTGGTTGACAATGAATTCTCTCGATTTGTACGTTATCTTACCATGAACTATGAATTACAGATTTTGCATATGAATATTTCTGTATTCTAGTACCTAGTGAGTTCATTGGCATTACACTTTTTGGAATGTGTAATAGTATGTTTTTTCAATAAATTTCTGGCATTATGTGCGTTCACTGGTATTTTGCATTTTTACCCAATCCTTCAATTTTGACAATGTGGTCTGGATACCCCACCCATGATTAGGAAATATTATGTTAATAGCATTGATCAGGTTGGTTCTGTCACTACTCATTCACATTTTTGCTCTGTAGAAAAGCTTTCAATTGCGTCTAGCCATCTAGACACATGAAGAACAACAATATATTTGTATGGTCATTTAGAACTTGAGAATAAACGCCCAAGGCTGCACTAATGGTTATCGTAAGAGCTGGTCTCAGAACTGGATGTAGGAATACCATTAGATCTAGTTGATGCATATGTAGAAATGTTTTCATTTATTTTGGAAGTCTTGAACTACTTTGCTAAGTACTGGATCCCATACATGGGGCAGTTCCAGGACAACTTTGGTCTGAAGGTTTCTTTGTTAGTAACATGACCATCTGGCAATTCTGTATTTCTGCTGTAAGCTCTTGTTTCCAGTACGTAGTTGGCTTTTGGACTCTAAATTAAGACAAACATTCAGGTTTTTCACAGAAGTCAAGTATTGTTTATTTGTTCTAACTGAAGCTAAATGACTAAATGATTTATGTTCAATTCAGAGCTTGGATGAAAATGAAGATGATGAGAGTCAGAAATTCCTTCAGTCTGATGCAGAGAAGGCCCGCAGAGAGAACTTTGATGCCATATTGAAGTTACAGCAAGAAAGTGGTGGTTTAATTGAACCTAAGAAAAATATTGCTGTTGTACCTGGTATGTTTCTTACACCACCTGTTGCACCTTCTAACCCTGTGGTAGCCAAAGAATCTCCTGAAGAGCAACACAGAGAACCCCCAGTCACCCCAGGCATGCATTCTGGTGGTTCCTCAGGTAGGCGTAATATCAATGAGCACAGGAGTTCCAGCTCACGGAAGCAGAGAGAGCAAAGAGGACGTAATCGAAGACAACCTTCCAAACAGTGGATTAGAAAAGAAAGTGACAGCGCAAAGTGACCAATTGGTCTAAATGGTTATTCTGGGAGCTTTTTCTATCCCTGATGTACCTTAAGTTATTCAAGGAGTACTATTTGAGAGAAGTGTAAAATGGAAGGAAGTCTTGGGAAGACATGTTAGGGAGTGACAGAACAACAAGAAACACCCCTCTGCTCTCAGTATCATCGATGTCATCACCATGTTTGTAAGTTTAACATCCTCTTTCTGTAAATCATGCGTGTTTGAGAATATCAAGTTATGCAATCTTGTTGTTGAGATGCAAAAATAGATGAAACGCTTCTGAAATGTTTCGTTTAGAAATGAATTTAGAAACCTAAAATGCCATATTGTCTCTGTTCTGTGAAACAAATTTTTAGGTGTGGAAAATGATTTACAAACAGGAAAGGAAAAACCAACCATCCCTTCTAATCTTCTATAGGATAACTCAGCTTCAGCTACTCCCAACTAATTGGCCGTTAACCTCCTCCCAGTAACCAACCGGTGATCTCACTGACTGAAAAACTCCACCAACTTCACTAATGACTTCTGAATCACAAACTCGGCAACCTCATCAACCTGCAACCTACCAGTTATTTCGATAATTGATTGGCGATTTCAGTGATGGATAGACAAACAATGTTGGCGGTCGGAGACTTCATTGATCAGCTGACAATTCCTACCACCATCTAACAAGCAACTCCACCATCGCTTGGATTGGTGATCTCACCTACTGACCACCGATGGACTAATTATCTCAATAGTCGATTATGGCGACCAACGTAGACTTCACCGATTGATGACGACTGTATCACAAATGGGTAACGACCACAATCTCAAAGAACTCTACCAATCCCATTTTCAAATATTGGAAATAAAAATTGAACTTACTGATTTCAGTTTTAAAGATAGTTTTCCAAAAATCACTCTGAAAACATTACCACAATGACTGGAATTTTTATTAGAAATTTCCAGACTTTCACATGAATCACATTGTCGTGTTATATAAGCATAATCGATTCATTTCATATCTCTGACCCCTTTAACACCAAAAGTCCATGCCGTAATCTATTTAGTATAGACTCTTCGTGAAGATCTAATTAACTTTTGACCCTCACTCAGAACTGCATTCCCAAATTGATGGCAGAACAGAGTTCGAATAATCAATTCATACTAGTGATCGAGACGTGCATTTCTTTGCTGTTATATGTTCAAACGCATCAGAGTAATGCAAGAAAGCTGATATGAAAAGCTTCTTGTGGGAACAAACTGTCCATGTCAACCAAAACTGCAGATCTATCATTCAAAGAAATTAAAGGTCTAGGGCTCATATATGTTGTCGTAATCTGAGTAACACCAAAAGTAATTTAAACCAAACGACCAAGGTTTATGGCTTTATGTCAATCATCTAATCCAATATAATTAAACACTAATGTCATAATCTGGAGGAGATTATTTTGACATCTTTTAGAGTCCTATCTTGTCCCAGACGATGGCGTACACCACTGGCTCCCTAGTCTCTACTACACCAGCTTTAATTCGACCAAATTTCAACTGAGGTGAAAAATCAGATCGAGAGCCAGAAAGTTCTGCATTTTCATACTGAACATCACAAAGTTGGCAACACAAGCGTCCCCTCTCGCCTTTTACTACGATTAGCCTTGGGCCAACGTTTTTTTTTTTATTTGAAAGCCCCCAACGTTTTCTTGTTTTCCTTGCAACACGTTCCTGATATAAATTATTTGGTCCAAACCACATTGCAGATGAGAACTTTTGAAGCTGTACAACGATTTCCATCAATCATTTTGTGATGATATGTACAGTTGACAAACAATATATACGTCCTACGTTTAGACCATCTCCCACCATAGGCTAAAAAGCTAAATTTAGCCTATAGTTACTCCCACCATAAGCTAAATTACAATTCTCAAGACAAAAAATTTAGCTTGAGCTATTTAGTAAGCTATGAGTTTGGTAGGCTAAAACTAAGTATTATTTTATTTAACTTTAAATATTGTTATTTTAATTTACACTAGCATCTAAATTAAAAATTTGTTACTAACAAAATTTTATATCATTGCGATGATCTCGACAAAATCTTTCATATGAGCCCCATATTGAATATATTTATATAAAATCTTTTTCATGGCTAATTATTGAATTCATTGAATTCAACAAATATATAACAAAAGAAAAAAAAATGGCTTTACCTTAGAATTTGGGTTATGGTGGGAGTGCTTCATAAGCTAAAATACTCTTAATTTGGCCAAGGATTTAGCTTATAGTGGGAGAATTTGGTAAGCTAAAAAAGATTTTATAGAATATTCTTGTTTTGTAAGCTAAATTTGGCTTAAATTTAATTGAGAAATCCAGTTTCTCAATTAAATACGAAGTCAAAAGCTAAAACAAAATTTAATATTGTTTAAAGAAATTATATTTCCGTCCTTCTGTTATGTACGTGTTTTGCCTTAATACACCTAAGATTGGTTAATCCAGTTTCCTTATTAGAATAGATTACAGTTGATAGATGTTCTAGATCCTTCGGGAAACTCTATGTAATGTCTATAAATAGGCCTTTCTATCAAATGAATGAGTAGACTGTTATTCTCGTTATCTTTTCTCCTTCAACAAATATAACCTGTCTAGAAAAATGTTTAAATGTATATATTTATAAAATTCATATTGCTACTCAAAAAGAATGTCTTAAATTTAAAAGATCAATAGCTAGAGAAGCTCATCTCACTCTTTATATTTAAGTTCGAGGTAGCTAAAAGTTAAAATGAAAAGAGCTATGTACATAAGTTCGTCTAAATAAATAAATAACTAAAAGAAACCAAAATAGAGAGTCTGATTAAAATATGCTAAAGTATCATCTCCTAGCCAAAACCCAAAAGTGGTGATTTACCTCTTCGAAAATTTTTTTGCCCTACCGAATGCCAAAAGCTGGCCACAAACATGGACGGTCACCACAAGCTAGAATAATTGTAATGGCGTAGAAACACATCAATCCCACAAGAATTCCAGGAAGTTCTGAAGGAGAACCCCAGCGTATTAATCTTGGACCTCATTACATAATTAAGTTGAAAACATGGAGGAGCACTTCAATCATGCACCTAAGAAATTGCCAGAATACACTCCTGGTATTCTTTCTATTGCAGTTGATGTCTGTATATATATTCCTGGAATCCCACAAGAATTCCAGGAAGTTCTGAAGGAGAACCCCAGCGTATTAATCTTGGACCTCATTACATAATTGAGTTGAAAACATGGAGGAGCACTTCAATCATGCACCGAAGAAATTGCCAGAATACACTCCTGGTATATATTCTTTCTATTGCAGTTGATGTCTGTATATATATTTTGTGTTTGCATTTGTGATTTGTAGATGAATACAGCAGTACGTGAAGTAATGAAGTACGGAAATTTGAATAGGAGTAGTTATAACAGAATTGAATGAAAAAAGTCTCCCAACGTCAACATGTGTCATGTTGGAAAGGCTGGGTACAAAGATTTAATTTACATCTTGGTGCTATTGTGCTTGACTGATATATATCCTTAATGGCATGGCCAAAAGTTTGTATTATGAACCGTCCACCTAAAATTAAGAAAAAAGACACTTTTTTTTTTTTGGGAATAAAGTGCATGGAACTATATACACATGGGATCGATACAAGTACAGAGAGTTAAAGATGACAATCCATGCCACAATCTAATATGAAAGTTAAGAAACAAAAGCTCTTATGCGCTGTTTGTAACTTTCACGAAACTACATATTTTTTATATTGGTTAGATATTTTTCATTTTTTATTTCAAAGATCAACTAAAAAGTAGTTTAACGTACTAAAAGATCTCCGGTGTTGTAGAATTACTTCGCCTCCCACCCCTGAATTTTCTCAGAATCGGCATATTTCACCGATAGAACTTATTCATGTATGTACGTGTACAAACTTTACTAGCTAGCTGCGCCTGCGCGTGCATGTTTCAGTGCAGTAAGGTTAGTACCACTTTAAACTGAGATCGACCTGATTGATCCCTTTCAAATGTCATGGCATGGGGTACGGATCTCTTTTTCTTTTCTCTATTTTCTGTTGGTGTATTTTAGATAATTATTTATCTTTATTGATTAATTGGCAGTGATGTGGGATGTTTCTTGCTGACTTTTTTTTTCTTTAATAACAGTCATTATTCAGAAAGGTTGACATTAAATTCCAGCTAACAATTTCCATACCGATCCCCAGCCAATACAATGGTGCAGTTCAAATGATTGATATCTTAGCTAGCTGGAACAGATTCTTGATTTTTGTTTGCCCATACCTCAAACTAAAGGATTTTGTTTCTGGCAATTATTTGCTGAACGGCACAGAAGCCTACCGTACTATTTAAGTATTTATATCTACAGTGAGAAACACCACAGAAGAGATTTGGTGGTTTCTTCTTCAAGGGAAACTTGATAAGAAAAAATCAAATTAATGTTTGCTCGAGTACTATCATTGGATTGTTTTGGTATTTCAATTTGCTCAGGTTGAGTAGAAAATAAGGATTCAATACAATTTGGAATGCTTCAATGTTTATTCTTCTTTATATTGGAGGTTTATATAGAGATACAATTATAGTGCTAATAGGAAAAATATCTCCTACATCTATACAAAATATTTAACCTACACATACAAGGAAAGTAAATATTTACAAATATTCTACACTCCCCCTCAAGTTGGTGTATAGATATCTATCATGCCCAACTTGCCAACTGAGTCGTCAAACACTTTCCTTGACACTCCTTTCGTAAGAACATCTGCCAATTGGTCTTCTGTATACACAAAAGGGAAACGAATTATTTTCCTATCCAAGTTTTCCTTGATAAAATGCCAATCTACCTCTACATGCTTGGTCCAGTCATGTTGAACAGGATTATGAACAATTTCAATTGCAGATGTGTTATCACAATGCAAGTCCATAGGTTGTTTGAGTTTAAAACCTAATTCTTTCAACACATTACGAATCCATAACATCTCACAAACTCCATGTGCCATACCTCGAAATTTTGCTTCAGCACTAGACCTAGCAACAACCTTCTGCTTCTTACTATGCCAAGTTACAAGGTTTCCTCCAACAAATGTAAAATACCCAGATGTAGATTGTATGTCTGTCTTATCACCAGCTCAATCAGCATCAGTGTACCCTACAACTTCCAATTCACCCTTCTTTTCGAACAACAAGCTTTTGCCAAGTGTCATCTTAAGATACTTCAGAATACGGTACACTGCATCCATATGCTCTTCACTGGGACTGCATAAATTGACTAACCACACTCACAGCATAAGCAATATCAGGTCTGGTATGAGAAAGATAAATAAGTCTCCCTACTAGACGTTGATACCTTCCTTTATCAGTCGGGACTTGATCTGGATAGATGGTGAGGTTGTGGTTCATCTCAATTGGTGTCTCAACCGGTTTGCAGTCAAGCATTCCAGTCTCAGCTAATAAATCAAGTACATACTTACGTTGGGACAAAGAAATCCCCTGCTTTGACCTTGCAACTTCAATTCCAAGAAAATACTTCAACTGTCCAAGGTTCTTCATCTCAAATTCCTTTGAAAGATACTTTTGTAGATCCTCCATCTCCTTTGGGTCATCCCCTGTGACAATCATATCATCAACGTACACCATCAAAACAGTAATCTTACCCTGACTACGTTTGATGAACAAAGTGTGATTCGAGTTGCTTTGTCTATAACCAAACATCTTCATTGATTTGGAGAATCTTCCAAACCAAGCTCTAGGAGATTGCTTCAAACCATACAAGGACTTCTTCAACTTACAAACCTTGCCGGCATCGCACGGTCTACTTTTGACTCCTGGTGGCATGTCCATATACACCTCTTCCTCCAAGTTTCCATTGAGGAAAGCATTCTTCACATCAAACTGTCGCAGAGGCCAGTCTTTACTTGCTGCAAGTGAAATCAAGATTCGTACAGTGTTGATCTTTGCTACAGGCGCAAACGTTTCTTCATAATCAATGTCATACCGTTGGGTGTATCCCTTGACAACCAACCGTGCTTTATACTTGTCAATGGTCCCATCTGCTTTCAACTTTACGGTGAATACCCAACGGCATCCAACGGTCTTCTTCCCAGCTGGTTTAGGCATAATATCCCAAGTCGAGTTTTTCTGTAATGCCTCTAGTTCTTCGTTCATCGCTTGAGTCCACTTGGGATCTTCCATTGCATCTTGTACATTATTAGGAATAGAAACACTGGATAATTGATTAATGACAAGGGCGTGTGACTCGGCTAATCTATGGTTAGACATGTAATTGGCTACATGATACTTAGCTTTGGCTTTAATGTCAGGTTCATATTGTTTCTTTGGAACACCTTTGGTAATTCTTTGTGACTTTCTAGATACACAATTCTCTACCTCATACAATTGATTTGAATTTAAAGATACCTGAGTAGGAACATTCGTGGCGGATTCTTCGATTGATGGTGTTGAGAAAGGGAAACATCTGACGAAGCATTTTCGGGACAATTTTCTGTCAAATCTGTGGGACCCGTGAATGCTGTTTTTTGATGTACATAACCAACACGTGTCAGCAAGGGATCAAGGGCCAGCTGAATTGGTCCGCATGTGTTAAGATCATCAACTGATAGTGTCCACGTGTCAGCACAGGGAAGAGTAGCTCGGCTCGGTCGGCTTGGCTCGCCAATGGTTCTTGTGTCAACGTTTGGAAGAACTGGGTTTGGGCTCGGTTGACTTGGCTCATCCTGGGTCGGGTCCGTGTCATGAGGCAACACGGGTTCTGGTGCATCACGTGGTCCACCACTTGGTGATGGTGATGTGACTACTGATGTGTGTTCATATTCTGTCTCTTTCTCCAAATTCGACTGATGTTTATTATTCGTGGCTCCCCCAACTCCGAATCTCGACTCTAAAACTTCCAGCTCGTCAAATTCCTCACATTCAAATAGTCATGAAGAATTCCCTTCATAACCTCTCTCCCCTTGAAGGGAAGACGCCGATACTCCCCCTGAGTAATAAGGTTCAGATTCACGAAAAGAAACATTGAGAGACACGTAAATGGTGTCGGGGAGAGGATCATAACACCGATAGCCTTTTTGAAACTCGGCATACCCAAGAAAGATACACCGTATGGCACGGGGATCAAGTTTGCTTCGTTGTTGCTTGGGAATATGAACATATACTACGCATCCAAAAACACGGGGCTCCAAGTTTGGCAAGGATGGTACGGAAAGAAGATGTTGAAGCTGATGTAGAGGACTATGAAATTCAATCACCCGAGAGGGAGTACGATTAATGAGATAGGTAGCAGACTTCAAAGCTTCTCCCCAATATTCAAGAGATACATTCATGCCAAATAAGGATCCGCGAACTGTCGATTCTTTCGCTCTGCCAATCCATTCTGTTGAGGAGTGTATGTATTTGAAGTCTGATGCCGAATTCTATGAGTTTGCATAAATTCTTGCATATGACCATTAATATATTCTCCGTCATTGTTAGATTGGAAGACTCGAATAGCCTGTTGATATTATGTAGACACCATCTTGTGAAATTCTTGGAATATGGAACATACCTCATTCTTATTCGTCATGAGAGATACCCATGTCATTTGAGTACAATCATCAATAAAAGTCACATAATATCGAGCTCCTGAATGAGTAGAGATCTTGGCAGGTCCCCAAACATCAGAATGAATTTTCATGAATGGAATTGGACTTTTATTGAGGCTAGGTGAATATGAAATCCGGTGGCTTTTAGCCAATTCACATACATCACAACGAAACTCTAAATCACTAACAACCGAAAACAAATGAGGTTATAATTTTTTAAGATAACTAAAAGATAAATGTCCCAATCACTTGTGCCATAACCATACTGCTGCCTTTGCATTCTCTACTCCATTGACCTGATTCACTTGTCCCAATAACTGTTGTTTCCCTTGCTCTATCAGATCCAAATAGTAAAGTTTTCCCTTTCTAGTACCACAATCTAGAACCCGCCAAGTTAGAATGTCTTGAAACACACAAAACGGGGGATAAAAAGTCACAATACATGATAATGGTTGAATGATTTGGCCAACTGAGAGGAGATTGTATGCCAATGATGGGACAACTAAAACATAATCAAGGGTTAATGTATTGGAGAGGAAAATAGAGCCTTCTCCGGTGACCGGAGTTGGAGTACAATCAGCAGTAGAAACAATATTTTGAGTGGAGGGTTTAAATTTTTCCAAGAGACTAGGATCATTAACCATATGGTCAGACGCCCCTGAATCAATAATCCAAGAACTATTCCTAGATACCTTACCGATTATACCTGTTTCTGCGACATTGGCAGATGCATTGGATGGTTGCTCTTCTTCTGTAGTAGCTAAGGCAGCATTTGCTTAATTCTTTCGGGGTCTTCTTGTGAAATCCCACCAATCTGGGTAACCGATGACTTCATAGCATCGTCGCTTGCTATGACCCAAGTCTCCACAAACCGAACACTTGACGTTTGCATAAGGATTCGGTTTTGCTGCGGAGCTACGTGGTGGAGCATTTGAGAAGCCTGGAGGAGGACCATGTTTGCATTGGACAACCATAACAGAAGACTCAACGACATGTCTCATAACTTGCCGATCAGAATGCACCTTTCGAACATAGGCATAACTTTGCTCCAAGGTGAATTTTGGGTCTTTGCGAAGGATCTCACCACAGACTTGATCATACTGTGAATCGAGCCCACTAAGGAACATGTGAACTCGCATACGTGCCATAGCAGTCGTTTCTTGAATAACTCCAGCTACTGTGTTGTTTTGAGAGGCAATACGTTGATCGATCTCCTGAAACATTTCCACCAATTCATTATAATAGGTAGGAAGAGGCCGACCATTCTGTCTCGCTGCAAAGCACTTCTTATTCAATTCAAAGATTCGGGTTCATCAGAATCATCATAAAAGGTCTTCTCAACTGCTTCCCAAATATCTTTGGTTGTTGGTAGTCGGATATACCGATTGATGAGTGATGGCTCCATGGAATCAATGAGCCAACTTTTTACTCTCTCATTCTCTATGGCCCAAGTTTCAAATTCAGGCGAATTCTCATCCGGTGTGACTTTGGCTCCAGTGAGGTAACCAACCTTACCGCGTGCTCCAATCCTCATCTTCATAAGAGGTGCCCATATTGAATAATTGGTTTCATTCAAGGCAACACTGGTCGGAAAGGCCGAGTTGTCTTGAGTGGTGGTGTGATAATGGTTGACGACCGGAGGCAAGAGTGCAAAGGGTTTTCAGGTCCGGTGATTTGATCTCCCATTTAAACTAAAAGGTCTGCTTTTGTTTGTTTGTGGTTTTGGGTTTGAGGAAGGAAAATTTGCTTTTGCTTTTGCTTTTGTTTGTATGTAGCGGATTTTGTTTTTGGTGTTATGAAATTCACGTTTCGGGTTTTCGGGTTTCGGAAGATACAAGTTCAACTGACTCTGATGCAAAGTAGAAAATAATTATTCAATACAATTTGGAATGCTTCAATGTTTATTCTTCTCCATATTGGAGGTTTATATAGAGATACAATTATAGTACGTGCTAATAGAAAAAATATCTCCTACATCTATACAAAATATCTAACCTACACATACAAGAAAAGTAAATATTTATAAATATTCTACAGTGGTGGTCTAGCAAATTTTTGGGATTTCTGAGAATTGAGACAATTGGAAGGAGTAAAGCTTGGAGGGCCGCATTTTAATTCTCGCACAAGGCCGCCGAAAAGTTTGAGACGACTCTGGAAAAGGATTTTTTCATCTCAATAACAGTAGGAAAATAGTAGTTGGTGTGGGCATGGATTACATGCATATGCAGTAGCTTCTTCCGAAGTGCCCGTAGTCGTTGATTAAGTACGTTGTAATTAGGCATGGAATACATTACAAACGATCAGTCATTTTGTTTTAAACTTCTCTTGCTATGAGTAGAAAGTTTCCATTTTAAAATGGAAACTTTCCACTTATAGTAAGAGAAGTTAAGGAAATGACTAAAAACTCCCTTACTTTAGGGTTTCCTAACGTCTAACTTTCCCCAACACATATGACCTTTCCATACCAATACTGATTTTTTCTTGTAAGGTCTAGCTGTAAACTCATTTTAATTGAAACCACTTTTTCATTTCACTTGATTGAGACGACAGACGGGTCATGAAGACCACAACATACCAACCCAAGATCAAATGATTTGATACTGTTGCGTTTTCTTGCTCCAGTCATCAGAACCACTTCATTCTCAAAATGACGACATTTACTTTGGTCTCTTGCCTCTTCCTCAAAAACAGACTTGTAAGAATGCAAGAAAGCTGGTATTGGAATCGTATTTTATTTTTTTGTGGGAACAAAACCATACAGGTTTTACATGGAATATTAATCTTGAGCCAATCTCCTTGATAAAAAAAGAGTGAACTCTAATTGTGAAAATTAATATGACCTCCGTTATCTGAGAAAACTATAGACTACTTTGGCAATTATGTTGGTGATCTTCAAAAACGTGATGATGATGATCGATATCTTTTTGTTTCCTAGGGTTTCCGATTTCCATATTACTCCCTGAAAGGCTGAAACTCATTTTGTGGAGTACAAAATCGATATCCTTTCTTTTGTTGCCGTTCGGGATTAAGGTTATTAGGCTTTCATTTGTTTTCATTTTCACTCTGTCAGGGTTCAAATTTCATTCTTGATAGTCGAATAATCACTTCCGGCCATCCAACTACAATGAATTGTTATGAGGTATATATATAAGCACTCAAAATTAGCTAGCTCAAAGTGGTGAGATCTGAGGAAAAAGAATTAATTAACGATTATATACTACGTCTTGAGTTCTAGTGTTCAACCGGTACCCGTTCTGTATATCAAAATTATTTCGAAAATTCAGCGACTAAGAGACAAGAGAGTGTAGAGGTCCGTCACCAGTAGCCACTTATAAAGTTATAAATTGACATCTTAATTATTGGTAAAAGGAATAGAACATCAAAGCCCCACGGAAAAACCCTACAGGTCTCAAAGGATCTCCATTTAATCGACCTCACATATACAATTGGATGGATGGAAAGTCGGAAAGAATTAAGTCGATGAACTTCAATCATGCATCTAGATAATTAAATGGACTGGTGATGAATGAAATTGACAGAATGCACCCCCAATGATCTAATGCAGTAATGCACATACATAGATGCCCGTACAAATCTGCATTTGTATAATGTAGCATGGGAAGCTAAATGGGGAATTGGAAAAGTCAGTTTTAACAGAATTTACAGGAAAAAGTCTCCACGACAACTTGGTTTGATATCATGTACTTGGATTGATATCATTTGTGTGCCGAAGAGTAGTACAAAAATTGGCAGCTGCTGCTAGTTAGTATAGTATTAACTTCAGATCAATTTGAACATACTAGTCTGTCGGTTTGAGCAAATTAGGTCGGTCTGTGGCAAAATATGCACCAGTGGGAATAAATGGAGGGAAGAACAGTGTGTTCCAAATTGTAGTGTGGTAGTTTCCTTTTTACGGGAAGACTAAGAGCCTTGCACAAAAACTGCTTATAAGAGACTGACTGTTGGGAATGCATGTATAGGAACTAGGAAGTACGGTTGAGACTTGAGAGTTAAGTTGTATTTCCAGAGCGAGGAGATATCAGAATATTGTGAATTATTGTAAAGGTGTGTAGAGCATCTCAAATCCCACAACAAGTTAGACCAGAAAAGTACGTATATGATGATGGATGGAGATATCCCGCACTGAGAAAAAGAATCGATGATAATCTCAACTTGTCAAACATATCGAAAAATCCAAAAGATCGAGGGTTTTAAAATTTGGCAGAACACACCCCCAATTTGTATTGCTATTGCATCGATCCCAGGTCGACGTCCGTACAAATATGGTATTTGATGAGAAAAGGCGATCTCCACGCATGTATCTTGTTGCTAGCTGTTTTTGTATCTCTGGAGTTCGAGGATTAATTCCATTTCTTGAGTAGTATCTTAATCCATGTACTCTATACAGTGTTAGTTACCCAATTCTTCTTCTACTACTTCGTAATCTTCTCTACAGAGTTCAGAATAAATGTAAATAATGTGATCTTCAATTTATATGCTACAGAGAGGATGAGAAGCGGACGTCCGCACTCGGCTTAAAGTGTGGACGTCCCTCTGTTCTCCACCGTTCGGTGCCGGCGACTGCGCGCCTCCACCCCAGAAGACTCCAGCAGCCTCCCCGACCACTTTCCCTCACCGGCGAGTCCGTTCTTTTCCAGTTTTCCGGCGAGATCACCCAAGTTTGAAGTTTTGGGTGATCTCGCTAGAAAACTAGAAAAGAACGGACTCGCCGGTGAGGGAAAGTGGTCGGGGAGGCTGCTGGAGTCTTCTGGGGTGGAGGCACGCCACTGTCGGCGCCAGACGGAGGAGAACGGAGGGACGTCCGCACTTTAAGGACCGTGCGGACGTCCGCTTCTCATCCTCTCTGACATATGCTATGTGTGTCAGTGAGTTGTTATTTGTTGGTTATTTGGAATATTATGACATAACTGAGACATCATGGAATGGTTGGAAACTTATACATAACTGATAGAAGCTTCAAATGTTAGCAAAATGCTATGAGGGTGTTTGCGAGGAGATATTTTAATTCTTCTAAATAAAAAATAGTAATACATATATATACAGCTAATTAACTGGAAAAAAGCTTATAGAATACGTACATAGCAATTAAGCAATAAATCTTCATCATAAATTGACACCTGAATTGATGTACACCATGCGGACCCTTGTCACTATATATGTATGGTGCCCTTTATGGTTTGAATGGGTATCTATCTATTTGATTGTGTTTTGTTGGGTATCTGTTTGATTTTGTTTTGGTCACTTATCACTTTGTTGATTCATTGGCAATAATTTGGATTGGTGTTTCAATCTCGCTCTCTGACTTTCTTTTCTTTAAAAACTGCCAGAAAGGTTGGTTTCAAACTTCAACCAACAGTTTTTGGTACTGAACCCAGCTATAGAGGTTCTAGCTCAAATGATTAATATGCACCAAATTCTTGATATTTTTATTCTTTGCCCATGACCAAACTAACATTTTTGTTTCTGGTTTGCCTGTCCCAGATATACTGTTAGATACACCACAGTCGACCACACAGAACAATATTATTAGGTCTGTAAGGGCAACTTGATGGATCAAGCAATCAAGATCCGATCATCAATCTCTCACAGTAGAAATTATATTGCTGGCTATTACTCCTTAATAAAAAGCTTATACAGCGGTGATTTCCGATCAACTCTTCATTCAGATTCTCTGTCTAAATTATTAGAGCTCAGTTGCTCGACTATTATGAATATACACCATTTGCTCATCGATCTGTTACTTTTAGTCTCTCAAAGTTAGGAGAAAAGTTTGTTTACATAAAGTAGGATAAAAAAATTCAGAGATCATACACAAAATTCTTGAAGCCTTAAACTGTTAACACAGACATTTCTAGTAGATTACATAGCACGTATACACGCTGCAACACTTTCTCCAACTAAGTGCATAGAGTAGCAAAGAATCTATATACACTTCGAGTGTATTGATGAGTTCGATCTCTATGGAAATAAAACGATAATAAAGTTGGATATTTTCTATATTTTAGTTCCACGGAGTTCTCAGTACGTAGCTACCAACACGAGTGAGAATTAATCAGTAGAATCTATATTAGTAGTTGAACTGTTGAAGCTTGTTTGTTGATCTTGAAAGAGAGAGAGAGAGAGAGAGAGAGAGAGAGAGAGAGAGAGAGAGTAGAGGGATAATTGGGCAATATGAAAAACTGCAGGTGTTGTTAATATGACCTGAAATGTATTTTTCCTAGCTTCTTCCAGGTGAACAATTTCTTCTTCCAGCAGGATATCCATTTCTGTCAGCATGTAGGCAGAATATTTACATAAAGTTTACTCCCTTTAAATTAGCCGCTGCTAAGTATGGGTGAGCATGTCTTAAAGCAAAGCCCAACAAAGCAAAATGGGAATGTGGATGACGATAAGTCGATAATGATACATTTTCGATAAAAGGAGAAAGTAGTGTTGATAGTGAAGGTACAGATCCAAATGGTGAAACCCTGTCAAAAGAGAAGGTGAATCCCTTCTTCGAATGGAGGATTACAAAAGAGTGAAAAGACTAACTGAAATAATATTGCAAGCTTGAATTTACTCTGTGTTGAGTCTCAACTTGGTTTTCTGAAATCACATTTGCATCTGCTGCTAAAATGATTTTTGATATGGGTTTGCTCAGAAACTTTGGAGAAGATGAATAGTGAAATAATGAAATTACCCTTTATAATACTAGAGTTAATACCCGCGCGATATAATATTCACATTATGTATATTCCACATATGTATAAGAGCTATTACAAAAATTACCTCTATACAACAAAATATCTAGCTAGTCTTGTGTTTTACCTAAAATATAAATGCTTCAATTGTTTTAATTTGTACATATACAAAGCAGAAGAGAAAATGACAGAACAACCGAGTAATAAATTATTATGGTAATATATTAATATCTCTAGACTTTTCTGTTTTGTGAGAAATATTGGAGCTATTTCGAGAAGAGTCTAGAGAGTGTGAGAAAGATGGAGAAATGTTGGGCGAGAGAGAGAGCGAGAAGCAACGGAAAAAAGATATATATACCTAGAGTTGAAACGAAGGGTAAAAATACGGAATTACATAGCCTATCAACAGGGTAAAAAGGTCCATAGACTGTTCACAGTGCTTATGAACAGTTAACCAAGCAATAGTATATAGGCACAAAACGGAACAATAGTGAAAAAGATGAAATGAAGCGGCGATATTCTCTGAGATGCAAAGACAGAGAGACGGGAGAAATAAAATAAAGAAGGTCTAAAGAGGCAAGATCGATCCGAAAGATTCAGGAAGCAGAAGAAAAGTCAAACATAGAGGGCAAAAAATTCTTTGCTGAGAGAGAGCCTATTTAGAAAAATCTAAATTATCTATTTCAAAAAACAAAACAAAAATCACTGTTCACATGCTTGTGAACAGTCGACTATGCTATAGTATATAGTTAAATGTCGGCTGGATGCTAACAGCACAAGGTACTATCGTTGGGTCAACGTCAAAGCCTCAGGTATCTTCTTTATATTTTCCAAACACGAAGTGTGTGTGTGTGCATATATATATATATATATATATATATATATATATATATAGTAAGT
>NC_020497.1:7933939-7934913 GCF_000184155.1 Fragaria vesca subsp. vesca
CAAGTTAATATTTTTATTTTCATGCGGAAATTATATATATATATATAAGGCCCTTTCAATGAGGGATCTCTTTTTTGTTCATTTCTAGGGATAACAACTCATCATATACACACATATATGTATGTGTAAGTATACATATATATATTGGTCACATCGTTGTGTCAACATCAAAATGATGCTCTGTGAGTTCAATTACCAGGAAAATTTGCTTGTGCATTTGTAGAAACATGCATAAGCGACACTGAAAGGGGAATCGTTTTCCATCCAAAATTCCAAATCAAGATTACAGAAATCTTTTCGATATCATCTAACTATGACAACAACAGACAAATTAGTATTAATTACTAAAATACACACGTACAAAAATGAACATGACGTTAATCAACTAAAAAAATGATTTTTCAGAGAGCTAGGCAAATTATATAACATTTGTTGGTGAGAATAAAATTCTTAAAAAGATGGCTAGAAAAGAGTTTGGAATTATGATGCTGTACTTCTGTGTGTTACAAATCGAGGTCGTGGTGATAAAGCTTAAACCCTAAGCTAAAGAACAGAGAAAGAGAAGAAGAGCAGAGGAAGAAAACGAAGAGAAAGCTATGAATTGTAAGTGCACAATTGGTTTCTGCTTGCTATCCCAATGGATGTGAACTTGGGCCAATCTGTTCATCTTCATCTTCACACTGTTGTGTAACAAAATGTGTGTCCCTGGAAACAGAAACTCAGGGCTTGAGGCTTTGAACCGTTCCAATAATCATCAATGACGTTTTTTTTTGCTACGTATGTTAGATAATTATTGTTTGACAACAAAAGTAATGTGTTAGAGTTTTATATATGGCGGAATAATGCCCATTTGGTACTAATTATTGGGCTTTTTTGCCCATTTCAATCAAAAACGTTTTTCATTGCCCATTTCAATTATTCTTACCAAAATTATTTTTCTATCCCTAACCTAACTATCTAATCTTATCCCTCCA
>NC_020497.1:7935375-7936567 GCF_000184155.1 Fragaria vesca subsp. vesca
CTCTCTCTCTCTCTCTCTCTCTCTCTCTCTCTCTCTCGCTCGTCGGAGTTGACCAGATCTCCGACGAGTTCTCAACTTCGCCGGCTCTGGCTTACAAGTTTCTATTATTTTTGCAATAAATAGTAATTAGGTGACAATAAAGGTTATTGTTGCAAGTTTACTAGGGAAGGTGAATCGGTTTTGATGTGGATAACAAGTTTACTAGGGTCAGTAATATTTTGGTGGGGTGGATAACAAGTTTACTAGGGGTTAGTAATATGTTATTGAGGTGGATAAGAGGTTTACTGGGTTTACTAGGTTTACTGGGGTCAGTAATATTTTGGTAGGGTGGATAACAAGTTGACTAGAGGTCAGTAATATGTTATGGGGTGGATAACAAGTTTATTGTAAGTCAGTAATATGTTATTAGGGTGGATAACAAGTTTACTGGGGGTCAGTAATATGTTATTAGGGTGGATAACAAGTTTACTAGGGTTAGTAATATTCTGGTGAGGTGAATAACAAGTTTATTGGGGGTCAGTAATATTCTGGTGATCGGATTCCGGCTACCGGTGACCGGAGTCCGGTAAAGTCCTCTCGCTTTTCAATTTTCTCTCTCTAAATGTGTTTTAAGACACAAGGGTAAAAATGTCTCAAAAATATTATTTTATTATAAATTTAATAAAAATTTGTGTATTTGGGCACAAATAAGTTAATCTCTCATTCAATTAGGGTCAAAAGTCTATTCTCATTGGAATGAGGTTTGGCTTTTGTTTTTTTTTGTACAAATAGACATTTTCTTCTGAATTCGATCATATTAACACCGTTTAGTTTGACAGAAAATGACAATATGTTTATTTCTGTAAATTAAGAAGATTGAAGTAGGAACTAAGAAACCAGCTGCCCCAAAACGACGCGCCACATACATAAAATTCATGAAATAATCGGCTAGCTATAGATTGACTTGTTAGTTCTAGGGCTGGGCACGGGACGGGACGGGCCGGGATTTGGTGAATCCCGTCCCGTCCCGAAAATAAAAGAACGGGACGGGACGGGACGGGAAGATGTTTTTAAAAATCTGTCCCGTACGTCCCGATCCCGATCGGATCGGGATCCCGACTAAATTTTTTTTTTTTTCTAAGAACAAATTAATTGATTATCAAACACCACCACAGGTGGAAAAACGGGTTGAGAAACTCCAAGCATTCAAATG
>NC_020497.1:7936587-7948422 GCF_000184155.1 Fragaria vesca subsp. vesca
AAATTAAAAGTATTATTTTAGACCAAATTAAGTGTGGTTGAGTGCATTGTAACACCATGCAATCTAAAAAATCAAGTATAAAATGAATAAAATCAAGTATTCTAATATTACGGGACGGGACGGGATTTTTCGGGATAGTCCCGTCCCGTCCCGTCCCGTTATGGTAATGTTAAAACTGGACGGGACGGGACGGGATTGCTATTTTCAAAACCTATCTCGTCCCGTCCTGCTAACTTTCGGGACGGGACCGGTACAAGATCGGGATTCCGGTACTAAGTGCCCAGCCCTAGTTAGTTCCATTCTTTGGTGACTGAAATCGAAGAACTAGCTATTTGGTGCCTTCTGATGATAATCCTAATTATTAAACCGTACGTACGTAAGCCATGCAAAATTCTCCCTCAGTTCCTCGCTCCAGTTGCCAACTTGAACATTCCAATAACTGAAGAGTGTAGGATATATTTATGTTAATTTCAAATACAAATACGTACAAGATCAATCATAGAACTTCATTCAGATAAATTGGATTAATGTAATCATCTTTTGTGGGGATATGTATCAAACTAGGGCATAACTGTTTGCATTTGCTAGATATTTAATTGTTTAAAGGTACTGGGTTCATACCAACATTGTTTGAAATTCTTTTTTTGAAGGACTAATTATATACGATTGTCATATATATTGGCCAGCAAGTGGAAATCTACTGATATATTGGGTGCCTTTCAGAAGTTATCACATTGCCTGCCTCTCAAGAGAAGAAGTTAAAATGTCGATCTAGATTTTTAACATTTTGAATCATAGTCGAGCATAGACTCAACAGACTAGATATATATCGCACACGTGCATCCTACATATATACGAGACACATGGGATCGGAGGTGATGATCTATATTTGTGTATTCTGATTATATATGGAATATATAGTAGGTGATGAACAATATCAGATCTTAATAACTACTATATATGGACGGGGGGAGGAAAAGTAAAACGGTAGAAATTTCTGTTGTTAAATTCTTAGTGGTCAGGGAGAAGGCATTCTGATATGATCTCCCGACACGGATTACACTCGTTAATTAATCTCTGGAAGTATGATGATTTTGAGGAAACCGTGTGATCTCTGATCTCGATAAAAAAAAAATTGAAAATGAGCAACATGTGGACGCAGTTGTAGGGATAGATATTATGTGCCAAATTATATATATATATACATATATATATAAGTACGGATGGAAGTTGATCACGAAGTGCTCAAGCTAGCTGATCATGAACTCCTCTAATCGTTGCACATGTTTAGTATTGCCATTCAGTGATCGACATCAAAGGAATCGAATCCTAATTGACTGATTACTCTAATCCTTGAGACCTTGACTCATAACACTTCGGGCTAACTCTAACAAACCTTTTGGCTCAACTCCATCACCTTAATAAATCCTAGCTCAATTAACCTCATGCTTAACACTTTGATAGCATGACACCCACTAAGAGTGCGATATTCGACAATTATATGTCGAGGCTAGCTATGAATCTACGAGATATATACTTCATACTTGAAACTAATTAGCTAGCTAGAAGCAAAACAGATATTTATATACCATGTGAATCCATGTGAATATATGGTGCAAATTTGGACCTTGCAATCTTGGTCCCAATGGTTCCTTGTTTTGCTCAGATGTGTAGTGTTATAAACCATTAAGATAGATATTTAGTTTAATCAAGTTTGGTAGCTAGGATCACTTAACCTAAAAGAGCTAAAAGGAGGTATAACATTAAGCGTGCATATTATAGCTTAAGAGACATACTAATTATAATCATGTTCCATTAGAGTTAATTTGATGTCAAATCCATTGTCTTTCACTTGTGAAACTTAAAGGAGGTGATCATACGGATCGATTACCAGTTTAATTAGTATTCATGGTGTTACTCTCAGCCGAGTCACTAGCTACCAAGATATTCAATGGATAACTGACCAGGGTTATCCCAAGAAGCCATGAATTAATATACTTTGCATAAACCCTAACTATACATAATGTTTGAAGTGCCTTTTGTTTTATATATATACGTCTTATTCAAATTTTAGCTATGCAAAGACGTCCGATGATGATTCATGAATTCTTTTGATCTCTTATACTATTATCGCTATTCAAATGTAAAAGAATAACTCTAAATGAACCACAATTTGCATCTAGAAACTACTTACGTTTAATGGCTCGTAGATGGGTCAGCATGTCTAATTCTACTCACTTATGAGAACAAATTAACAACCTCCCAAATTTTCATGGCTCGACTCCTTTGCTTATTACCCTAATTTTTTTGTTTGTTTGACGTTGCAATTAACTCGGTGTCCTATGTTTTCCATTATTGTAGCGGACAAAAAGTGTAAACAAATACCTAAGTAGTGTACTTAACCACTTATCCTTAATCCTGTCGGGATTAAGTTCACTAACCACCTTAAGAGAAGGCTATGGTCCTAGGTGAGTAGTACCCGAAACAGAAACACCAAAAAGGAAAACGCAATGACGGTTAAACCGTACACACAAATAGTTAAGATGAAATAAGAAGAAAAAAACTTATAGGCATATTTTTTATTCTTTTTGGGGAAAAGCAGACTTATTGTAGCTAGCTTAGGCAAATTTGTATTCAGGCATTGAAGCACTGAAATATGCACATGCTTGCAATTCCAGCATGAGTTTTGTTACTTCTCCGAGAATTGAAGCATGAGTTTCGCATTGAAGTTGTATCTTAAACCGGAGCATGAGTTTAGGTTAAATCTGCAGCTTCCCGCAGTACTTGATTTGATCCAAACAAAATCCCCCTGCCCAGATCGTGAGATGTTTATGTTCTATAACCGCCAAACCAGACGGAGCTAGCGATCGAATCCAGGTCGGCGGGTCAGTCCGGCCAGTTGAGCTGAACTTGATACTCACTAGCAATAGCAATACATAGCTTGTCTTACATTCTAGAATAGCAAGGGTTTGTCGTTTAACTTCTTATAATTGAGTGAGGAGGTCCAAGTCTGACCCTACCTTAATTTCCATATCTCCTCAATCATCATCGGACTGTCAATCACTCTTATGCCTCACAGCGTCAGTTTTTTCCAGTTAGTAAACAGTTTAAACAATAGAATAAACTCTCTAAATTAACTAGGCTCATACGTACGGCCATACACAATCCTTACTATAACAACAGAAATCGTGTTTGCGTCGAAATGGCGTGCAGCCGTTATTAGTAGAATAGATTTTTCGTGTAATTGTTAGCAATTATTTAAGAAGAAAGTTTGGTATGCTTAGAGACTTAGAGCGGTGTTAGATTACGATCAGTGAATAAATAAACCTAAAGTGAAGAGAGTACGTTGTATACGTATGTTTGCGGATCTTGCAGGAACATGCATGTAGCCCTAATAGCACTCGATAAAATTGTTGAAGTAAACCGAAGGAGATGTTCATCTATGAAAGGGTAATGACCACATTTAGCGCTTTTTCCCTTCTAAGAAGTTCAAAAGCTGAGAAGTTGGATCCTATGTCGGCTCCAACTCGACGCATGACGTCACATTTAGAAGAAAATTTGAAATTTGGATGCCACTAATGTGATTTGGAAGTTCATGGACGTACCATCATCATGATTTAAAGAAAAGAAAAAACAAAAGAAGGACCCAATTGATTTTCGACCTAAAATTTGAGGAAGTAAATTCTATTTCATTCTTGATTTTAACTAAATTAAAGCTAAAATGCAAAGAAAGCAAGCTAAACTAAGAAAGTGTAAGAGACTTGATCAAATGAGATAAAAGGGGTTGTAAGGCATCACAACTAACCACATTTGTGTCAAATCTAAGAAATTAACGAAATCTAACATGCTTAAGCCAAGATGGAATCCCCCTCGGTTCTTTTGATTATTGAGTAACCAAGAAACAATTGCCTCATAATTTTTCAAAGCAGTAAATGAAGTAAAACTCTGTGTTTTGATGAACAAAACAAGAAGATAAAGCTCTGTGTGAAATTAAACATATTTTCCAAGGGCTCTCATTTGGTAACTATCTATAATTATTTTGAATGTAAGACTTACATCCATGTATTTGTAGAATTTCCCAAGTATTTACATACTCATGGTCCAGCCCATCTCTAATTAGTACCTTTTCTTTTGGTAAGTAAGTAGTCCTACCTCTATCTTTTCCACTTTAATCGTATCCTCTTGCTCTCTCTAGCCTCTCATTCCAAGGGTACAGGTGTGAAACACTTTCCTCTTCAATTTTCTCTCCTTATTTTTTCCTCATATCAAATCAACCACTAACAGTTTCCCTCGTTCTCTCTCTTGGTCATCCTGTATCAGTGTATCTCTCTCTCTCTCTCTCCTCTGCACTTTTTGCAATTATAAAAGGCCATTGAGCTCCCTTCAAAATGCAGCAGCTTCAAAATAATCATCATTTTTATTTTATTCTTCCACTTTTCAGTGAGAGGTCTCTGTGTCCTTCCCTCTCTCTATTTCTCAAAAGTGAGAATGAAGCTCACCATGATCAAACACATAAGTGCTACTCCCTGCACAGAGCTCTCTACTCCAAAGCTCAAATCAATGATCAGCTGCTGCGCACTTGCTCAATCACCAGCGAAGCCCACCCAGCAAATCAAGTTTACTGACAACTTCCCCAGCTGGGAACAATTACTCAACCCAGTCCAAGTTGATCTTAACTCTCCAATGACTGCCTCCACCTCCACTTCCACCTCCACCTCCGCTACTAAAAGACCAACTGTTCGGTCCGTCCGAAACAACTGGATGGAGTACCAAGGAGTCAAGAACTGGGAAGGACTACTCGACCCACTGGACGGAAATCTGCGCCGGGAAATTATCCGGTACGGCAATTTCGTCGACGCAGCCTACAAGGCATTTGACTTTGACCCGGATTCACCTACATACGCAACCTGCAAGTATCCCAAAAGCACGGTGTTCGACAACTCCGGACTTCCGGGGACAGGTTACCGGATCACCAAGAATCTACGTGCCACGTCAGGCATTAACCTGCCACGCTGGATCGAAAGGGGACCGAGCTGGGTTGGCACTCAATCCAGCTGGATTGGGTACGTGGCGGTGTGCAAGGACAAAGACGAAATCGCCAGACTTGGACGTCGTGACATCGTTATTGCTTTAAGAGGCACCGCCACGTGTTTAGAGTGGCTCGAAAATTTACGAGTCACCCTCACTCATCTCCCTTGTGGAGCTAAGATGGCTCACACGGGAGCTGAGGGTTCAGAACCAATGGTTGAGACTGGTTTTTTGAGCCTTTACACTTCGGGAACCGACCTGGTCCCAAGCTTGCAACAAATGATACGTGAAGAGATTAGGAGACTGCTTCAAACCTACGGCGACGAGCCGATGAGCCTAACCATCACAGGCCACAGCCTCGGCGCCGCACTCGCAACCTTGGCAGCGTACGACATCAAATCCACATTCAACCGCGCACCTCTCGCCACCGTGGTGTCATTTGGTGGTCCAAGAGTTGGCAACCGTAGCTTCCGCCACAATCTGGAGAAAAAAGGCGCCAAAGTCTTACGCATTGTGAACGAGGACGATTTGATCACCAAGATGCCGGGCTTCGTCGTCGAGGACAAGAAAGCCCGGCACGTTGCGGGAAGTCCCCTCGTCGGTATGGCCGCTGGATTCCAGAATTGGATTCAGAAGCGGGTCGAGGAGACACAGTGGGTTTATTCCGAGGTGGGGAAAGAGCTCAAACTCAGTAGCAAGAACTCGCCGGACTTGAGCGGTACCAACATGTCGACATGTCACGATCTCGGAACTTACCTACACCTCGTGGAAAACTTCGTCAGCAATTGCCCTTGCAAATCCACCGCAAAGAAATTGTTGAGTAGAGTGCACTAAACCACCGTAGACAACTGACTTCGCCATTTTTGACAATTGTACAGACAACTGTGTTTCCCGCCAAATCCGGAGATCCGGCGTGGGCATACTAGCTAATCTGTAATTAAAATAGAAAGAAATTAATTACGTACTGACTTACTCAACAGCTCTCACTGAACTGTTCTATTATTTTTGAAAACTAAATTTTCTTTTCTTTACCGTTAAAGATACAGTAGTAAAAAGTAAAAACTTCCCCAGAATTTCTTTTACCTCCATCCAAGCTCTACAATCTACATACTACAGTAGTATCGGAAAAGTGGGTTTCCTTTTATTAGTATACTTACCGGTCACGAATGCTCGGCCTGACATAAACCCTAAAAAGGCAAAGATTGTTGTTTCTTGACGAAGGGGGATCACGTGCGTCGGATGGAAAGACGTATATGCCCTCAGTACCGACCAAATCTACGCGGTGTCTTTGACTGGACCGACCCGGACCCGAGGGGCATATATATCATTTTCATATTGACGTGGTGAAGCTTTAACCCGCGCGCCGTCCATACCAAACATTTTCAGTCGGTTTATTGTAAATGACCAGAGCGCCGTCCCCCTCTGCGGTCAGCGCAGTTTTTTTGGTAGCCATGTTTTAAACGCAAAACGAAAGCCCGTCTCAGAAGAAAACGCACAAGCAAACAGAGGAGTAAAAAATCTCTGTGGCAACCAATCAGTGAGAAATGGAGGTGAGGTTACTACATGTATAATAGTGATGTTTTGCATTCTCTGAATGCGTACGTTAGTAAATTTGAGAACGTTTTCTGTATGAGAAAAAATAAATAAAGAGATTCAGAGGATCATTATTTCCTTCGGCATATACTAACAATCTGCACCTTATCGTGAATCCAGCTCCGACCAAGAATACACCAGCAAGAAATCCCATTTAGGACGAGGACAAACCCAGAGAATAAGATTAAAAGCAACCTATTGTGAGCCACACACGTCTTGAAAACAGTTAGCTAGTATGTTGGATATATTCACGATTTTTGAGATACCATTTTAGGGTGATCGATATATAATGATGAATGAACAAACCAATTGGGTGATCACTGATCAGTGACCAATATAATGCGAAGAATTGGTGGATAGGAAACCACTGAGTAGTAGCTTGCCCTCTTATACACCCTTCATAACAACAAGCCAGCTAATACTGGAAGCGATAACAAGGTACCTACATATTGGAAGTTTTCCAAACGATCAAGGTATAGTTGCGATCAAGGCCCAGGTACGTTTGAACAGTGTTCATGGACCATTGGTACTAGGTTAAAGCATAGAAGGAGCTAACGAAGAGAATTCGAAGGAGCTGGCTGGTGTCTCTCGTCCATGAACCTATGAGGACCATCCATCCACTATTGTAGGATTCTCCAATACATGACTTGCACGTTTTTGAACTAAGAAACAGTAGCCACATAAGTCTGGGTAGAAAACGTAAATACGTACACATATATGTCAGTGGATCAACAAGAAAGTAGATGAAAACGTGGCAGGGACGACGGAGGATAGTACCCTGAATCCCAGCATAACCAGAACAGAGGGAATTTGAAGGTCTTTTTCAGTGAAACGGAAAACGGAAAGTGGTACAATGAGTAGCCAAGCACGCTGTTATAACAGTAGTGAGACGGTGATATAGTCTTGGTCGTTTGAGATTTCTGACTGAGACCGGTGACGGTGGTCTCACTCTGTGTAAAGCATGGGAGTAATTTGATTGGTGACCAAAACAGAAGTCGGTGGTCCTCTAAACGCATTGGTCAGAAATGAAATCTTTGTTAAGACCATGATTTATCGATTCCTCCGGTCCTTATCAGATCATAACCCTAGCATAAATGGGTTTTTATTTTCCTAATGCCTCATTTGTGATCGTTGTCTGCCTGTATGGCTCAATACAAGTGAGAGAATAATGAATTTATACATAAGAGAAGAAACGCAAAATTAATATGAGAAACATAAGCTTTCTTTATGGAATGTGAGAAATATAAGGTGATTACTCCTAATAATATAAAGACCTTTTTTATTCATATTCCTTAGCTTCCTTTGCATATATAATTATATATGTGTAGTAAAGTTATATCATTGCTATGTGAAACTCAAAAACATTTGGCCACAAAAACTCTATTGCACAACAACATTCGTACGCATTTGGATCAAACGATTCTGATTATTAACAGTATATGTATTTCATTTTACATGATTTCATATGCTTTGAAATAAAAAGGCAAATTAGTATATACTCATATATGTATATGTAAATGCATTCTCACACCCTTGAACTTATAATGGAATAATTCAAATGGAAGCACATCGAGTTAATTTACATATAAATGAAGAAACGAGTAGTGGCCACTGCAAGGCTGAAAATCTAGTGTACGTTAATGAAGTTGTCATAAGATTTATGCTCAATCAGACATTAGTTATGAAACTTGGTTTGATGAGGGTGAAGCAGCATTATATGAGAATCTTCTTCGAGCTCTCCCAAATCCTCAACAACATAAATAGAAGGCAAAACAATGTCCAACAAGTTCAAGGTTCCATGTACGCAATCGAACACCTACACGGTGCGTATGAACATGTAGTTGTTTTGGATTTGGTTAATCTTCAACACCATATTCATGGTTCGCTACTGCTTTTTGAATTTTATTCTTTCAAGCTAGTAAGATAATATTACTACGTACTAACCCCTAGGTGGCAAGCTTAGGGTTTAGGGTAACTCATGGTCTGTGTAAACCCTATATACCCTTAAGCTAGACCTGAAATTCTAAGCAAGCCAAATAACTAATTAATAATATATTTTACTCGTGGACAAAAAAAAAAAAAGCTAATTAACAAATTAAACTATTGTCAACTGTAACCCTAAATCTCCCGCAACAGTGCAACAGTACTACTAGTCAATGAAACAAGGCTTTTCCATTTGCGTAAAGTCAACCACATCCAATGGTGTCGTTCCATCTGTGCAGACGTGGTGGTTCCATTTGCATGGCCAGGGCAAATTGCGGCTTGAATCTCCAGTCTTCAATATTGTTTCTCCAGTCTTCGTAATTCTCTATCTCTCTCTTTCTCTATCTACCAAACTTGTTTGAATTTTGAATATGTTGAATGCCCTCTCCGAATAGCAATCAAAACAAAATCTAGTTCCAGATAACTGTACGTACTAGAGTGACTGAAATAAAAAAAATTTGATGAGAGCGATCGATGGCCTCAGTAGAGATCGAAGCTGCAGGCGTTCATACATACAACAGTGAAAGTTTACCTAATGGCATGTCAGCGTCTCAATGGATTCTAGAGCTAAACTAAGCTTATTAGATGTAACAATCAGATATCGATCTCAGTCTTCGTTTTCGAAGAACACTGATTGTACTAAATGGTACCTGTCCTTTTTCTTTAGGTCTTCGTCGGAATGGTCGGTATTTTCAATGGTGAAAGCACAATTAAGGTGATTACGGAGGACCAAAACGGGGGAAGATTTAGCCGAAAAAATGAAAACACATGAAAAAAGTGATTTGCAAACTTGATTATATGCATGCTTATAATATATAAACATCGATCACACACATGACACGCAGAGACTAATATACAAATGCATATTAGCAAATTATCGATCATTACACAAAAGGGAACCAAAATATTCGAAAAGATAGAGGCCAATGTACTTAATTTGAGAATGTCAAGTTGATAGGAACAGTAATATTTAGGACCATATAATTAGACTGGTTCATACGATAATATTCTCACATTTGAAATGTTTCAATATAAATGTTACAGGCATGAGAAAATTATTTGAGCGTAGTACTGGCCGGTAGCTAATTATCTGCTAGTCGGTATCAACCTAGACTAATTTACCTCATTAAACTTGGTGGACGGTGGATTTAATCTATAGCTATAATTACTAATTGGCATACAGTTGTTGGATTTACGCAAACAGTTTAGTCGATGGTTAAGTAAGGGTAGTTGCCACACCTACGAGTACTTCTCATGATTGAAGACCTTATTCTTTGACCATGGTTGGATTTAAGCAAGCAATTAGTTGATGGTTAATTAGGGTTATGCTGAATTCACAGAAAGTTGGTGATCGATCGAGTACGTATTGGTTACCTGATCGAGAGCGAACCGATCCGAGCTAGGGCGTTGTTAAATAACGACTAAGTTACACCGACATGGAAACGGACACGGACACGGACACGGACACGGACACGGACACGGACACGGCACGACACGGCGACACGACACGGCACGACACGGCGACACGACACGGCACGACACGGCGACACGACATAATTTAAAAACTGAATTTCCGACACAGCTCGGACACGGCAAACAAAATTATATATTTATGTATTTTTAATAAATAAAAAATATACTAAAATATGAAATAAGTTCATTACATTACCAAATAAAGTTCTAAATTCAATCTATTTCATAATCATAAGAAATAAGTCAAGTGCATAACTAATAACATTAAAAGCAGCAGACCTCTAGCACCTAAAATATATTATTAAAAAAAAACAAACTTGAGCAGTAGCTTATTTTTGTTTTCAAACAGGACAATCTCTAGCACAGTAGCACCTAGCATCTAATAGACAAGAAGATGAACTAATATAATTATCATATCTATAATCCATCATTTTTTCTTTTTTCTTTAGTCTGAAACACTGACGTGGCGTGTCGCAATGCCGTGTCGGGGCCGGTTAACGTGTCCCAGACGTGTCCGAAAAGTCAACATTTTCGGACACACCATGTATTTTGCCGTGTCAGAGGCTGTGTCAACGTGTCGGACACTCCGTGTGGAGTGTCCGTGCAACATAGAATAACGATGAAGAATATATGAGAATTTGATCATGATGAATTCGTGATCGAGGTACCTTGTATGTGAGGAAATCTTTCTATTAGGAAGATAAGTGATCGAGCTGTACTGCACGAAATGTTCCATCAATACAATAAGTAGTAACACATACAATGATTCGCACAAGATTTTGTAATTGCCAAATACCAATCATATTTGTCATCATTGGGATATAGAAGAAAGAAGTTGAAAATATACGCAAGTAATGATGAATCTGACCCCATAAAAAAGGAGAATAGAATGTCAAAGGTAGCTAGATCTTGTAGCTAAAATTACTTCGAGTGGTCAGATTTTGTGGTTGTGAAGTACTATTGCATGGCGCTTACCAGTGTGGTCACTTTCAGCTTTTTAACCCTAACATCGAAGTGGCTAGGAAACTATTCCGGCGCGGTCATCAAATTAAAATCACATGTTACACACATATTATGGTATACTTGTCACGTGAAATTCAAATAGTCCAAGGAGGAATAGCTAGATGTAACAGCTTGGTTTTGAGTACTATGGCCGGCCGGCATTGTGCATGGTTGAAATTGCAGCAACGAAAACTGATCATAATGTTCAGCTCTGTTTGCTTCGGTTGATCGATCCCTATTTTGGGATGTCAAGAGTGGCGGTTGGTTTTGATTGAAATTGCGTAAGGTTGTCTTTGTTCTCGTAATTAAGTATTCACACCTTTGTGATTGATAATTTACGTTGCATATTTATAAAACATCTACCCTGGTATCTCTTTGTACCTAGTTTTTCCATTCTTTGCTTTACTCACAATAAGTGAGAGCGTTGCTTAATGTAATGATACTATAGAACCTATGTGGTGCATGTATGTTGTCAGTCTGGCTTTTGATACCCTTTAATGAATTATTTCAGTTTGTCACAAAAAAAAAAAACATTTGATCGACTTAATTGATCGCCTAAAAAATAATCATATATAAGAAAATAAACAAAAATTAATCCAATAATATGGGATAGCCGATCGAGGACCCAATCAAATTCCCCAAAAGGAGTCCACTAGCTCGTTCATGCATGACCTTAAAGTGAAGAACTAGCTAGCTAGCTGCATTCTTTCTGTGTTCGGCATTGTTTGATATCTGGAGGTAGTATACGAATTTAGG
>NC_020497.1:7948975-7978195 GCF_000184155.1 Fragaria vesca subsp. vesca
ACGTACTACTCTCTCTCTCTCTCTCTCTCTCTCTCTCTCTCTCTCTCTCTCTCTCTCTCTCTCTCTCTCTCTCTCTCTAGCTCTACTAATGGGGTGAATTGATCGATTATATCATAAAGATATCCTTTTCAAAAAAAATCATAATGTACGTATGATATATACTACACGTACTATATACTAGACAGCTTAATTGAACCTAGCTCGATCTCCTCCTCCAAAGCTCGATTGGCCTCTGTTGTTTTTCAGTACGTGCATGAACCAACCAGCTGCTGCTAGGGCACCACCGTCCAGTACTCTTTCAATCTCTGTATGAGGTTAACTAGTTATTTTGGCACGCTATAAATATTAAACCAAACCCTTGCTTGGATCATCGATTTCTTGCTCCACCTCGTGATAATAACCTAAGCTTCTGTCACTCACTCACTCACTCACGTACTGCATGTCCCTACGTACAGTGGCGTAGCCACATGAGAGTGAGAGGGTTCAAATGACCCTTCTCACTTTTCTATACTTTCAATTGTTGGTTGATATAATTACTACATCTATACTTTTATTACAATATTAGTATAAAGTTTGACTTTCATACTAATCATGTTACATATTACTTCCATACAATCTAAAAAAATGTCACAATATAAGCAATCGTCGTGAATATTATATATATTTTATTCAAACTGTTAAGGGTTTAGGCGATACTAACTCCTACAATACAAAAAGAATGAACAATTATGTGCCCAAAGTAAAATGGAGAAAAATAAAGAAGATTGAAAAGTTTATTTTTGTTTAGTATAATTCTTATTAAATTATGACCCTCCTAGTTTAGTTTTCTGGCTACGCCACTGCCTACGTACCGAAAAAGATTACATCAAAAACTATGAGGCCCAGTATCATTAGGCCCACTTCTTCAGCAGCTTTGATTCCATGCTTGTATTGTTGCTTACTACCAGTAAGTTCACAACTGTATCAATCAGTTACCTAACTAAAATGGGAGTGATGCTACCTCACACTATTAACCACCGAAACTTCTTCCTCCCACGCCCACCGGTTCCGGCCACCCCAGCCCATGGGACTAGTTTTAACCTCATCCCTCCGACCAACCGATCAACCTACCTGATTCTCAACTGCTTTCACCATATTTTCCACAATACGTAATGAACTAAGGCTATAAGATTCTCAGCTACTCTTTGTAATTAAAACCAGAGCATCTATCTTGTCTTCCTACGATGCTCGTAATCCCATATGAATATAACATTGTTGGTTCAAAATCTTTTTCTTTTCTGGATAATGTTGGTTCATAATCCTTGGATCTCCAAGATTGTAATCTTTTTTTTTTTTTTTTTTTGAAAGACTCCAAGATTGTAATCTTTGCTTCATGTAGCTTTTGAAAACGTTACTTTTCTGAGTCCAATTTTATTAAGAAGATGAAGGTTCAAATCAATCCAAGTCAACTGATGTTCCACTATCAGAGGTCTGCTTTCATCATCTTCATCTATACCCTTTACACACAAAAATTAAAAAAATCTGTATCATACCAAATCGAATATCAACACTTAACGAGTGCAACACTTAACGAAGTTGTGAAGACTCGGTTTTTGCTGATGTTCCACTATCAGAGGTCTGCTTTCACCATCTTCATCTATACCCTTTACACACAAAAATTAAAAAAATCTGTATCATACCAAATCGAATATCAACCATAACCGATGAGGAGCCTATACAATTTCAATCCCAACCAAGATCCACACACATGCAGCAGCTTTCTATTTTACCTTTGGCCCCCATTTTCATTCTTCTACCCCACTCGAATTCTAGAGCCATGTAAAGTTGCAAGAATCAAACCAGGAATTTCAGAAATGTACAAATATAGAATGACCACAAAGTACCAAAAACTAAAAGAAGAGCTTGTGGAAACAAGAGGTCTAGAACTCGATTGATCTTTCGTTTTAGAGGTCGGTGGGTCTTCACAACAATTGAAGGCCGAGTGCCCTTATAGAAGTCTTCTGCACTACAAATTTGTGTCTTTTTCAATCCGAGAACTAAAAATGTCATGTTTCACAATTTCCGATTTTTATTTTTGGGGCCGAGAATCGTGAGGATATCAATCATGTACATGGCCGGTAGGGTAGGTTTGGTGTTTACATTTCAGTTTCACAGAATGCTGATTGCTGTGTGTCTAGGCCATGCCATGAAGCTCTTACTAGTGAACTTGTGACTCGATCACTCGAATGGTGCACTAACGTCCGTATGCATATGTTCAAGGGCATCTATGAGTGGATATGAAAGAATTGTGTACTTTGCAAATTGATTTTGGCAAGTGAAACTATACATGCCAACTCTTCTGTCTTATATGCACCAGACCACCGGAAAATGAGAGTGAGTTTGGTAAGCCCTCTGTCTCCAACATCCTTACACATTTTATGAGTGAATGTTGGTCCGGTACCCCCTGTACTGCAAACCATTTCAGTTTTCATTGATATCGATGAAAGCGTTTCATGCACATAAAATCATTGCCCTCTTTAACCTTCAAATTAAGTTCTCAATTGAATATTTACAAACTCTTCAACCTCTAGGTTGTAAGTCAACTCGAGCCGCTCGTGTTCGGTTCAGTTTTTAGCTCGTTCGGCTTTGCTCGTAGGATAAATGAGCCAATACTTGATAAAAAAACAAGTTGAGCTTGAACAAAGAGGTATTCGGCTTGTTTAGCTTGTGAGAAGCTCATTTTATAAATATATAAGCAAAATATAATTTCTTTATAAATTTTTTATTACCTTCCTATTTAATTGGAAGAGAATCTGAATAATTTAAGTAAAATATATTACAAGCAACAATCAAATCAACTTGATTAGCCATTTTAAAAAATTTGTTTGATGGTTAGACATCAAATTTGGATTGTGATTTAAATCTTTCTTCTTTTTTTAATCTTTTTAAATTTAAAATTAAATGGGTCAAGCCAACCCGATTAATTAAGCTCGAGCTCGTCTAACAAAATGAGCCAAGCTGAGCCTAGCTTGGGCTTAAAGGAAAAAATTCAAGCCGAGCCGAACTTAAACATGAAAAAAAATAAATTCAAGCTTTAGCCCGGCTAAAAAGTATCGGTAGGCAAGAAGAAGAGAACGCGCCTCCCTCAGCTCTGCTAGGGTTTCTCGTTTAGCACCCCCCACCAATTTTGATGGAGATTTTAGCATGGAATTGCCGTGGTTTGAATAACGATCGTGCGACCCAAGCTTTGCAGACTCTGATTTGGCAGAAGAAGCCATCATTGATCTTTTTGACGGAGACTAAGATCCATGATCCGTCTATGATGAACTAGATGCGATTGCAGTTTGGTTTTAGAAACGGAGAAGTGGTGTTCAGTGAAGGCCAATCTGGAGGTGTAGCTTTGTTTTGGCAGGACGGGCTAGACATTCGATTTCTCTCGAAATCGAAATCACATGTCGATGTAGAGATCCAAGCTGTTGATGGATTAGGGGTTCGGTGGAGGATGATCGGGTTGTATGGAAACCCTTTGGCGTCGGAGAGACACCTAACTTGGGATCTGTTGAGAGATCTATATGACGTCTCAACTATACCTTGGGTTGTGATAAGGGATTTCAATGAGATTGTGCAGGATAATGAGAAGGACGGTGGTGTCCCTCAGAATTTGAATCAGATGATGCGCTTCCAATCCGCTCTTGATGATACCGAACTTCTGGATTTAGGGTTTCAGGGAGCTCCATACACTTGGAAGGGGGGCAATGTTCGTTGTCAGTTAGACCGAGCTGTGGCATCTCCTTCGTGGTTGGATTTATTTCCGGCCTCTTTTGTCACTCACCTTCCACCGATTCACGGTGACCATGTTCCACTTTTGCTAAGTGTGCATAATGCTTTTCTGCCAAGTAAGAAGTTCATGAAGTTTCGGTTCAGATTTGAGTCTTCGTGGACGGCTCATGAGGCTTGTAAAGGAGTTATCGAGTCCAGCTGGGCAGTTTCGATTCAGGGACAACCAATGTTCCAGGTGATGAAGAAAATTGCGAATACTCTTATGGAGTTGAATGATTGGCAGCGTGCAACATTCGGGAACCGAAAAAGGGAGATTGAGGGGATCCAAGAGCGACTTGAGCAGTTTTTGTGTCTTCCGCTTACTGCCAACTACTTGGAGGAACATTCTCAGCTTTCTAATCAGTTGAAAAATTTGCTTGATGAAGAGAGGAACTACTGGAAGCAAAGGTCCAGGGTTGCTTGGTTGAATGAAGGTGATAAAAACACAAATTACTTCCATCGTAAGACCTCCAATCATCGAGCTAAAAATCGGCTAAGGGGGTTGTTTGATGTTAATGGTGTTTGGCAGGCGTCAGACAAGGGGTGGAACATGTGGTTATTGGATACTTCAAGGCCATGTTTGCTACTGCTTCTATCGATCAGGTGAAAATGCATGAGGTTGTGAATCTTTTACAACCTCGAGTTACAGATGATATGAAGGAGGACCTTGGTGTTCCTTATTGTGATGAGGAGATAAAAGCTGCTTTGTTTCAAATATACCCAACCAAGTCTTCCGGTCCAGATGGAATGCCACTGGTGTTTTTTCAAAAATATTGGGATGTGATTAGAGCAGAGGTATGTGGTAGAGTGAAAGGGTTTTTGACTTCGGGTCAATTATTGAGACAAGCCAACTACACACATATTTGCTTGATTCCAAAGGTGTTGAATCCTACTCAGGTGGCGGATTTACGACCAATAGCTTTGTGTAATATGTTGTACAAGATTTGCTCGAAAGTCATTGCAAACCGATTGAAGAGGCATCTTTCTGATATTATCTCCCCTTTTCAGAGTGCTTTTATCCCTAGAAGGCTTATTACTAATAACTCGTTGATAGCGAATGAGGTATCTCACTTTATACATTCTGATAGTTCGGCTGAGTGATGTCGCTAAAGTTAGATATGAGTAAAGCGTATGATAGAATTGAGTAGTGTTTCTTGGAGGCTGTTCTATTGAGACTTGGGTTTGAGGAAGGTTGGGTTCGGCTTATTATGCAGTGTGCAAGTACAGTGAGTTACTCGTTTCTAATAAATGGAAAACCTTGTGGTTCACTAAACCCCTCAAGGGGCTTGAGACAAGGTGATCCGTTGTCCCCGTACTTATTTTTATTGTGCGCTAAGGTTTTCTCAACATTATTGGATCAGAAAGCTTCTCATGGTTTATTGCAGGGGTCCAAATCTGTGAGGGAGCTCTAACCATAAATCATCTTTTATTCGCCGATGATAGCTTGTTGTTTGGTAAAGCTACCGAGGAGGAATGTATTAGTATCAGGTCGGTTTTGGCAGATTATGAGATGGGTTCCGGTCAACAATTTAATTTTGCAAAGAGTAGTGTGGTTTTTAATTTGGTAGGGGTGTTTCAGTTGATGACCGCAACTCTTTAGCTTCCCTTTTGGAAGCTGGGGTTGTTGAGAAACATTATAAGTATCTAGGGTTACCTACAGTTGTGGGCAGGAATAAAACGAAAACTTTCTCTTATATCAAAGAGCAGTTGAGTCAGAAACTCAAGAGTTGGCAAGGGAAAATGTTAAGTGGAGCTGGGAAAGATATTCTAATTAGAGTGGTGGCGAAGTCTCTCCCATCTTATTCTATGAGTTGTTTCCTCTTTCCAAAAACTTTCTGCAATTCACTTAATCATATGTGTGCTAAGTTTGGTGGAGGAATAATTTTGACAATAAAAAAATTCATTGGATGTCATGGGATAAACTATGTCGTTCAAAGGAGGAGGGTGGTATGGGATTTCGTGATCTTCATGCTCACAATTTAGCATTGCTTTCGAAGCAAGGATGGCGTCTTGTGAAGAACCCATCATCTTTGTTGGGTCGATTGTACAAAGCGAGGTATTTTCCTAATTCTGATTTTTGGTCAGCTCCAATTCCTTCATCTTCTTCAGCAAGCTCGAAGGGTATCTTTGAGGCTCATGATTTATTGGTTAACAATTCACGTTGGCAGATTGGGGATGGTAGTTCGGTTCATGCTTGGGAGGATCCGTGGTTACCTCGTGGTCGACACTTTAGACCATTAAGTCGGAGAAGTATGAGACTTTCAATGGTCAGTGAGTTTATAACAGCTTCTAAGCAATGGGATTCTCAACTTTTGGAGGAATATTTTGAGCCTACTGACGCGAGTTTAATCCTCTCTATACCACTCCGGCATCGTATGGCACATGATAAGTTAATTTGGCATTTGATCCTAAAGGCAGGTTTGCTACAAGGTCAGCTTATCTTCTAGCTTGACAACTCTCTTCAGATATCTCTTCCTCGTCTAGTTCGGTTGAACCTGTTAGCTTTTGGCGGAAAGTTTGGCATCTTAATATCCCTGGTAAGGTTAAAGTCCATACTTGGAAAGTCTGTTCGTCTATATTGCCTACTATTTCACAGCTTCGAACTAAGAGAGTTTTCATTAACAATGGATGTTATTTATGTAATCATGAGGATGAGGAAATCGAACATATCAGTAGGGATTGTTGTTTCTTGAAGGATCTTGTCCTATTGTTCCCAGAGCTAGTTGGAGTTTTTCAGGGAGTATCTCATTCCATGGCCATGATGGATTGGCTTTCTTTATGTTTAGAGTCATTGTCTAGAGAGAATTTCAGTTGCTTCTTGTCATTCTGTGGTTAATATGGAAGGAAAAGAACATTCGACTTTGGGAGAGGCCTCGCTGAATAAGTTGTTTTATCAGGTACGCTCTTATATGGCTTTGTTACAGTTAACTTGGAAACCTAAGTTGGTCTCAAGAAGGTTTTTGAAAACGTGGACTCCTCCACCAAATGGATGGCTTAAAACAAATCTAGATGGTGCCTTTAACCCTATCACAAGAATCGGAGGTGTTGGGGTTATAGTTCGGGACTCGAATGTAGTGGTAGTGGGGGGTCTGTGTTTTCGGGTGAGTAATGGTACTTCTGCTGAGATTGTAGAAGCTTTTGCAGGACGTGCAGCTAGTGAGATGGCCAATGAGTACGGTTATTCTATTGTGTTTGAGAATGATTGCCTTAAGTTGGTTAAAGCTGTGTCTGATGTTGGGGACGATGATTCGAGCTTTGGGCAAGTAGTTGCTGATGTTAAACAAGAACTCTCTTCCCTTCCTTATTTGTTTTTCTCACATGTTTTCAGAGAATCCAATTTGGCAGCTGACAAGCTAGCTAAGTTAGCTCTCAATTTGGATTACTCTCTTAGATGGAATGGTCCGATTCCACAGGAATTGGTTGGTTGTTTGGCCTTTGTTTGTACTTAATCTTATCAATAAAATCTTTCGTTTCGATTCAAAAAAAGAAGAAGCTTAAAACTCGATAAAAAGTAAATGACCCAAACATGAACACCATAGTATTCGGCTCGACTCGGCCCATTTACACCATTATCAACCTCCAAAGTTCTCGTTTGAATATTTACTGATGCCACCAATATCTTCATTGTGTCCCTCTCCATGAGAACTTTTGTATTCAAATCAGTTTCTTAACTTCTTAGCTTAATAATGTTTTTCATTGTCTGATTGTTTCTGTCACCGGTGAAGAGTCTAATGCTTGATTATTGGTCTCGGACTGGAGAAAAGAAGGTATAATATCTGAAGTTAGTAAAGCTACCAGTGAATAAAGCATCGGAAGAGAAAAAATTGATATGACGCATATAAGTTTTGAGATTGGATTGAAGAGAGAGAGAAATGTTGATAGGATGATCATTTGGATTTTTAGAATTTGGGTCATTGTTCTGATGATAACTGACAGAGGGTTTCATACATTCAAAGGAAAACTAGAAACAAGCTGGGCATGATAACTAATGGAAAAGATCTCTTTTCTTCATTTCTATTGATGGAAAAAGGAATCTAGCATATATAGTCAGTAAGGGTCCGCCGGTCCGGTTCAAGGGACACCATATTTAACACAAATTTTTACACCGTTTTTAAGCCATTAAATTTAAAAACGTTTGATGGTCAGGATTTAATGTTTGAATGACGTGGAAATTGACATGACATTATATTTCTAATAGATAAATATAATTATATTAAGCTTTGTAAGAAAAAACAAAATCTTTCAGGAACAATGCAGCATTGGATCAAAAGAAAGATTAAAAAAAACAAGAGCAAAACAGAACAAGGATGGAGACGGCCAAAAATACACATTTGACGGCCCGAACCGGAGTAGCTTCGATAAAAATCGAGGGTTGGTGATTGAAGCCAATCAATATGGATGGATGTTGCCAGTCAGAGGAATATAGCAGGGATCTGGAGTTCTTCTATGGTTCCGATATTTCTTTGATCATTACCAATAGGGTACATAGAGTGATAAAAGGAAAGAACATTGTCAGTTAGAGGAATATAGCAGGGATCTGGAGTTCTTCTATAGTTCCAATATTTCTTTGATCATTACCAATAGGGTACATAGAGTGATAGAGGGAAGAACATTGTGCTGGTAATGATCTACAAGTTAATTATTCCAATAATTCAATCCTCATACATACATCAATTTGTGTTAAATACATGGCTTAAATACACAAATTTTTACACTGTTTTTAAGCCATGTATTTAACATAAATTTTTACACAAATTTGTGTTAAATATAATGTCCCTTGGACCTGACCCATATAATATAGTAATAGCTTTACATTTCGTTTAATTGTATGAACTATGAACCATGAATGTTTGGCGGTGTTGGATGTGAAGGTCTAGATCGGGGATGGGTCTAGGGCGGCACAAGAATGCAGCGGCGTGGCTAGGGAGTCTTGGATTGCCAACAGTGAAGGTGTGATGACGGGAAAGGATGGTCACAGTGTTGCAAGCTTGGTCGCCGGATCTTGGCCGACCGGATCGTTCGGGGATGAGGATGATGGTGGTGGGCTAGTCCAATTCTGACTGGATGGGTCTGGCGTGCACTTTTCTTGGGTTGCCTCATTGGGTTGTTATGTTGGGCTTGCCAACTCTATCATTTAGTTAGATTTTTTTAGTTTTAGTTGTTCTATTTCCTGTGGGTTCATCTTTTAGGATACTAGACTTAGGGTGTTTTATGAGTACGATTACTAAAAGGTAATCTATCCTATGTACTAAATGAGGTATGCCTCACAACTACTTGTCTATCTGTAGTTGATAGTAGATGATAGCAGTAAAATATGTAATGGTTACTTCAGACATTCGCTTTACCAAAATCTATAAAAGTCGTAACTGACTATTTAAAAAAAAAAGATGAATGTTGATGGGTGTATAATTGGTCCATTGCACAGAAAAGATAATGTTCACATGTTTTCTTTTGTGTTGATGGGTGTACAATTGGTCCATTGCACAGAAAAGAAAATGTTCACCTGTTTATGGTGGGCTGTGAGATGAGTGATTTTGGGTTGGCTAGTTTCATGGAAGGGGAAGAGATAGTTCTGAGAGCAGAGGGTTAACCGAGTGTTTTGGCTAACAGTGATGTATAATGTCATGCAGAGAGTTAACCAAGTGAGAGGAAGATTCATTCGTGTTAAAAGCACTATATCCATTCAGTCATTGCGCTGTGGTAGAATAATTTTGTGTAAAATCTACCAAACCCCATGCACTGATTTTCCGTTAAAACATGACATTATACATCACTGTTAACCAAAACACTTGGTTAAATTATTTCACAACTGATTATTTTCACAGCTAAACTCTTTTCTAATCTCTGTGTGTGTGTGTGGTTTGGGGGGGGGGGATGGAAAACCAACTGTTATCCCCTATACCCCGGTTAAAAGAACGATTTACACGTTAGTATCACTTGAAACGTTTACCAAACTTCCCTTTGACTTTGTCCCCGCTCCGGCATATGGTTCATCATTTGTCAATCCTAAGTCCTAACAAATATAATCACACTTAAAAAACCTTCTAAGATCAAGGTAGGTCGACAGTCCTCCCGCAAAGGAATCCAGCACATCAGTTTCTTTAATCTCAAGAGGATCCGCATGCCATTACCAAGAGCTCGCAAATGTCAAAGCAATGAAGCATGTAGTGATGTAGAGACGGTGATTACTAAATGCCATGATCGCATAGATGGCATAGCACCTCAAGACTCTTCATCATATTAACTTGTGAATGTTCCTCATCACACTAGGACGTATCCATTTGCTCCCCATCTAGCCTTTTAAGAACTGTTTGGCACTCTTTACTAAATAGTTATTTTATTCTATCAATTCATTAATTCTCCATATAAGTGTACAAGAGGCGTGCAGCATGCTTTCTGGCAACGTATAGCTAGCCCAACACAGGAAGACAACTTGGCTTGAGACCGACATAGCTTGGTTTACGGCGCAATGGAGTGAGCTTGTCAAGGCTACATCAACTAATATACTCATCGAACACAATTGATTCTATCAGTAGTTTTTCACCCAATGAGATAGAAAGGTGAGGTAATTTGCCATCTAGAACCCAACGATTATTTGAACAAAGTTTTGCTGATCAGTTACAATGAGGCCACTACTAAATGATTTATAAACACATAATTTGAAAATCTGCACATGATATCTGCACATGATATCTTTAGAACTTCATTCTGAGATTCTTTTTTTTCTTTCTTGTTTTCGGAAATAAGGGTGGCTGCTAGGTCATTACTACTCAGCATTTGAGAACCGTGATTTGTATCCCTAGACGAATATTGTGGCTATTTGAGAAATTTCTCTATACGCTTATTGGTTCTATGTTACAACACGTTTTCTAATTTTCTAACTTGAACAACATACATTTCTCAATAATACCACACAAAGGGAGCAAAAACAGATTAAGAATGAGGATTTACAGCTTGATTTTACTTACGCTTATTAAGATGCTTGAAATCTTCAAGTTGAGCTTTTAGGAGTGCATGTTCACGTCGCATGCTCTCCAGGCGAGCTTCAACCAAGTTCATGTCGTCTTTAAGGGTGTGAACTCGCTTCTCCAGCCAAGTAATAACTTCAGAAGATCTTCCACCTACACCGCTTGTATAGTCCACAGGAGAGTGCACATGGATATGTTGGGGTCTGACTAGTAGCGCAAGTATGCTCAACTACAATCAAAGAAGACAAAACACTTGAGAGTTCCCCCTAAGATTGAAACCTCAACTTTTCTTCAGAAATAAACCCTCAACACCACTCCATTTTAAAACATAGCAGATTAATTTTCCCAAGTTGGAAATCTAGTTTATTTACAGAACTAAAAGATTGTATAACTATAAATGGGAATACCTTAGGTTCCAAAACAAAAAATTCCAAGAAAAACATGATCTTGGTTGCTCATCATTTGGCATGTAATTGCAGATTCCATATATTAATCAATATTTGATACTATGTTAAAAGATTTAATTACCTGCATTATGAAAATCACGGCAACAATGACAACTATGATCAACGGAAGATGGCTTTGACTCCTCAAAGACGACCCGAATTTCATCATATAATCTCTCAACAATGAGGAACGAGTGTAAGCATCACTTGGACTTTCTTGAAATAGACTGTTAACTTGCTGCTTAGGGTGTATGGATGCAGATATCTGTTGTATGGTAGTGTCATCCCTGGGCTCATAAAACTTTTCAGAAGACTGAACCGTCTCTGCTTCGTCTGCAGGACGGACTTCACATTTCTGAACCGTGCTAGCAGTAGGAATACTATCTGTTTTATAAAAAGTGTCATGAACCAATCAGTAAGCAAACTTAAAATAATTGCACAACCAATTGTTTAAATTATGATCTACAATACCAAGGAATCAGATATCTTAGAGAAAATCATTCAATTATGCATATGTACAACAGTCTAACCTTCTGGTTTTTCAAGGTTCTTCTTCAAAAATTCATGTGCCTGAGAAAAAAAGACATTGAATGCACGAAAACTCTCAGGTCAGTACCAAAACTAATAAACTATGACGCACTCCAAATTCAACATGGTTGGATCAACTTTTTTTTTGAAAAGAAACAGCTTTCTATTGAAACAAAAAGCAATGTACGAGGAAGCAGACAAGGAGTTTGCTTTAGATAGCTAAAGAGGGCAGCTACAGATAGAGGGTCAGCAGCCCATCTGTTAATGCTAACTCAAAGCTTAGGGTTGGATCAACAAATTACTAGATAAAGGAATAGATGATACCATGTTTATCCAGGTAGCGAAAACCTCTCGACATTCTTCCAAGGTAGACTGCACTATCTTTCCTGTAACCACAGATAGGACTTCCAATCAGATCAAGATTTAAATTTCTTGAACTGACAATGTCAAGACATTTTAGCAAATACACACATGCTTTTATAAAGTGAAGACATGAGTGCCAACAGTTTTCTATAAAGGTTACTTACATAGTAAAGCTTTATTTTAACATAAATATAACGACACCCCATAAAGATGTATAAAATATAATAAGTTTAATAACATAGACCCATTAATGAGTGACTAATTATGAATCTGTAACACTTAGTAAAATAACATTAAGCACATACATGTAGGGACAGCAAAGGTTGGAGGTCACTATGGGAGTTTAATTTCTGGAGTCTTATATTCACATTTAGGTATCAGAAATGGGGGAACTCATGAAACAGAGACGTAAGCAATGGGAAGGGAAGGAATGGGGATGCGAATACATATCCACAATCACTCTAATCTGGATCAGGGGTTTAAAGTGGGGTAGATTACATGTTAATTCTACTTGTTAGTGAACACAAGGAACTCATGAATTGGAATAATCAGAACTTACAAAATCACATTTTGATTAGATTTAATATGTAACCTGGACTCCTCTAAACTTACTAGTCACTCTGAGTCAAACCAGATAAACTTGCATATCATATTTTCTTAAGAATCAAAACTTACATAACCTCACAGATTGTAACCTCACAGATTGTAATTCCGCTTCCTGACACAATTATCTATCTTTATAACCTTAATTTTTTTATCCATATTATTTATCTCTCTTTTCCTAGAGATTGTACAACTTAAATTCATGGTATACCGTATATTTTACTTGTACAACATCCAACTCTTATATAAATTAACCACGTTGGGATTTGAACATGTGCCTTGACTGTATTTCCAGGTTCAGTCATTATTTTAGAATATTTGGTGTTTCTTATGTTGTTCTTATCATGCCATTCCCTATCATAGGCTTCATGTCAACTCATATAAACAATCATAAACTCATGATCAAGCATGAGACGTGAAGGGCACACCTTTCCATACAGTTCTCTTTGAAAATGCTACATTCAAGTAAATCTTCAAATTGCAGCATTCCTTTGATCCATCAGTATCTCGCTCCACATTCCAAAGCCCCTAATATTAGATGCATCGAAACAAAAGGTGACTAAAGTTTTGTGCAAATACATGTTCAACAAAGATATATATATATACACAATGCTGACAGGTGCGGACGTCCGCACCAAAATTTCCATTTTTGCACCACTTCCCGATCGAATTTCCTCAAACTTCCTTCTAGACATATCTAGATCATCTTGTGTAGATCATCTCTGCAAAATTTCAGCCAATTTGGTGATCGTTAAGGCCCTCAAAATCGAAAAACAAATCGATGGCCTGTATTCTGTCCGGTTCAGGTATATAACAGAAAAACGCAAGTTTAAGGGCCTTAACGATCACCAAATTGGAATTTTGCAGAGATGATCTAGAAGGAAGTTTGAGGAAATTCGATCGGGAAGTGGTGCAAAAAATGGAAATCCGCACCAAAAACTTCGTCCGCACCTGAACAGCTTTGTGTGTGTATATATATATAGGCCCGTTCGAGAACAGATGTCCGCACTAGGCTTAAAGTGCAGACGTCCCTCCGTTCTCCACCGTCCGGCGCCGACAACGGCGCGCCTCCACCCGAGCGGACACTGAGGCATCCCCGATCACTTTCCCTTGCCGGCGGACTCGCCAAATACCAGTTTGCAGCCGAGATCGATCTTGTCTGAAGTTTTAGGTGAAGGTTGCTGCCCAAACCTTCAAATTGATCACGCCGGCAAGGGAAAGTGATCGGGGATGCCTCTGGTGTCCGCTCAGGTGGAGGAGCGCCGTTGTCGGCGCTGGACAGTGGAAAACGGAGGGACATCCACACTTTAAGTCCAGTGTGGACGTCCGCTTCTGAACGGCTCCGTATGTGTGTATACATATATATATAGTCCTTCTCAGCTGTGGACGTCCGCATTTATTCTTACGGTGCGGATTTCCACTTTACACACTTTTCAATCGAATTTTCACATCTGCACCGTCTAGTATTTAGATACTAATGTATAGATCATCTCTACAAAATTTCAGCCAATTTGGTTATCAATTAAGGCACTCAAAACGGTGTTTTTCTGTTATAAACATGAACGGTTCAAGTTCGACAGAATTATGTTCATCCATTAGTATCTAAAGACTAGACAGTGGAGAGGTGAAAATTCGATTGAAAAGTGTAAAGTGTAAATCCGCACCGTAAGAATAAATGCGGACATCCGCACCTGAAAAAATCTGTATATATATATATATATATATATTGATTTCTATTCGATCCAATTCTACAAAAGCTAAATGTGCAATATCACAATCAATAAATTATTACTATAACTTTCAAAGACCTAGTGTAGTCTAAATTTTAAAGGGAAGCTGACATCATAAACAGATAAAGTGGAGAAATGGATCACCTCAACCCGGAAATAATCTCCATAAGGCACATCATTGATCTCTTGTGATGTCTCAATAACTAAATGACTGTCAAACGTCACAAGTACCACAAAAATTACAGAAGAGCTTTAGAGCACTATATTAACTACATGAAAAAAAATGTCATTTTTTACACACTATTATCCTAGGTACATAAAAAAAAAAAGTAGATAGATCAGAATCCAATTCAGCACAATCTGGCTAAACCAAAAGCAAATCCAGATATTCCAAATTCACAAGGCACCCAGTTCATTACTTCATCTCATTCACAATAAAAACATACTGCCAAAACTTATTCAAGAAACATTTTAAATGGTATAGTAAACATCATCATATCAACCTGTTTTTGTGTACTCGAAATTTCTGGAGCTCCTGACAGCTACCAAATTTTGCACCTTTATGACAAAACAAAACATTAGAAAAGACTGAAATATAAAACAAACCACCAACAATTATATATAGCATGATATTTAACCATACCAAAATAGATTTTAATTGGATGCTGAAATGAAACATCGCGGGCATGTCCAAACTTTTCATGCGGGTGCCATGAAGTACACCTGAAATCTGAGAAGGATCACAAAAGAAAAGAGCCAAAAATACAAAAAACAATCAGAACAGTTTCCATCTTTAAGATTACAAAAAGTAGCCACCGCTAAACTTGAATGGGTACATAGTTAACTACGAAAAATTCATCAATCAGAATATTTACCTTTATCTCCACAACTTTTATGGAATGATTCAATGAACACATCATCAGAGAAAAAGAAACGAAAGAAATCTTCAACCTTTATCTGCATGTCAAAAGATAAGCATAAATTCAAGATACTTTTCACAAGTGGAATTGTTATTGGAAGAAAAAACACATTGCTAACTACATATTATTGAACTATTGCCCTCCCTCAACCTTCGATCTAATAAGAGAAACCTCACCTTAGATTTGAAATTACACATTTCCTTGTAGATGTCAATTTCACTCTTAATGATATATAATGGAGCAGCCATAAGCTGGCTGGAACAGAAATATCCTCTTCGGAAGCCAAAGACTAAGCCCAACCCTTTTTGGTCCAAAAGAAGGCTACTTGGTAATTTAAGGGTATTGACAGATTTATTTTCAGTTACAAAGTTTAATTTCAGTTATGAAAATAATAATTGAGTCTAGTGTTTTAAAGAGTCTTGAGTGTGTCTTTATGTCTCTTTAAGTCTTAAGTATTTAAGAGTCTTATTATTAATCAGTTATATTAGTCTTATGGTATTCTAGGAGTAAGGGTTTTATTTGAAGCCTATAAATATGGCTATCTAATGTAATCCGAAGGCAGATTGGGAATGAATTAAGAGTTTATCTTATTGAAGGCTTGGCCTTGTATCCTCTCCCCTAACCTCCCTTATTCTATTTCTCCCTTTTTCAGCTAAGAAACTCCTGTTTCCTCTAAATTCCTTCTGTTTTCTATAATCTCTCAACACTCTCCAGCCCACCCTATTCACTCTCACACTATCTCTTGCTTCTCCCTGCATCAATAGGTGATGCACCATTATACCTCAAGCAGTTAAACAATTTTTCTCCCATCACTCACTTCATTCTTGTCTCCTTGGAGAAAATTATGTTGACTTGAGAATTTAACATGGTGAAAATCTGGTTTTTTGTGGGTGATACTGTGGTGTATGGTAGAGGTTAGAATTGTACCTGAATTTTACTGTCCTTCCTTACTCAAATATGTATCTAAGTTTATATGTATCACGCACTCAAAAGTGGTGCTTGAGAACCACAGAAACTTTCATAATTTTCAGAAAACTGAAAATCCAAGTCAAACATTTTCCTTTTCAAGGGTAAAAATTATTACAGTACAATGTTGATGCAAGATTCTGCTACCACAGTGGCTAACAGGTAAAATGTTGTGACACAGCATTTGGATACCACAAAAACCTAAAGGCTTAAAAGATCAACATTTTGGATATCAAGTCAAACTTTAAGGCAGAATAAAGTACTTGACACAGCAAATTCAATGATTTATGGAAATTATAAATATACTATACGTTAATTGCAGACAAGAAGAGGAAATACCGGAAACTGCGACTCCGCAACCTTTGTATAAAAGTCTGGAACTGCATGTCACATATAACCAGCTCATTATACATTTATAAAACAAAAACTGGAACTAATGAATACAAAATCAGTGAGCATATAAAAAATTACCAAAGATGCAGCAGCACTGCACACAGTTTACTGAATTTAGCTAACCTTGAACCCATTACCAGCATCATCCCTACCCTTTTACCACAAAGAGCCTAGTGACTTGTGCATGAACAATTGTGTCAATCGGAAGTGTTCATATACACACCATTGTCTAAAGACGGCTAAATTCCATATCTTGTTACCACTAACCCTGACCTTGTGTTGGCCAATCTACACTCAACAGACACATAGCACAACCCAAAAACTAATGATCCCCAAGCTAAATGCAAACTCATCTTTGACAAATGAACCAACATTAGCAATTACCCTATAATGTAGAGTAAAACGTACTGTTTGGGGCATCTGAATCTTCTTCCTTCCAAATCAAGGTATCTCTTGAAGATGAAGGTTCACCATTCAGAACTGGTTCTATATCCTCTTCAACAACACCTTCTGGCTCTGGAAGCGACGACAACACAGAATCATCTTCAACTTTGGGTGGAAGCTCAGAATCTTCTGAAATATGAGTATTCGCATTCCTGACCCACATACATGCAACAAACATTGACGAGTTAGAGTGATAGAGAATCAGATATTAGTGCAAAACGCTAATGATACGGAAGTACCTGTCAGTAGAATCCACCTCATTAACTAAGCAATTGGAGCTCTCCACTTTTTTTATTACGATTCCATTCTCTTGGTTTTTAGTCTCGGAGATTGATTCCTGGAGAAGGAAACATGCATTTAAGAGGGAGGAGAAGGAATAAAGGTTTATATAAAGGCACAACAGGGATCAGTCCTTCGCATCAAACTCGTTTCATCTTTTCCATCAAGAACCATAGGCAAGTTGATTCAATTATGAAAATGTAGAAAAGATAAATAACTGCACAGAACTTAAAAGTTTCAACTCATAAGACATGCAAAAGACTGATGATGCATTATACTTAATTTTAACACATGTTACAGGCAGTTCACGTAAACTAAGAGAAGGCGTTTTTTTTTTTTTTCTTTCTTTTTTTTCATGAACGATGAACATTACAGTTAAGGTAAACAACAACTTCATGGTTAAGCTTTTTTACCCATCCCAAAACAGGAAAAAAAAAAAAAAACCAATTTAGTACAGATGACTGCTTTATCACGACCCATATGAGAATCATAATGACGATCAATCATGTTTCTCATATCCCAGGTATCATGCCTGGATACCAAAAAGCAGCCAATCCTTATCATTAACTAAACAAGGAAGAGAGAATAACGAGCTGATGTGACCAAGATCTGTAAGCTGCAACTGACAAAAGGAATCCAATAAATTTAAAGTAAAAATTACTGGAAGCCCTGTTCCAGTGCCTTCCTTGTTCCATTCGACACAGATTCTTTCGAAATGGAAAACTCAGTGGGAGATAGAAACAAAAGTTTTACATCGATGGAGCAGAAACAATGTGACAAACTGAAGTTCAAAAGTTTACAGGGCAGAAAGATTAAGCAAAGAAACCGGAGAGAAATTCTACTAAAGCAGATTTTCAGAGATGTGAGAGCAATGAATTCTTGCAACACTATACTGAATTTTTGAACTTACAATTAAAATGGGTTTATTCTTCATATTGCCTTACAAAGACAGACAAAGTATACTACATTTGCTCACCAGCTACAGATACAACAATCAAGAGTTGACACACCAGAATACCTAATTAAGATTTATCCCTCATAACTCCTCACAGCCACCAAAGATGATGAAATAATCTGGTAAATTAAGTTCTGAAACCAAAAGAGACTGAAAATCTTATGCAAGTAAACTAGTTTGCACTTAAAATTATGGATCTATGGACCTCTCCAGATCCCTTCACAATCTGGACCACTAAGATATCCATCTGTGGACAAAGAAAATATCAATTCTTCACAATGAGAATGCGGTTTGGGCCATGAAATACCCAACTAGAGACAAGACCCAACTACAACAGTATAACATTATTTACTATATCAGCATTCCTCAGTATGACATCATTCATTACAGTGATTCAAGGGAAAAAATGTAACCACTACCTGTTGTTCATTACAGGTTGATTCACTACAGCAGTTGTTTGAATGAATATAATAATATAAAATAAAAAAACCCACATTTCTCACCAGTACCAGTTGTTCTGTAGTCACTTTGGCACCATCAACATATTGCGCCCAACCGTCATTTATGATTCTGTAAGCTTCATCTCGGGACAGAAAGGATGCAAAGAAGTACTGCCAAATCAATAAGTGATGTAAGACATGGAAGTTGATACTGAAATGGCATCAATAAAGGTTTAAGCCAGGGTATATCACCCAGCATACAGGTATACAAACTACGGATCTAGCACTAGCTGCACTACCTTCTTGTCTCCAGCAAAAATTTCTATTGCATTAGGAAAGATCCCTGCCGTCTTTGCTCTTCTCACACTTGTGACTTCCTGGAATGGGATTACTTTCTGAAGTAGAATGAACTTGTTAGTACATGATGAAAATTTCTTCCAAGTTCATAACCAAATTTGAAATCACAAAATATATAGCAACTAAAGTGAAGCAAATTCGAAGCTCCTAAAACAATTTCTAGAACTGACTAGATCCATGGAAAACAGGTGTATTCATCTCCAGGCATAAGGTAGAAACTCCTCCTAAATTATATCACTCGAAAAATGTTTTGAGAACAGTTGCCCTAAACAACCCGACAGGTGTATTCATCTCCAGGCATAAGGTAGAAACTCCTCCTAAATTATATCACTCGAAAAATGTTTTGAGAACAGTTGCCCTAAACAACCCGTTATCCACTTTTAGTGTTTCATCTACAGTGTGATCCAACAATTGTTTCTTAAAAGTACTCAAAAGATACAATATTGATTCCACGAGGCTTTGTGATTCAATCTCAAGCTGGCATGATCCATATAAATTTCTCTCCTTGATCAAATATTTTGCTATGTATAACAAATTAGCTGTCTCTAATATCATAGAATGCCAAAGGTTCTTATAAAGATTAGTATCAGTATGAATAGTTCAGCTCTTTATGTGACCTTTTTAACACCTATATCTATTAATTTATTGGAGATAAACAACAATGATGAAAAGGAGGGAAAGACTACAATTTTGTCTTTCTCATCGACAGAAAGCAGAGAAATTGAGAAAGCTCGCTGATTCTTTCAAATATTCATAAAGCATTCAGCAAGTTTCTGTATTCGTTTTACTTTAGGTAGGTAGATGTTTAACATGATCTATCTTGTGTTATAGCATATTCAGTACTCATGTACAAATGATTGCAAAATTGTAGTATTAATACCACAATTGCAAAACTGTAGTATTTAATACCACAGTTGCAAAAATCAATCTGATAGAGATTGTACATAAGTTGAAGACCATACCTTTGTTTCATACCCAAATATATTCGAGTAAAAGCAAATATGATGAACAAACAGGTACATATGACCCTACAACAGAAACATACTATGTTAGAAGCACTGAAGATGCCAAATCAATCAAGAAAATTAAAGAGAAAATATGAAATTAAACATCCAGACTACAATTGAGAGAATGCTAAAGCAATATAAATACAAAGTAGCACAACTGATATAATTAATAAGAACAAAACTTCAACTCCTGAGTTACAACTTATATAAACTAACCTGAATAAGTATGTTCTCCTGGAATGCACAATTGAAATCTTCGATGAGGGCCTACAGTGAAGAAAGAGAAAAGAATAATGTCAAACATATATTCCAATAGCATACAACTCATACTCAACCTATGAGTAGCAGTCTTAGTGTGTGTGTGTGTGTGTGTGATGGTGATTGAGACAGAGAGAAGAAGAACCCTTAACTTTTTTTTTTTTTTTTGCTAGTAAGCACACTAAAACATCAAGGATAAGAAATATAGATATATTTGAATCAAACGGTTTGAGAACCTAATTTGTGTATATTGCTTGCAGTTATCAAGCAATATGTTAATAGAATTAGCACTGGGAGTCCGTTCGATTTTAAGTTATACCTCAACTATAAAGTGAAGATATCCAAAGACGAACAGACAACTTAACTCTTTCAGCATCAATAACTCCAACATTTAACAGCCCAAACATTAATCCCAATCTATTCATATTGTAGGATCCCTACCCATAAGTGGATTCTAACTCTTGCTCTATCTTATTATTCCTCAATTACATTTTTTTTTTTCATGATAAATTGCCATTAGAAAGTGAAAGAGGAGGGGTGGCAAATTTCTTTTGATCATAAGCACACCGAAACTCAGCAAATTTAAAACAATTTGGATCAAAATGTAAAGGCTTAAACTTGAATGAAAACCACAGCACCGAAAACATAGCTTTGTTCACTCACTTCATCAGGTGGAAGCCGAAACAACTGGCGGTACTCTTCACTCCTCAATCTTGCAGCAGACTGTAAAAATTACAGCAAAGCAAATCGAACACATAAGCACTTTAGCCAAAACAAACACATAGGCATATATTATTACTCATAAGCTCCTCCCTTACTGAAAATAGCTTCTTCAGCAAGTGCTGAATTCTCTAGAACTAAGCTAATTTACAATGCAACATCTAAGAACCCCAACCGGTTTCAGAAGCAAACATTTCAGAAACTAAAGCAGTAAGAATCAGAGAGAATTAAGAGGAAGAAGATAGAGGCGGACCTGATCGGCGGAGGAGGGAGAAGCGTAGGAAGGATCGGAGCGATCAGGAGTGTCGGCGGGGGAGCAGGAGACGAGCGGAGAGGACGAGGCGGCGTCGGAGTCGGTGGAGAATCGGGACGGCGAGGGCTCGACGACGGGGTGCTGCTGCTGCGGCGACACTTGGATCCTATCCGGGGAGGCGGAGGCCACGGCCATGGGCGGGTCGGGTAGGGAGAGAGAGAGAGAGGAAGGGAGTCGGTTGGGTTGGTGGTGGAGTTTTGTGGGGAGTCGACGTCAGTGTTTAATAGGAGGGAAAGAGGAGAGAGTAGTGGAGTTGGGGAGTCAGGGAAGTCAGTTTCGGGGAGACGTTGACCCTTTAGGGGGGGGAACGTGGCGGTATATCGTTATCCGGGGAGAGTGCTTTTTTGTTTTGCTTTGTCGACGCTCGACGGAATTGGTTTGCTGGCTGTTTACGTGTTTTTGCCGATAAAGTAGGCTCGGGTTAGTTGGATTTTTGAGGTTGGGTAGTTGGGCCGTTAAGATGGCCCGAAGTTTTTGGATCATTGCCGAGGCCCAAACTAGACGAGTAGAGGAGTCGACTTGACAATAGCAGAATTGTATGCAGTAACAGAATTGGACGAGTATAGTGAGTGATTAGCAAGTACAATGACAGAATTGGCAGAATTTGACGAGTGAAAGTACAATAGCAAGATTGGACAAGTCTCTCTCTCTCTCTCTCTCTCTCTGAATATAAAAGAGTTTGAATTAAACAAAATATCTAATATCTAGGTATCTATGTGTGAAGGTTGGAAAACGTATTGTCAACTCATGTCATATCGTAATAACAGTTTATCCCTATTTGTGAAATTTTGTTGAAATGAAGTTAGCAGCTGCGATTTGATTGAGGAATTTTTTTGAAGTCCCCACAAGATCAAGTGAGGGATGGTCCTTCCAAGACAAATCAAAGTATGGCGTTGTTAAAAAAGAAAATTAAAAAAATCCAAATATCGTAGATCTATTCGGTCATTCCTCCTCAAGGCAGATCCAAGTAAGTTGGAATCTCCTCGAAGTTGATCATTTTCATGCATGTAAAGGATTGGATAAGTTGGGCCAATATATGTCATTAAAAGAGGAAGAGTGTTCCACAATTGACTATTTTTGAGCCAAAACCTGCCCAAAGTAATTGAATAAACATGTCATCAGTGGAAACAAAACAAAATACTGGTGTCAAGATTTGAACCTCGAAATTTTCAACCGTTGAATTTTAGATGTTCTGGTGTCGGGATTCAAAACCGAAAAATTCTCAACCGTTAAATTTTTATGAGCTACACCGCTAGGATTCGAAACAGGAAATTCTCAACCGTTGAATTTTTATGAGCTACACCAGATGGATGTGATACAATTCAAGTTGCAAATTACTTAAACATTAGTCTCAACTTATATTATTACTCAAACAAAAACAAATTCCGGTGCCATGATTCAAACCTGGAAATTCTCAACCATTGAATTTTTATGAGCTACACCAGATGGATGTGATACAATTCAAGTTGCAAAATACTTAAACATTAGTCTCAACTTACGTCATTACTCAAACAAAAAAAATTCCTGTGTCGGGATTCGAACCCGAAAATTCCAACTGTTGCATTTTTATGAGCTACACCAAATGAATGTGATACAATATAATTTGCAAAATACTTAAATATTAGTCTACATCACATGAGTGGATCGTGCTCGTCAATTTTGAGAAATGAGAGCTCTAAACCTTTGGTTACATCAAAAGATGAAGAGTTTCATAATTGAGTATTTTGAGCCATAACCTGCAATTGAATGAACATGGCATTAGTTGAAACATGAAAAAATAATTCCAAAGTCAGGGATTCAAATCTGGAAATTCTCAACCGTTGAACTTTTAATTATGAGCTACATCAGATTGATGTGATACAATTTAAATTGCAAAATACTTAAATATTAGTCTAATGAATGGATCGTTCTTGTCAGTTTTGAGAAACTACATCTTTAAGCCTCTTGAGCCTATGAACAGCCACCGTCTCCGGTATAAGTTCATGCGAGCACCTCTCATTTGTTCCCGGATAATCATACATCGCCGGCTTATTACTAATCTTTTTCATGGCCTTGTTCCCCATCTTAAACCATTTTTCGATCAATTTGTCCTGGGGACCAACCACATTCTCCTTAGGGACTTCAGAGCTTCTAATCCACTCCACCAAATCCCACGACAACAAAAACCCCATACCCGACATGTACTCCACAAAGGGATCCATGCTAGCACAAGGGATAACAAATCCGTAGTACAAATCCACCCTAGGCAGTGCCTTGAGCGACAAGGCAAGTGGCTCGAAGCGAATGAAAACGTCGTCGTCTGCCATCATGATGTAGTCGTATTTACGCGGGAGGAGTAGTTTGGGGAGTGAGAAGTAGGTGTAGGTTTTGCCGCTGTTCATGGTCTCAGTGCAGTTGAGAATGAGGATATCATCAAAACGAAGCATTTCAAGGGCGATTAGGGCACGCTGCTTGGGTTTTGTGAGGCTGCAGAAGACGAACTTGAGTTGACGTGGATGGTGGCGCGGAGAGAGGACTGGACGTACCCCGTAGACAAGGGGGAGGAAGTGGCAGCGGTCGTAGTTGTCGGTGCGGGTTAGGATCCCGATCATGAGGTTGAATTGGGTTTGATTAGGTTTACGGTGGATAATTTGAAGGAAGCATTTGGTGGAGGCTTTATAACTTGAACATCGAAGAAGATGATGAACAGCAAGAGAAAGAGAATGATTGAAGATAATGTAACTAAGACTATATATATATATATATGCACTTGTTCCTCGTGCATTGTTTCTCATTCTTTCTTGATCTGGGTTCTGTATCTGTAACTTATCCAATGAAGTATATCTGACTTGGCACTTTAGCATATCTGACTTAACACTTTAGCATTGTATATATATAACACTTGATTTATTATCAACAGCTATCTCCTCGACCAGCACTGGTTCTTCGCGATGAGCCGATGAGCTTTTGTTCTTCAACGTACGTCGTACATATATACCACTTAATAAGGATTTGTAATGAAAATCTGTGATCACTGATGGTCTTAAGAGAATTGGGATATGATCAGATCACGAACTGCCTCGGTTATTGATGTTTATATGAGCATATCTCATATCTGAATACAGACTATAAGAAAGTTTTAATTTGTGCATGCAGAACTTCTGGTAGTAGAATATGAACACAAGATGAAAAGACACAAATCTTTTTCTGCCCTTGCAGTTTTGTTGCAAGTGCAGATTGGATTTTGGCTTGTGAGCCCATACAATTAATTACAAAATTCTCGTCCCCTTTTTTACTGGGAAAATTTTGCTGTGTCGGAGGGCATAACATGCCTACTGGAAACACAGGCATAATTTGCAACCAACCACCCTGCTGAACCTCCCCCTCCTTAGTGATAGGCTTGCTATACCGTTCGGTATAGCAGCCACACCCTTTTTACTGTACTTGTGTATCGGTATTTATGACTCCATCAAATAATCTCCACGGCATTGTCTCTTTTCCTCAGTAGCTAGCTATATTGCCCAACAGGGTCAACTACTGCCTATTGTATGATATACTGAATCAGTTCATGAAAGGTGACATTCATATATATAATATATGGCTCTGGTTGTGAAGTTTAACAAGAATGCTACCACTGAAAATGAGGCAGTATTGGAGAGTACGTACTACGTAGCATGATATGTAGTACTAGACTAACTAGAATTATATATGTACCGCACCAAATTCAGATACAGATCAATAACTTTTTTTCGATGAAGCAGATACAGATACAAATCAACTTAGGAGTAAAGGTACGTATTACACTTTTCCGAAGTACACTTGGGAGAACTACACATGATATCTCTATTATTTTTTTCTCTAAGAATTAAGCCAATTTCGCTTATGGAACTGTCATTTGATTAAATTTTCAAAAACCTCCCAAATGCCCTTTGTTTATAAAATTAGTAGAGAAAATTTCTCAAGAAGAGTAAAAGAGTAAAATGATAACAGAAACCAATTTCAACTGGATTTCTTCTTCCACAAAGAGTAATGATAGGTGAACCACCATTTAAAATTCACTTTACGTGGTAGCTGATGTGGCATATCCACGTCACTTATTAATTTCTTATTCTTTTATATTTCTATTTTTCTTTATTCTGACAATTCTCTTTTTTCTTTTAGTTTCTTAGTTTTATCTTTTTAACCCTATTTCCCTTTTTTTTATCTTGTGATCTAATCTGCAAACATCTTCAACTCTCTTCTGTTCGCATATGACGAAGTCTTCTATTCTAAAAAAATTCTGCAACGTCTTTCTATTCTCTTTTGTCAAATCTCACACTTCGTTTTCAATTGATCAACTCCTCTATTTGATTTTGGTTTCCTCACAAACCACCACTTTGGTTGGTTTTTTTTTCCTAGTTCGTGTATGAAATACAAATAAAATGTTTGGAATTAGAGTTCATGTAATGTGGATTTGAATTTTGGTTTAGCATGGTATTGTGTTCTTCTTGGATCCTGAATCATCTCTAGAACTCTTGTTTAAATATAGCTTCAACACTTACTAAAGGTATAAAGTTCTAGTACGTGTAACTCAAAGCTTTCATACACTTCGACCAATATACCTAGATCAATAATATGGATGAAATCAACACCAAAAGCATAGATTGAGCCAGATGATGTCTATATATACCCATTTTATTTGGCCCCTTTAGCCCCTTTTTCTAGCAATATATTGGTGAGAGAGGAGAGAATAGAATCGAAGTTGGACGTGATGGAGAGGAAGACGGCACAGATCAGAGAGAAGGTTAAAAGTTGAAATCATGAAAGTGAAAAAAGAAATATGAATTTTGTAATTAAGAAATTAATATAAAAATATAGATGAGTGCCTAATATAAAAATTAGGCTTTGATGAAGTGGCTATACCCACATAAGGTACCACTTAAGGTGGACTCTAGGTGGTTCATATATCATTACTCTTCCACAAAACACTCTTAGATTCATCACGTACAATTTTAACTTCCGCTCCCTAGTCCCTAGAAACCAAAAAAGACGTGAGGGAGAAAACTGGGGCAAACGGGATTGCGGATCTCCGACCTCATAAGCGGTTCTATTGTACGTTTTTACAAAGATATTTTACAAGGGAGTTCATGCATTTCGGTTTTGGTCGATCTTAATACCTGAACTGCTGTGATCGAAGATTGCAAGAAGTCGATCGATTTTGGAGGCTTTTTTTTTGGGTCGAGATGGAGGTTTTCTTTTTGCTTCATGATGCACAGTTTGAGGTTTAGTAATTTGAGTATAGTTGCCGATCTCTACTCTCTTCAAAATTCATGGTTACTTTTCAATACTGAAGACTACTTCTAGCCATATTCACTAATCCTCTCTTCCTTTCATGCAGTGCAATTTAAGAAATTCATACTAGAGTTTCTTTTTGTTAAACAAAAAACAATCATCCATCAATATATCAATCTTACGCATGTGCCATGGGTAAGTGTTTCACCAGTTTAGGAGTGTTCATTTTTTTTTTGTTACAAAAAGTTTAGATGAGAGCTTGGTTACGCTACACCACTATCGTCAAGGCAAACCTGCAACCTCAACCCTGAAAGACTGACAGTGGACACGTACCTGTCACACCAGCCTCCAAGAGAATTTACAGATCGTGAATCAACGAGACCTGTTAGTAACAGGGATCGAACTTGGATGGGGTCTCCATCAAAAACCCGTCCTTGCCAACTGAGTCAAACCTCGTTGGCGGAGTGTTCATTCTTTTGTCATTAACCCATCAAGATTTCACTTCTTATATATATTTTACATGATTACCAACATATATCGTTCTCAAATTCCTTCTTTCTTTTTTTTTGGGATTTTGGAGTAGTGGGTTAAAAGTCAGTGGGAAAGATATAGTATCAAGGAAAAGAACATTGGTTTTACCTTTCACAATACTGCATACAGGGAAGAGATAGATCAGAGAACAAAACACAAGATGTGAGATATGGAGAGGCACAGAATCTCTCAATTTCATTGAAAGGTATTTTACTTGCCGTTAGCTATTAAGTTTTGTTAGTGTCAATAGTCGCTGCAAATTTCAGTCTCTTAATTATTATTATTATTTTTTTTTTTTGTCGCTGATATGTATTTTACATTTTTACTAATTGCCGGTCATGATATATAGGCATCAGAGATCAAGCATGTCCATTCAAATGTATCTAAATTTTATTATGTTTCTGTATACTCACTACCAGAAGAAAGACTTTAGCCGACGAAAAATAAAAAAACCAGGCCGACGAATTATTTTTTCGTCGGCTAAATTTCCCTTTATTGGCTAATTAAAAATTTTCGTCGGCTATGGTCAACTTTAGCCGACGAAATTAAAATTTCGTTGTCTGAATAATTTTTTTCGTCGGCTATAGTCTGTGAACTTTAGCCGACGAAATTTTTAAAAGTTTAGCCGACGAAAAATATAATTTCATCGGCTAAAGTGCCTTAATTTCGTCGGCTAAAGTGTCTTATATTTGCAGATCTGAACAACAACTCATCTGGGAAAAAAAAACTATACGTAGAACCTTCAAACGCAAAAAAGTCATGAAATAAGATATGACCAGAATGGTGAAATACGTCTACAGTTGAAAAATCACGGTATTCTGGTAAAGTCTTGGTGCCGATAGTTGCGGTCAATGCAATTTACCCTTATTATTCACTATGCTGCAGATTTGATTTTTGGTGTCCGATTGACTATTGTGATACCTTTCCGGAAGCGTAACGGCGCTACGAGTCAAACTCATCGCTAATGCCTGGATGTATGGGCCTTTTTGGCCATCCGAGTTCGTTTAGGGCTTCAAAATGCAGTTTTCTTATTTCCGATTAGAGTTGACCATTTCGATCGAGCCCTTAACGTTGTCGAATCCAGTTGAATTTTTTACCATAGACATCTTTCGTCATAATGATCATATCGGACGGTCGAATTTTGGTTTGTAAATTTTAGTCATCGGAATCACAACGTGTCTACTATTTATCGTTATTATTTCCTATAGGGAGCCCTATCGTCAAAAGGTAAATGTCTCAAAATTTTTATATGGGCAGTTGCGTCTCATCTACGTGAGAGTTTTTTGTGTGGAAGGTTTGACCAAACCACGTAATATAGAGGGAGATATGAGCGTTTTCGTGTGATAAGTGACGATGGATTAGGGTTAACCGTTTCGATCGAGTCCTTAACGTTGTCGGATCCAGTTGAATTTTTTACCATAGACATCTTTCGTCATAATGATCATATCTGACGGTCGAATTTTGGTTTGTGAATTTTAGTCATTGAAATCACAACGTGTTTACTAATGTTGTATAACTTGTTTAGTAGGTTATACGACTTTGTGAACCAACTCTATATAGGAAGCAAAATTATCAAAAATCTTGTGAAATAAGATGTGTTCAGAATGGTGAAATACGGCTATGGTTCAAAAATCACGTAAATCAGGTAAAGTCTCGGTGCCGATAGTAGCGGTCAACCCTATTTACCGTTATTATTCCCTATGGGGAGCCCTATCGTCGGAAGGCAAATGTCTCAAAATTTTATATAGGCGGTTGCGTCTCATCTACGTGAAAGTTTTCGTGTGGAAGGTTTGACCAAACTACGTAATATAGAGGGAGATATGAGCATTTTCGTGAATTTATAGACTTTAGCCGACGAGATATTAAAAAAGTCGTCGGTTAAGGTCAAAAATTTTTGGGCGGTAAACCAAATTTGGAGGAAAATTTTCAAAGGACTTTTAGCCAATGAAAA
>NC_020497.1:7978215-7988142 GCF_000184155.1 Fragaria vesca subsp. vesca
ATAAGGTTTAGCCGACGAAACAGACTATATTTCGTCGGCTATAGTTATTTTTTAAATTTTTTTATAAGGTTTAGCTAACGAAACATACTATATTTCGTCGGCTATAGTTTAGGAAAAAATTTTTATTACAGACTTTAGCCGACGAATAACTTAATTGTTTCGTCGGCTAAAGTCTGGGAAGAAAACCGACGACATGTTTTTCGTCGGCTAAACTGCGGGACTATAACCGACGAAATTTTTTTTTTCGTCGGCTAAAGTCATCACAGACGACATTTTCCCGACGAAATCTTAGCCGACGAATTAAGCTAACAGGCCGACGAAAATTTTTCGTCGGCTAAAGTGCTTGTCCTAGTAGTGACTATGCACATGGAATAGTGAGTTTATCTTTTAGTTCTTATCCTTTATCCCTGATTTTGTTAATAATGACAACATGGAAGACTAATGAACTCAGTTTGCACTACATGTTTTTATGCAGATTAATAGATCTTCGGTGATGCAAAATCATATGCCTTTCAAAGTCTACAATTGTAATATGGAGTATGGCAAGGAAAGCTAGCTATAGCTGGTTTAATACAAAGACTGCATGATATTACATTTGTAGATTTGGTAAAGTACACTACTGCAACTTCAAAGTTCTTTATATGATCTGCACTTTGATGTAGTACGTCGACGGTTCATGTTTTACTTTAGCAAATTAAGTTCATGTATTTTGTCAGAATTTGTGTCTTAATAATATGCATCCTTCTATGAAACTGTATTGTCACTATATAATTGATGTCCAAGATTAAATAAGAAATAGAATCTTTTAGTATATGTATATGATATATGTACGTACCAAAAAGGGTTCAAAGTAAACTGGTATATGAAAAAAAAAATGCAAATAAAAATGCTAAGAAAGATATGCATATGAATGCATAACGAAAAAGACAAAACGCATGCGCGTGCAGAAAGGCTAGTTATTACTGAAGATAATTTCTCGATCGAGTACATATTTATGACTTCTACAAATGTCATGAAATCACTTTTTACCTTTTGAAATCATCAACCCTATTTGGGGATAAGGCTAGGGTGTGTTAATGCATGTCATGCATCAACTATGTTATAAAGTTGTAAAATAAGTCTTAAAAGTAGTAATATTAGTCCTCAAAGTTGTAATGTGAGTCCTTAAAGTTGTAAAATTTTAGTTACAACATTAGTCCTCAAATGTCATTAAAATGGTAATTGAGTCCTCAAAGTTGTAACAACTTTTCTTTTATTACTTTGAAGACTCAATTATCATTTTAAGCACACATTTTACCACTTTAACGACACATGAGGACTAATATTGTAATTAAGTTTTTTACAACTTTTAGGACTCATATTACAACTTTGAGAACTCGTGTTACAACTTTATAACATAGTTGATGCATGACATGCATTAACTCATTGTAGAATTTTCCTTTGTGGGTGATATCTACTTCTTTCACTCCCGTTCTAGAATTGATAAGGTTGAATTCAGGTGAGGTGTGATCCTCCCAAGACAAATCCAAGTATGGTGTTGTTCAAAAATATCCTAATACGGTGGATCCTCCGTTCCTCCTTGAGGCAGATCCAGTAAGTTGGAAACTTTAAATCTCCTCGAAGTCGATCATTTTCATGCATGAAAGGATTTTGGATAAGTTGATAGAACAACAATTCTGAGCCAAACCTGATCGAGCACTAGCACCTGCCACGACTAATTTTGGGACAATGCCAAAGGGCCAAGCAATTGTATGAATATGTCATTAGTTGAAATGAACAAGGCAGATCCAGTAAGTTGGAAACTTGGAATCTCCTCGAAGTCGATCATTTTCATGCATGAAAGGATTTTGGACACGAATAATTTTGGGACAATGCCAAAGGGCCAAGCAATTGTATGAATATGTCATTAGTTGAAATGAACAAAAAAGTATTTCGATGCCGGGTTCGAACTCTGAAATTCTCAACCTTTAAATTTTTATGAGCTACACCGGATGGATGTGATACAATTCAATCTGCAAAATACTTAATTAAACATAGGTTCACATCACATGAATGGATCGTCCTCGTCAAGCTTCAAATACTAGAACTTTAAGCCCTTGGTTACATTGAAATATTCAAGCACACGCAACCATTGATCCCACCTCTTGAGCCTATGAACAGCCACCGTCTCCGGTATAAGCTCATGCGAGCACCTCCCATTTGTTCCCGGATAATCATACATCGCCGGCTTATTACTAAACCTATTCTTCGCCTTGTTCCCCATCTTAAACCATTTTCCCACCAACTTATCCTCGGGACCAACCACAGTTTCTTTAGGAATTTCAGAGCTTCCAATCCACTTCACCAAATCCCACGACAACAAAAACCCCATCCCGGACATATACTCCACAAAGGGATCCATGCTAGCACAAGGGATAACAAATCCGTAGTACAAATCCACCCTAGGCAGTGCCTTGAGCGACAATGCTAGTGGCTCGAAGCGAATGAAAACGTCGTCGTCTGCCTTCATGATGTAGTCGTATTTGCGCGGGAGGAGGCGGGGGAGGGAGGAGAAGTAAGTGTAGGTTTTGCCGTTGTTCATGTTCTCAGTGCAGTTGAGAATGAGGATATCATCGAAGCGAAGCATTTCAAGGGCAATTAGGGCGCGCTGCTCGGGTTTTGTGAGGCTGCAGAAGACGAACTTGACGTGGATAGTGGCAAGGGGAGAAGACTGGACGCCGTAGACGAGGCGGAGGAAGTGGCGGTGGTCGTAGTTGTCGGCGCGGGTTAGGATCCCTATCATGAGGCTGAATTGGGTTTGATTAGGGTTTATGGTGGGTAATTTGAAGGAAGCATTTGGTGGTGGAGGCTTTAAAACTTGAACATTGAAGAATATGATGAATAGCAAGAGAAAGATAATGATTGAGGGTAATGTAACTAGGATTATGCACTTGTTCCTCTGCATTGTATCTCATTCTTCTTTGGTCTGGGTTCTGAATCTGTAACTTATCCAATGAAGTATATATGGTAACTCCATGAATAGTTACCATTTGTAACTGAAGTTGTGCATGTATAACATGTTGATATGCATCTGCCTTCTTCATCATGTGAAAGAAAGCTTAGTGAGTGATCTTACTCGTGCATAAAGCTAGAAATTCCTCCTTGGAAATTGTCTGCTGCAGAAAATGAAGGGAGAGAGCTGAGGGGGATGATTGCTTGTGAAGCTCACGAGAAGGCCATTGGTGCTGGGCATTGGGTTTACTTGTACAGTTGGACTTGATGACCCGTTTTGTCTGGATTAGAATGGAAGATATTCTACACCATGGCACCATGAATGGAATATTCGGTCTTGTGATTTTGAACAAGGTTTCTGATCGGTCGAATCGAGTTGCTTAGCTCGGCCGGGTTTGCTTTTCTTTGTTTCTTTCTTTGTAGGTTTGGCCATTGCTCTTTTTTGTACAACCTAGGTTAGAACTTGGAAGCTAGAATGGACCAAAAAGTCTAAAGGAACCTATATTGCTTAAAGAAAGAGCTACAGTTATTTGAATTATATATATTAGTTATTTGAGTTATATTTATGACTTCTACAAATGTCTGATGAAATCACTTATTACCTTTTGAAATCATCAACACTATTTTGACTAATTTCTATCTTCTTTCACTCCCGTTACTGAATTCGAAAAACTGAAAGAAAGAGGAATGCTCTTACAATTTAATCAAACCCTAGTACTTTAATACCTAGTGAACACTATTATTGAATTTTATAAGTAGTAATTAGTTTGAATCCAAATGTTACTTAGGTTCCTACGGGTCACATACAACTCATAATGTTTAGTTTAAGACATGTTGGTATCAAAGTCAGTAAGAGAGCACCATATAATACATTTGAGAGATTTTAGATTGAGGGAGACATTTCGCTGGTGAATTCTTGACCCATTTTCACATCCATAATCAAAAGGAAAAAAAACTTTCATTCCCGCTCTAGTTAAGATTGGTCAGTGAGGAAATCTTCTACCCGAATTTTTCCGCACCAATAAGACATCAAGAAAGAGGAACTCTAATACCTAGTAAACATTATTATTGAATTTTATAATTAGTAATCAGCTTAGATCCAGATGTTAGTTAAGTTCCTACAGGTCACAGTCGGTTCATAATATTTAGGGTTGTTAAGACATAAAAAAAGAGAACCTAATGAACAATATTATTAAATTTTATAATTAGTAATCAGCTTGGATCCAGATGTTAGTTAGATTGTTACAGGCCTCAGTCGATTTATAGTGTTCAGAGTAGAAAGATGGACTATCATCTTCATGACTTCATCACTCAAAGAGGATACCTCATGACTTCGAGTAAAACACATGAAATTCTCTCGAATCTTGGTTGATGAATGTGTTATTCAGATCCCAATCCTCTCTTGTTAGTAGAGAATAACAAAAAGGTAGCTATTCTCCTGGTTTAGTGCAGGATTCAAAGGTAATGTAACTGAGAACATTCAAAGTTAAAAGAAGTCACTGGTGGACCAAAGACCAAGTGAGCTATTGTGAGAATGGAATCATGAAAGAAACCCACTTTGAATGCCTTCATCCTCCTTTTCCTAATTCCAATGCCCAAAACCACACTTTCAAACCTCTAATTGCCAACTTTTCATAAAGCAAGGGACCAAATGCAAGCCCCACAGGAGATTACAAAACACTTCTTTCTGGGTTGGTGTTTGTATGAAATTCTAGCATTTGAGTAGTTTAATATTTGAGCTAATCATTTTGAACACAAGTTTAAGCTTTATGGGATTAGTGTTTCACATGACAACTTGCCCAATCATGATCAACATGATCCATGTATTCATATTTTCTTATGTTTTTGGTGTTTGGAAACAGTATTCTACTCTAAATTCAGTTACAATGTCACACCATATCAATTTTTTAACATATTAAACGTGAAAATGAGCCTCCCAACTTGAGTAAGAATTCAAATCCTTTTAAGAAATCAATTTAATGTTTTATTTTTAGGTTTATGTTATTACGATCGGCAAAGAGAATCATCATTTCAATCCTAAACAATCTTGCATTGTATGCGTCTTAGGTAAACTCACTAAACCCAGACCGGATCCAACATAACAATAAGAGGGAGTCAATCAATCAAACATCAACGAGTGCGACTTGGTAACCTAATTTCGCAACATGTGGTCGACCCTTAATAAAAGTTTTTGTAGCCCAGATGGAGTTGAATATCGAAACAGTGTTGGCCACACTTCGATGTCTTACATAGTTATGATGAATATGATCCTTTTCTTCAGTGATAAATCATCATGCATATCCTCTCAAATTAAGCACATCCATATTCCTAACCTATCGACAAAATCGGAAAACTCTTTGTGGACAGAAGTACCTCTCCGGGCGAGTTGATCTGTTGTTTTCAGTTGGAACCAGAGAAATGAAAGCCTTCCATTCTCCATGAATGTGACAAATCATTGATGGTGGCTCCAATATGTTGGACATTATAAACATGCTGGACTGTGACTTGTAAGACATTTGTAATGGCGTACGTAGGTTCACCTATTTGACAAAGAAAAAAAAAATTGACCAAGGAACAAATATACATGCAAATTTGAAAAAAAATGTTAAAAGAGTCCAAATCTTACATACACTAGGAGAAGTTTATATGATCGAGTAAAGATACCTTTTGATTTTGTCCAATACCATCCATGAAGACAACTGCGCTCAGTTTTCATTTTCATGGTTAGTTCTCAACAAGACGGGTAGAGAATACATTACTATTTATATATATCATCATTATCAATACTTACAAAGTTGCCTCATACTATGCTAATATACTAGAATTATAAATAAGCTTCATGCATTTTAAAGTTGCCTCATTCTATGCTAATATACCACTGTGTTAACTTAGAAAACTCCGTATCAAATTCTAATGTTTCATATACTGATATACAATATAGACATTGTGTTTGTTGGCAGGATATTCTTACATCTCTTAAAGAACTACGATATAAAAATTTCAACGAGACTGAAAACTACGAGTACGTTTAATGAAGAGAAGTGAAATTCACACTCTATAAATTGAAATCTACACTCTCATTTTTCATTTTTAGTTATCATTCTCATAAGAATACAAAATTAAGGTCACTAACGACAAAATTTCAGTTACCAAATAAAAAAAGTGGAAATGTGAATTTCAATTTAAAAAGTGTGAATTTCACGAATTGTCCAAAAATGCTAAAAGAACGGCACATAAACAAGCTAGTTTGTGAGCTTCTTCATTAGAGAAACATTCATGAATCCGCGGACCGCGGTAACTACTCCAAAATACAAATGCATGTGAAGGAGAGGCAAGAAATGCAAAACAAGTGGAGGAGGCCATAGACGATAGTTGCATGGCAAGAAACAGTCCGGTAGACCAGTCACTGCTGGTTCTCTCCGATGGAACAAACAGTACTGGTGACTGGTATCAGATTTCACATTCGTATCACAGTAAGTGAAGTCGTCGTAATTCTGAAACCATTCTAAAAGCCCAGAGTCTCCAGTGTTTTTGTTTTGGCGCCATGTATGGATGGGAGAAGCACGCCGATGAGGATTCGTCGTTTTCCAGGTTCTGAAGATTCATCAGCTTGACCGTTGTTAATTGGGTGTAGGATTTATTAAAGCCTAAAGACAAGCTGTAAAGGTAAATTGTTGCTGATTATTTTTGTTCTCTAGCTTGTTTGGATTTGGATCACGCGCCCACATTCTAATTCCTTTTGTTTTTTTGTTCTCCTGGTCTTTCATATATCGACTTTGTTGAATTGCTCTCAACAGATTTTGGTAAATCTTCAACTATGTAATCGACTAATATCATTAGTACTTTTGTGCTAAATAGAATCGTCAATCATGATCAAGTGATCAACATAACCTTCTCTTCTTTTTCATTTTGAAAGGAATATGTATCCTTCTAGGTGTTTTTTTTGTTTTTTTTCTTTGAAAAAGACAATATTCACTCAACGATATATAGACTCACAAATTAGTTTTTCAAGTACATTCGATTCAAATGTACAAGGAACAAGCAAGCAAACAAATTTGATAAATATCACTCACTGAAACCCTTTAAGCTCGCCTATTCAAGCATGGCTCGTAACACCGAAACAAATTTTACACTCTAATTATTAATTATATGTTAGTCAAAAGCCAAAAAGCATGATATGCTTGAAAATATAAAAAAAGGAAAGATAAATTTGAGGTCACAAGTTCAAACCTCACTGACATATGTAGAGTGTGTGAGTTATTAATAAAAAAAATTAAAAAAGAAGAAAAAGGAAAGATAAATTTCAGCAACTCTAAAAATTGTTGAAACAAATAGATAATTTTTTTTTTTTTTTGCCTTTATAGTTAGGCTAGGGAAAATAGAACAATCATCAATAGTATGGTACATTAGTGTAGTATGTGAAACACCAACTTTATTCTTGGAACTCGGATGAAAATTAAGACAATTCCCAGTAGCTTTAATTTTGAGACTTTTATTCCCACTAATAAAATTAGATTTTTAAATTCCCAAGAGTCAACTTAAACAACAAAAAGACAGTTATATCATTAATAAATTAAATAAACTACAATAGACCATTATAAGAGTCTATTATGAAAAAAGATTATAAAATCGGATTCCCATGGGCGATGACGTTGTCCGGGTTCCGACAACCATTGACCGGACTTCGACGAAAGTTAAAGGATCTATTGATGAGGGCAGTAGGGGGTCTGTTGGAGATAATATGCATGGGGTCTGTCCAGGGGTTTACTAGGGGTAGTATGAGGGTCTATTGGGAGCAGTACGAGGTATGTACGTCGAGGTTTATTACCCCTAGTAGGAGCTAAACTAATGTACAAGCATCAGTACTAACACAAGCACATAGAACAAAATCAAAAAGCAAAGAAGGAGAATCAGACATTACAAAGTCAAATAAGAACGTGTCGAATCAGAAAGCAAAGAAGGAGAAGAGAATTGAGGTACCTCAAGGTTGAAGATGTTTGGAGTAGGAGAGAGAATCCTTGGATTGGCGCCGGTGGTGGTCCGGACTCGAAGTAGATAGAACTTAGATGATGAGGACGGTCGCTAGGTCGAACTTTGTCAACTGAGAAGGATGATATCGGACTAAAACCTTGAGTGGATCTGAAGCGAAAGCCAGATTGGGAATGAAGCGAATGCCAGATCGGGCCTCTCCAAGCGTCGACCGTGCCAACGACGGTTTCAGCGCTGACTGAGGCTTTACCAACCTCGTCCTTGTCTTTACAACGACGACCTCCTCTATCTCTGATCGGATCTTTACAGCCGGAGGAGAGAGCGAAAGAGATCTAAAAGAAATGAAGAGAGAGAAAGACATGAGATTAAGGAAATGGGCAATTTTGTCAGTGAAATATGAAAAAAGATGAAAATTTGGCAAGTGGGACATTATAGGGTTGGTGAGAATTTAATATTCTTGTTTTGTTAGAGCATCTTTAAGAATGCTAACTATTTTTGAGTTAAATTTTAGTCAAATTAGCTAGCCACTTTAGAAATGCGGCTGCATCAATGCTCTATATTTTAGCTAGCATTACATCAACATTATTATTCAAATAAATATTAAATAGTTTAAATATATTTATATATCACGTAACATATTTTACAAGGAATGTATTGAATTATAGCTAGTCTCGTCTGAGTCATCTCGCTCTCTATATTCAGCTAGTGAGATAGCTAAAAGTCATAATAGTGAGATAGCTAAAAGTCATAATAGCTAAACTTTGGCTAGTCTGCTGGAGCTCCGAAAATATAAAAAAAAACTAAACACGCCCTTTAAAATAGCTAAAAGTTAAAATAAAAAGTCTGTTAAAGTTGCTCTTAGTGAGAAAAAATCCCTAAAATTAGGGTGGAAGGGAATTTTTGAACGTGTCAAAAGAGATATGCTGAATTTTAGACTCACTGAAAATGGAAACAAAAATCCATTGCATTAAATTTCTTCGATCTCTGAAACTTAGGTAGGAGATATCTAGGGTTAAGAGGAATTGCCATGTCCTCTAATTTTTTCGAGACTCACAAATCTGGTTCCACAGCTTTCACCTTCAGATTTTTCTATTTTTCAAGTTTTAGCTCATATAATTTTATAAATTGAATCACAAATAAAGTTAAAATATAAAAGGCCAATGATAAAAGAATATCAACTACATTTAGTTTAATAAAAACTTATAATCTCTACCAGCCCTTTATTCAAAAAAAGAGATTATAATCTCTAATAACTAGTCTACCAATACATGGAACTAGTTTAGCTCTGAATTGTCATAGCACCGTAGACAAATGTACAAACCTCATTATTTGAAACGTTGAATACAACATTGATTAATAAAGAAAATTACTTAAAAATTAAAGAGGTCTCTTGTTGTTCGAACCCTAATACGTGAAAACCATTTTTCATAAAGATGTTGTACATAAATTACTTCTAGAATAATAGTTCACTCAAGCATCATATTTATGAATTTATCTAAAAGTACTAGTAAAAAATCATACATGATAAATTTCCCAGTTGACTATTTGCTTCCATGAAATTATCGGATTATCCGTCTAGAGCTGGCCATCGCACCATGAAAATGATTATGATGAGAAAAGAGAAAATCCACGAACCCAAAAATTGATCAAACCGAGAAAATGTAAAATCAAAATCAAATCCCCCAAATCCCCAAATTCCTGTAAATCCCCAAACCCAACCCGTCACGCGCTCATCACCGCGTCTGGTACATCCTATCAGACTCAAGGCCTCCGTCCACATTGAAATGTGAAGAGCGCGCGAGACGAGAGAAAGAGAGAGGCGCGTCGCTGTCTTTGAAAAAAGAAGTGTAGCACAAAGAAGGAACACGCGCGGGTCCACCATAGGAGGGGGTCCACACTCAGTCTCTCTCTGGTCTCGTCCAACTAAAGTGCGCAGCCCATACAAAA
>NC_020497.1:7988162-7991190 GCF_000184155.1 Fragaria vesca subsp. vesca
ATTTTTTTTTTTTTTTTTACCAAAAAAGAGAGTACAGTGCAGTGTGTAGAGACAAAGAGCTGTTGGAGAAACCCTAAGCGGAAGCCCGGCAGCTGTACGGCGTCGTTTCATTTCGCTCCGGTGCGTTTTCCGTGGTTCTGGATTTTCTATTCCATTGTGGGTTTTTTTTGCTGTGATTTTTTTTTGGGTGTTTTGGGAATTGGGGCTGGGTTTGAGGATCTTAGTGTGCTCTCATTTCGCATTGTGTTGCTTTCTGTGTGTGGAGAAATGCTGGGTTTTATGATGGAGTTTTGCTTGGAAATGAAAGCTGGCTTGAGCTTGTGGGTTTTGGTTTTTTGTTTTTTTGTATTTTTTTATTTTATTTTAAATATTTTTGTTGTGGTAGTTATTGACTGTGAGTGAAGTTGGGAATTAGTTGAGTAATTGACTGATTCTTGGTTTTGATATGATCTAGTGGGGTTTCTGGAAGCTTCATCAGTTGGGGTTTCAAGATTGAAGGGTTTTGTCGTTTTTGGTCACTCATGGATAATCTAGGGAGGGTTTGTGAGAAATGAGGAAAGAGAGTCATATAATGCTATATAAACATTCCACACTTGTTTGGTCTATTTGCAATCGGCGGCTGATTCTATTTTCTTGGGATCAAATATCTTGTCCTTGTAGTAGATAGGCTTCTGGGTTCTTATTTTTTAGTTCATTAGTTACTGTTTTGTGTTGTTTTTCGGTTTTTGTTTGTGGACTACTCTGCAGTTAAGATGTGAGCATATATGTGAAGTGTAGTCAAAGCTAAAGTGTGGTTGGATTTTTGCAGAGTTTTGATTGGCGATTTTGCAATGCGATGATATATGATTATTGGATATGGAGAGGGGTCCAGAGTCAAAGGCGTTTCCTGTGAAATTTCCCATGGTAGGTGAGATCTCATTCACTCGTACAACTTCAACAAGAGCAGGAGGTCACTTGTTGAACTCGCGCACTGGTTTGGGACGAGAAGACGTTCCATCAGGAGCAGTTAGAGGTCAGTTACCCAATGGGCGGTTGGCTTTTGTGAGAGAAGAAATTGCATCAAACTTACAGTCTATTTTGTTTAAAGATGGAAGATCTGATGCACCAGAATCTCAAGATTCAGAGTCACATGTACCTTTAAGGATACCAAAAGGAAAGGACTCTTTCCCAGAAGAGGAAGAATTTATGCCTGAGGCTGTTACATTCAAGGACAATGGAGTTTCATTCGATGAAGGGGGTCCTAGTTCTTTTTCCGGGGCTAGTCACCCTCCAGAACCTGTTGATATGGATTTAATGAAAACAGTGTATGTACCGGTTAGTCAGAATCAGACTGAACCTGGGTGCTTGATGAATAGCTTATCCATAAAAGGCCCTTTCCTCGAAGATCTTTCACTCCATGTTCCTGCAAAGAAACAATTCCCAACTGTTCTTTCCCCTACAGAAAGCTTGGTTGAAGAACCGAACGACGTAAATGCATTGTCTCCACCATTTGCGGTTCATCGTGCTTCACAAAATACAGATAACTCACTCCTTCCTCCAGATTCTGACGAGAAGGAGTGCGTGTGGGATGCTTCTTTGCCTCCTAGTGGCAATGTGAGTCCGTTAAGTAGTATTGACAGTACTGGTGTTGTCACTGCTATGAGCATTGTCAATAGCTGTGCCAGTACTTACCGAAGTGACGCAATCACAAGTGATGGTATGCTCAGTGTTGGGAGGACCTTTGATTGTACCAAAGGGAGTGTTAGAGGAGAGTCACTAGAGAGTGCAAAAACTAGCGTTAGTCGAGCAAGTGATAGTAGTGGGCTTAGTGATGACAGTAATTGGAGCAACATTACTGGGAGTGCCAACAAGCCCCACAAAGGAAATGATCCTAGGTGGAAGGCTATTCTTGCAATTCGAGCTAGGGATGGAATTTTGGGTATGAGCCATTTCAGATTACTTAAACGCCTTGGTTGTGGTGATATTGGTAGTGTATATCTTTCAGAACTTAGTGGAACCCGTTGTTATTTTGCGATGAAAGTAATGGACAAGGCATCCCTTGCAAGCAGGAAGAAGTTAACTAGGGCTCAGACAGAGAGGGAGATATTGCAACTCCTGGATCATCCATTCCTTCCAACTTTGTATACACATTTTGAGACAGACAGATTCTCCTGTTTAGTAATGGAATATTGTCCAGGTGGAGATCTGCACACTCTGAGGCAACGCCAACCCGGAAAACATTTCTCTGAGTATGCTGCAAGGTAAGATTTTAATTTCTGAAACATTCTCTGAACTGTCTAAATTTAAAAGTCAGAAACTGTTTCTTTTGGGGCCATTTTTCATATTCACCTGACGGTTTTTCAGCTTTTTTTGTTATTACCTCGATCTGTTCAGGAAAATTCTAATCTGACTTTCTCTATGATGATCATAATATTTGGATTCATTTCCCACTTTCGGAAAATGAAAGAGTACAAAGTCACATGGATTGCAAGTTAGGATGCTAGTAATTGGCTATATTTAATCCCTACTCTTAGATCTGCCTTAAGTAACTAGAAGTTGAACACCATTTTGAAGTTCTAAGCTATGGAAGTATAGTTGTACGCTTTTTATAGGCCAAGTAGTGTTTATAGGATCATGAATGTATCAACATCAAAAAATGTCATGTAGATTCTGTACATAGAAGTATACATTCTTTGATTGGACCTTTTCTTAATCCTACTGTAGATACTTTGTGCGTTTACTTTTCATGACATATTGTTACCTTGACCTAGCAATGATTTCAAAGCCGGAACACTTGTTTGGATATGTTGCCTTTTTGCCCACTTGGAACATCTGTCAGAGTATGAAGAGTAGTTAATGCATTGGAGAAACCTTTTTTTTCAAGCATATGACAATTTATCAATGGTTAAGTTGGACAGACTGTTGAGTGAGCTCAACACATGTTAAGTCTCATAAGTCCTCTGCCTGCCAAATGCATAAAGAAGGATATCTGCTTACTTATTTTAGTTAGGAGTAAATACTTGTGACACCCTGTAGTTTACACCTAAAA
>NC_020497.1:7991210-8001914 GCF_000184155.1 Fragaria vesca subsp. vesca
TAATAGGGGGCTTAGACCTTGCTCTCAAAACCCAACCATTGAAGCTCTCACAAGCATTGTTAATGAGCATGTCACAGTCATAACCAGCTGGGAAAAGGGTAAATCAGTCGAGAATTCAAAATATAGGGGTATACCAGTTTAAAAAAAAAGTGAGGGACAAAACTGATTTTAAGTGTAAACTACAGGGTGTCACAAGCATTTACTCCTTTTAGTTAAGCCAACCACCACCCTGTCACAATCTTCACTTTATAACTAAAGGTGATCAACAAGGATTTAGTGGAAAGGTCAAGCCCATGGTTTGATTCCATGGGTGGGTTCTTACCCCCTTTAGGTACTAATCTAGCTATTTGCTGGAGGTTCCAGCCTCCTATAGACACTAGAGTTCAGCATGAAATCCAATTTTTGAGCTTTTGTGAGCTCACAAAGTAACATATACAATCTATAATTACTTATCAGGATGAGATAAAGATAAACTGAGTAGTTTAACTGCTGGAAGCGTGGATTCATTGTATCATGTTTGGAACTTGTGCTGTTTTGTATCTGTCTGGCAGATGAGATACTACTGCACTATCAATTTGGTATCCTAAGCAGGTTTTGTTTGCTACATAAAGTTGGCAGGCAAGTGCTCATTCATTGTCTGTCTTTGTATGCAGATTCTATGCTGCGGAGGTTCTGTTGGCACTAGAGTATCTACACATGCTTGGAGTTGTCTACAGGGACTTAAAACCTGAAAATGTGCTTGTCCGTGATGATGGTCATATAATGCTGTCAGACTTTGACCTTTCCCTGAGATGCACTGTCTCACCAACCCTGATTAGAACATTTGATTCTGATCCCTCAAAACGAGCAGCTGGGGGTGCATTCTGTGTCCAGCCTGCATGTATTGAGCCCTCATCAGCATGCATTCAGCCTGCTTGCTTTATCCCCAGGCTCTTCCCTAAGAAAAGCAAGAAGACTGGAAAACCTAAAGCTGACCCTGGATTTATGAGCAATACACTTCCAGAGCTTGTGGCTGAACCTACTCAAGCTCGGTCTATGTCCTTTGTTGGAACCCATGAATACCTAGCCCCTGAAATCATTAAGGGAGAAGGCCATGGTAGTGCGGTTGATTGGTGGACATTTGGTATATTCCTGCATGAATTACTGTACGGTAAAACCCCTTTCAAAGGCTCAGGAAATCGTGCTACTTTGTTTAATGTGGTTGGGCAGCAACTCAGATTCCCAGAGGCACCAGCAACTAGTTATGCCGGCCGTGATCTAATCAGGGGATTGCTGGTGAAGGAGCCACAACACCGGCTTGGGGTGAAAAGGGGTGCAACTGAGATCAAACAGCATCCTTTCTTTGAGGGCGTCAACTGGGCTCTTATTCGATGCAGCACACCTCCAGAAGTACCAAGACCAATGGAACCTGAGATGCCAGGGAAATTTGGGGCAGTTGACCCTATTGGTGTTGGAAGCAACAGTAAAAGGATGGTAGGGGCAGACGTGAAGTCCGGGGGTAAATATCTAGACTTTGAGTTTTTTTAGTTTGGATTACAGAATTCATCATGTATTGTCTGTGTTAGTTCATGTACTCAATGTCGTTTAATTCTAAGGGAGCATGCCTGATCTACTGTGTTCTGGTGAACTTGAGCTTCCCCTACCACATTAAATTAAATCTCTTGTGAGGGGAAATCTGTTTAGTAAACTTCATATAGTGATAGGCTTCACCTGGTCCTTATCCGCATGGTACCAAATTCAAGTGTATCGAGTAGAGATCTCATTATCTTGTCGGATCTAAAATCGTTAATTGATTTATCAAGAAGTTCTTCTACCTCTGTCCTTTATATTCAGTTTGCAGAAAAGTTTATTACATCAAGTTTTAGAAAATGTAAACAAAAGTGTCATATTCTTGCTTCGAACCAGCCCACCTGAAAAATGGAAATTCTTGTTCTATATTGCTTCTATGTTTCTGGGTCGTGGTTTGAAGTACTAACATGAAGCAACCTACTGAGAATGTTGAAAGTTAGGACTTAGGATCCAATGCAGCCACGGGACTGGGATGGCGCAACACTGCGTCTGCTGAATGGTAAAGAACACCAAACTCTATCTGATACAGAATGAACAGTGAACACCGTCCAAGTCTTTCTCGTTTTCACAATTTTCTTTAGACCAAAAGATAAACGAGCTTTCATGTGCCAATGCATAATTCGGTAAGAAAAAAGTGGTGGCAGAGTGACTGAGTGAGCTAACCACCCGGGGATTGGGATCAATTCATGTATGATCCTTGTTTTCAAGAGATGTTTTTCATAAATTGAGGTTCGAATCATAGACCTCCTATTATCAATCAGGAGAACCCTGCAACGTCCGCTTTACTTGCAGCCTAGCATTCTTTCCTTGACCAACTCCATCGGTGATACGCTTATCCAAGATCTTGAGGAGTTGATGTAGTAGAGTGAAGGAAGAAAACTACAGAAGCAATGAAAAAAGTCCAAGCTTAGTACCAAATCCAACACCATCCCAAACCATGGCAGCGCAGAGAGAGATTCTCCGGCGGCCTGCATGACAAACCCCCGTAGAGTGGTCCTCCAAATCGCTCCCGCCACCTGATCTTGATCAGCTTCTCCACATCACCAAAGCGGAAAAGCAGACCCAAAAACCAACACTCAACTTTGGTCCTAAAGACGAAAATTACTTGGTCTTCAATTCTTAAAGTTGAAATAATTGAAACTATATCTAGAGGACCACAAGACATGAGCCAACCTTTATCTTATGATCTATCCATTTTGTTAAGAACAACATCTGGAAATCTCCTTTCTCAAGTCCATTTTTTTTTTTTCCAGGGAAATATCTCATATCTTTAGGGTACTTCAAAATATGATACCCTATTCTAAAGGGGTACGTGTTTATTAAACTTGAATGAGATTGAGAAAAAAATTAGAGAGAGGTGGAATGGGAGAGACTCAGAGTCCGTCCCATTCTTGTGTTTACCTGTTATTCGTATCAATTTTTTTTGTCGAGCGCAACTATATAAAAAAGAGTTCTATTCAGATATGTCATAGATATGCTACTGAGTTTTTAGCTGTGATCATAAGAGAATATGTAATTATCTTTCCACTAGTGCAGATCATGTACCGAGTTTGGTAAGGATCTACATGAATTTATATTCAAGTCCAAATCTCCTCTCCCTGGCCCTTGTGTTCAATTCCTAGACTACCAAAATATAGATTTAAACTAGGGAAGTAGTGAATCATGGTTTGATTAGTGAAGTAGCTTAGAGCCAAGATATGCAGTACTAGTACTAGATCCTATTTTGCAGCCGGCTAAGTCAACTGTCTGGATTTGGAAACAGATCAGATGCTCTCTCCTGAATCTTACCTGCTTTATATATATTCAACTGCTGCAGAAGAATCTTAGTGATGACTTATGTCCGATCTTGAAAGAAGTATTACACAAAGACATGCAAAATCAAAGGAGAAGAAAATCAAGAAATGAAAGAGAGAAGGAAAGAAAGAAAGAAGAAAATCACGTATATTTATTGGTAAATGCTGAAAAACAGCGAAGCTCGGGTTCCAACAATCTAAGCAGTTTCCTGTACAGAAGCTTTAGACATTTTTCCTTCCTTCCAAATGCAAAAAGGATTTTGCAAGAATCACAAAACTCCATATATATACATGTTGAAACCAACCCCCCCCCCCCCCCCCCCCCAAAAAAAAAACGAATACTACTAACAATATGAGCCCCCCGCCAAAAAATCCCCAGCTCTATAATTTAACTTACCAACAAAACCACAGGCACCAAAACTATGATGATCCATTTTCCATCTATTTGATGGAGTAGGAACGAGTACAAACCGAATCGAGTGCTTCTGTAAATAAACCAGAAAAACTGGTCAGTGCCTGGAAAACCCCTGGCAATCCTGTTTGAAGGTTGTTTAGAGTCATTGCTCTAGTCACCTCCACTGCCTTTGAATGTCTATTCATTTCTTCTTCAACCCGCCTCTGGGAGGTTGCAAGTTCAGATTTCTTCTCAGAAAGCGGGTCTCGAGCATCCAGACCTTGCCCATTATCAGGCCCTGAATCGGGAAGTCCAATACCAACCATGGAGTAGGAATTATAGAACTTCTTTTCAATGTTGCGGAGAGAAGAAGCCTTCTTTTCTAGCTCCTTTGATGCAGTTTCAGTTCGTTTTTTGATCTTCAGCTCTTCACTTTGTTTTATGGAGATTACATGGACAACATTGATGAAGCTCTTGATTGCCTCTGAAGCCACTGTATCAGGGACACGTTCAAGTGCAAGCTTCCACTCGTCACAGAAGAAATATACATCAGAAGGCTCGTTGTTGCCAGTGAAGGTGTCATTGTTTACAGGAAGAAGGCTGAGCTTGAACCAACCATGAACAGACTGGATGAAGTCCCGCTTGAACTTTATTAAGCGGCAAAAGCTGGAGTGCCAGGCAGAAACAGCTGATTCCAGGTCACGAGTTGCCTGCCGATGCAGTTCTGAGGTTGCGTCGCCTTTGGATGACCGGTTCACAAGTCCCCTAACTTGCTGTACAATGTTGTTCTGGACTTCATGGTACTGGTGCATTGATCTCCACATGTACATAAATCTGCATTTGGTACATCAGACACATAAATACACATAAGCCCTACTAAAAGTAGAACCAGTACTCCACAAAACAGGTTCGTCAAAAAATTGCACTAGTGAATCCTAGTTCCATATAAATGATGGAAAATTGGAAATGCATTGGAAGATGGTGCCAATAAGGTTTCATGGATTTCCTAATGGAAGTTGTAATTCAATTCTACCTTAGATTGTCCCAGTTGTCAGTGGAAAGAAAAAACTAATGTATTCTACCAAAATAGAAAGACTGTAAATAAGCAAATCTGGAGCTTTAGTAAGCAAAAAAGCTAACACGTAAAAGTTCTACCTACCCAAATGCACTTCACTTAGCCTGTAAGGTAAGCAAATACAACCTGCAAACTGCACAAAGCAATAACTATGTCCACCTCAACTCCTCAAGCTAAGAAAGTAAATGCAGAACTAAGACTAGAAACAGAAATGTCTTGTCTTCCTTTCTGGGCTATAGTTTGAGTCTTGTCATTGATACCCAATAACAAAACCACTCCAGATTAGTCAAGGTACTTCAAGTAGCCCTTAGTTGTCTCTGCACCAGTAAATTGATTATTGGTTTTCATTTATTACTTATTTATGGCCAATCATTGTAATTATTCTTTGGACTCTTTCAGATAACTTGTGCTTTAGTTCAGACTTCCAGATAACTATTACTAGCTTTAAGCACCAGGGCCAATGACCCCACAAGGAAAAAATATGGATACAACAGTGTACACTGGCATTTGGACTTTTGGCCATTTTGGTCATCAAAATTCAAGCACCAATTGCATCAACAAAATCTTGAAACTTAGGTAATCCCTGGATCCAGAAACAGACAACTGTGGGTCATATCATAGCTAAAGTCCAATGCACCTAACTTGACTTACAATAACTGTCCCAAAATGGGTCTGCATTTGCAGGTTAGAGGAAAATAAACATGACCACCGGAAAGAAGTTTTGGGGCCAGTATCTAATTATAATAGATAGCCAGCACTTGGTCAGTCCAGTACAACTAGGCACATGTGGTTCCAGAAGGGAGAAGCAAGTAGCACAGAGCAATGACTCATTATGTTTTCAACTACCATGTCAAAAGGACTGAGTAGACCAACCCAATATATGTTTTCACCAAGAGCCTCATTAAGAGTCATTTCTTTTAATAGAACCAAAGGGATCACAAATGACCCTAAATGCCTAACTCAATGTAATCTAATAAATAATCTGTAGACCCCATCCAAGATGGATCCCTACAGAAAAGGGGACAACTCTTAAAATGGATCATGTTGTTTTAACAAATGGGATGTCTTCAATGTATGTTTACAACTATGGCTGCTGAAATCTCAAACTTCTAGTTTGTAACAATTTTATGCAAGGTCAATATGATTTATGGCTTGTGCATGAAAGGAAAATTTATCTAAAAAAATTCAAGTTAGTGAAAACAGAATAGACTTACCCATGGCACAGCTCAACTAGCTGAGGAACAAGATCAGAGTCTCTAAGATCAATGATGGCAGTTGAGGTGGTTGAGACGGCCTGAGATGTGACAATAATTAGTGATTGCAGCCTCTTTATTGAAGCTTTGGTCTTGTCTAGCTTGATTTCGTCTTCTCCTTTGTACTCCTGATTTTGTAGTGAAGATAACTTCTTCTCATGTTCAATCTTGACACCTTCTCTAGCCTAAAATTCAATGTCAATTCGTTCAATCAATTTGAAATACACTCATATAAGCACAAGACATTTTCACAGTAGCACCACTAGTAAAAGGCATGAACAGTTACAGTACATCCATAAACATGTCCTATAAACAAAATTCAACACTTTTCCTGGTGAAAAAGCCTTCTTTAACAAAACGCGCTCTTTAACTTGATTCATGCTCAAAGGAGAACACTTTTCCCAACGATGGCAAAATTGTTATAAGATTCTAAATGTGATATCACAAATATAAAGGTTTTCATAAAAACCCAGAAGGCATCTCTAAGCATAAAGAAGCTTTTCCAGTCGATGAAGCAAATAAAACCAAAGAAAAGCTACACTAGCAAAGATGTCACTATTTGCCAGCCAATAAATGAATCTAATTTCTTTTCCAGGTAGCTAAAAAAAAAAAGTGCACCAACTTTATCAAAGGGTAGCCTAACAAGACAGGTCGGTCCACACACAGAGTCCATACGAGTGATCTTGACTAGATTAGAAGGCAAACGGAGGGAGTCCTTGTCAATCTCACATGGTGCTGTCAATGGTATATCAGTCATTTTCACAAAACCATTACAAATCCACAGCCAAATATGCTACATCTTGGGGCAAGACAACCGTCCAAATCAGAAACTATATCAAAAAAGATGCACCCAGCAAAAGGTTGCCTTAGAATATGCCCAGCACAAAGCATGGGCATTTTCGTCCATCAAAATCTTTGGACGTTATTGTCAAAAACTGCGGTGGATTAGAGCATCAACTCAACTCTGTCATTGATGGCTACCCTTTTGTCTCTACCCCTAATCTTAAACTAGTATTCTTCTACTAAACAAGTATTACATGAAATTTACTACGAAAATCATAAACTTACAAATTTGGATTAGAAAGTTACCTTGACTTCCTCATAGAGCTTCTTCTCCCAAGCCAATAGCCGCTCAAAAGTGGAGCATAGACTCTTCTGACCGCCCGGTTCATTGAGCACCGCCGCGTCAAGGCGGTATTTCACCGCTAGTGGCGGTTTCGACGTCCAAGTCGAGCTCAATGTGCTCAGCACACTACTGGAGTGATACACTGTCTCTGTAAAAATTCCAAAATTAAAATTAGTAACTTTTTAGTAAAAAAAAGTAACAATTCCAAAACTAAATTGGTAATGTAGTTTAAAAAACTAAAAATATTACTCTTGAGCTGCCGGAAGCTTCGATCAAGCTGGGCGCGGTTAGACTCGAGCATCTCGGAAACCTGGTCTCCGGCCGACGCGGCCTTATCGAAATTCTCCTTAATCGCCTCCACAATCTCCTTCAAGTCTTTATGCCTCACCACCATTTTCATGTTGGAGATTTCACTGCTCCGGTAAGTACTCCCCCTTCGGACCCCTCCGACCTCATGCTCGGCGCGTACTTCGGCATCGCCTGGGCTGACGGCGGCACCGACCCCGCGACCGACTCGGCCCGAACCGACGGGTCGAAATTGGACCGGGTCCTCATCTCCGATCTCGAATCCCGATCGTCGTCATCTTCGTTCTCCGACGAGCTCGTGGTGCTGTAGCGATCGTGATCGCCCCACTCGCTGCACTGCACCTCTTCTCTCTCCGACGGCGCGTACTTCTCCGACTGAGCCTTGCTCGGAGCTTTGGGGTTGCGGAGGAAGAAGTCGTACTCTGATCTCTCGGAGGCGGCGTACTTCTCCGATTGAGAGTAGGAGTGGTTTTTCGTGGCGGCGGGTTGCGATGATTTCGGGACGTTATGGAAGTAGTTGTACTCCGATCTCTCGGTTTCGGTGTCAGGTTCGGAATCATCGTCGTCGTCGGAGAGGTGTCGGGAATGGGTTGAGTCGTCGCGGTGCTCCTTTTTCTGATTGAAGTATTCGGAGTCCGGCGGGGAGGGAGGGTAGAAATTCTCCCAATTCCACATGGAGGAGGCCTGGGACGGCGTGCTGGAGTACGTCGAGTTCGCCTGAAACGCCGTCGGGATGCCGCCGGCGCCGGTGAAGTTGGATTTCTGGCTCCGGGGAGAGGAGGAGGGGCTGGTGTCGGAGAGTATATGGGGAAGCTTCGGCCCCGGCGGGGGGTTTCTCCGGCGGCGGTGGCGGCGGGAGGAGGAGAGGTCGTCGGAGTCGGAGAGGATGTGGGGGAGCTTGGAGCTGGCGATGGTGGGGGAGAGCGGAGGAGGGGGCGGAGGGGGGTGGAGGGAGGAGGGGGCAGGCGAGGGAGGGACACGTGGAGGGAGGGGATTGGAGGAAGGGGGAGGGGGGTTGGGGTGGAGGAAGACGGCGGGGGTTTGGTCGGAGATGGAGAGGGGTTCGAAGGAGGCGAAGGAGACGAGGGCGGAGCCGGTGAGGCGGAGGGAGCGGCAGTAGTCGGCGTGGGCGGCGGCAAGGTGGTGGCGGGCGTGGACGGCGGCTTTCATTAAACGACGTCGCTCCTTGCAGCGGCGGACGGTGTCCTCGTTGTCCAGTTTGGACGCGGTGCAGCCCATTTTATGAAGCAATGGTGGTTTTTCAAGTGTGGACTAGAGTAGAGGAGTGCCAGTGACTGAGTGAGAGAAGAAGAAGAAGAAGAAGAAGAAGAAGGACTAGAGGAAGAAGGAGAAGGAGAAGGAGAAGGAGAAGAAGTTATAGTGGTTACGCTTGTGGACTGTTGTCTGTTGGCTGTTGGGTCAGTACTCACTAGTCACTACTATCCTATACACTCTACTTGTTGGGTTTTTTTTTAACCTTATTTATTTATTAAACATTTGTATTTTTATTTAGACAAAAAGTTTTTAAGACAAAAAAGTTTCTTTATTTTGAAAAATCGAATTTTTCTTATTTTCTGAAAAGGCAATTTCTGGGGTATCTTAGAGGTCACGTTAGTTTTTTTTTTTGGACAAACTAGAGGTCACGTAGTTTAACAGAAAAAAAAAGATATCACTTTTGTTTAATTTGTCCATATTACCGGGTAATGACTCGGAAATACGGTATATTTTCTTTTAAGTCACGTGGTAAGAGATGTTTTCAGATTATAAATTGATTTGTAGTTCACTGATATTATGAATTTCATTACTGATCACTTTTGCAACTTTCTTAATAGACGTTTCTTACAAGTCAATATTTGAATTAGAAACTTAGCTACGTACTACCGTGACAATCCTCACAGCATCCGCTCCCTTTACAGTCTCCCATCAAAATGTAGCAGATACATTTACAAACTACATCATCAATATATGAGACTTACTTTAATACCCAATTTATATCTTCTTTTATTAATTTGTTCAAATAATTGTATAATAATTTTATAAGTAGAAAACAAAATAAATTTTGTAGCTTGTATAATTAGCTTCTTTCTTTCATACTTTGGGTAGGTGGACATTAAAAAAGTGACCACTTTGGGTAAGTGAGACTGGTGAATTTGATTTTAAATTGTAAATGGGGGTAATGATGTGGGATTAGTTTAGTAAGTGTTGGGTTGGGGATTGAAAGATGAGGACAGCGTAGATCTTTACCAAAATCTGTGGACCCTTTTAGTTGATTATTAGGTCCAAATGAGTCACTACCAGTGTTCTTGGTGTTGGCCTTTGTCACTAAGCTTAAATTATTAACTCTTTTAAGCCAAGAAAAACTTTGCAACATCAATTATTTCCTTCAAACCGTGTGCTTTAAATAACTATCAAGTGCAAAGCTGTTTTTCTGCTAGCTTACAAATGACCTTATGGAGGGTAAACGTTATTAGGTAGCTAATGTTCTATGAAATTGAAAACGGAATTCAAGTTTGGCAACTAAAATTCGATCCAAAGTTTAGCACTACATGAATATATATGGTATTTAGAAGTTGGTGTACATATTTAGAGTTTTAGAAGGCATACTCTTTTCTTCGAGATCACACAGTTTCGTCAAAAGTTTTTAAGGCTCAACGACTAATCCGTGCTGAAAGATCATGTCAGAACGTTTTATTCTTTCTGATTACTAAGAATACATTGAGATTTAACTTCAATAAGTGTCGGCATGTTTCGAACCTGGGTATGAGGTTCCACTCCTAAAATATTACAAACTCAACCACATGTGGTGAATTACGAAATATAATTAATGACTATATATAGTTTACCAAACTCACATAAGAGATAAAAAACAAACTAATAAAGTCTCTAGTACACTCAAATTTAATCAAGCCTCTACTCGAGTATATATATATAAAATCTCTAGTACACTCAAATTTAATCAAGCCTCTACTCGAGTGTGTATATATATATATATATATATATATATATATATATATATATATATAGAATGAGGATCAGAAGCGGACGTCTGCACTCGGCTTAAAGTGCAGACGTGGAGTGCGGACGTCCGTCCGTTCTCCACCCTCCAGCGCCGGTGACGGCGCGCCTCCACCCCAAAAGACTCCAACAGCGTCCCCGACCACTTTCCCTCCCCCGCGAGTCCGTTTTTT
>NC_020497.1:8002684-8020428 GCF_000184155.1 Fragaria vesca subsp. vesca
TTGATGTCATTTTAAAAGTTTAGGTATGAAACTGATTAAAAAAAAAGATGAGGTATCAAACTGATTTTAGACCTAAAGTTCAGGGTAGTAAAGTGAAATTATCTCTTTAATAAATTAATTAAAACTGTAAAACATTAAATTTTCGTTAATGGAATGTATGTTTCACGTAAAATGATCACTCTTGCTTTTACTCGTAGGTTATTTTGCCTTACAAGTAACAATTGGTAGGTGCATTTGTGATTGTTGATGCACTTTCAAATTTCAACTTTCAGCCATACAATCATCATCCTTGGGGTGACTATTTCGATCATGATCAACATTTTTCAATTCTTGGGCTCTTCTCCTCTTTCTTGTATCACACACTCATTGTCTAATATTCTTTCCACAAAGCATAATATTGCAAATTGCATAGTATCAAATAACAGTAGAGTATATTTATATAAAAAAAAGAAAAAAAGAAGACATCAGAGATAGTGAAGCATACAACATAGATATTCCCCAATAAGTGGAACCTTTTAAGAGACAAAAGCAAAGGCAATAGACAATATAGAGTGAAAACAAAGAACTTGACTGGTATAGAGAGATTGATAACTGTGAAAGGATTTTTTCTCCCAACTTTCTTCTTCATGGTCTCACTGGACCCAACTATCTCTTATCCCAGACCACATGCATTCACACCCTTTTCTCTTTGAGAACAATTTTTGATGAGGAAAAGTATTTGGGAGCTTTAGACTTTGCTGTGAAATTTGATACTGAATGGTGTGAAAGTTGTTCTTTCTGTGTTATTAACCCCCACATTGTCTAATCTGAATTCTTATGAACTCAAAAGAGGAAAGAAAAGCTGAAACTTAATGGCCTTGTTCAAAGTTTGATGCTCAGTTTTCACTGGATGCTCCTAGCCTGGGTTTGTTAGTTTGAGTATCTGATTCTTCATGAACTGCATAAAATGTTCCTTTCAAAATATTCTTCATCTTTAGTTACTTTTTATTTATTTCTTACGAATATAAACAGTTTCACATTGATTCTAATTTGTTTTAGGCCTAAAATTCTATGTTTATAAATGAAACCCTAATATGTCTTTCTAAAATACCACTTTCTCCAAACACCTAAAGTTCCTCAGAAACTAAGATTCCCGTGGAGCTCTACAATCTTTGAGAAGCAAGAAGCTCTGCTTGCTAATTAGATATGTACTTTAGGCAATATTTCTAACTTTGGTATTGTGGAAACTTCGGTACTCCAATTTATGAAAATGATTGGAATACAGTCTCGAATATACTTCAGAATGTCACTTAGATTTCGACATGGTGAAATTATGAACATGACGACAGGATATCATAGTTGCTTTTGAAATTTCGTGTCAAGGGGTTGTAACCCATAACCGTAAGTATGGAAAGTCATCGAAACATTAAGTTTCGAAACATAGAAAATATACCTACATTATATTTTTGAAACATATAATTAACTGTAAGTTGCAACCCATAACCGTAAGTTTCAAAATATTATACCAACATAAAATATGAGTAGTGTTCGCCTAGTCATTGATTAAGAATTTTATGGTCTAACTAGATACCTAATATTAGATTTCCTTTATATTATAGTCACTTGTGATAAAATGAACATCTCTATGAGACTGTTTATCCTGTCCGGTCGTCCGGATATTGAAATTCTTGATTTAGGGTATAGGATAACCCAAATACCAAGCTAGCGAGGCGCATGTAAGCACACTGTAGAGATTTGAATCAGCCAATGCTCCAAGTTAGACAAGCTGTAACCAAGTACGTAATCCTTAAAAGATTTTCTCAGACTTTCTAAACCAGTTGATGGCTAAACAATAAACAAAGGCCTGTGGATGGCACCGGAAGTTTGCAAGCTGTAACAGACAACAATAAAATAACCAACCCTTTACCAGAAAAAGGACACAAATGGTTTGTATTCCTTAAATTTGGGTGTCTAATTGAGATACATCCAAAGAGGGAGGCTAGAAAGTTGAACAGAAACGAGTGATATAAGGGCAGCAATCCAAAGATTGTAACTGTTCGATAAAGAAAGTGGGGATCTTTCCTCCTGTTGTCCTACTACCAAGTCCAACCTTTTCCCCACTGGAAGCCAGTGAAGTGCCTTTACCCAGTTCATGGCCTCGTCTGAAAACGCAGAGTTATTTGACCGGAAAACTGAAAAATGTAACAATGTTGGTCGTACAGTAGGTCTAGACCAACATTATTTTGAGAGCTCACTGAATGCTTCAAGAAAAGAATGATGGATAATAAAGTGGTATTTTGATGTCGAGACTAATGGAGATTTCCTTTCTCATTTTCGGATTTCTAGCCCTTTGTTACCACCAAATTATGGAGGTTGCCAAATTCGAAGCAAGTCCCAATCACTAAATAGTAAATACAAATGGGGTTCTACTAATGTAAACATTTCTAGATTTAAGAACATTTTACTTTTCCACCAAGTTAATCTGATGACATATCACTTTCAAGAATACTTTTTAGAGAAAAAGAAAAGAAAGAAACAGCACAAATCAGAAACCATACAACTCTCTGATATCATATGGTTATTACAGTGCTTAACTATACTACTGGGTTCGTTTGATTATCTAACAGCATGTAATGACAAGAATTTTAGCATCTTTACATTCTAAGACCCATTGTATAAGAAAGCTACCCAGAAACTCATAATCCTAGATTACTCGTATTCTTATGCAGGAATACAAACACATTAGGAAGCAGTAATTTTCATTTCATACTGTCAGTTAAATCAGTTTTGAGGCCAAAGTTCAAAAGAAGAAAAGAGATAATATTATCAACAATATGTGAATAGATTCTCCACTATAAAGTCCACACTAATGGCATGATCATCATCCAAGAAAGAAGAAAACAAGATATGGAAAAGGGCAAGCAAAATCATCATAGGGGAAAAGAATAGAGAACACAGTAGGAAAGAACCAACCATGCACATTATCCCCCCTCACATGACCCAAACCCTACAAGCCAATACAATTACAGAAATTTGGTGCTTTGGTGGACCTACCAAGTCTTTTTTTCTTTGCAAACAGCTAGCACAGAGATGAAAGGATCTTTCTCTTTAAGCCAAAACAATATACGCACACATATGGTCACCACTCATTTGGATAACTATAGCCAATACAGGCAATACTAGACTTGAGAGACCCTTTGTCTGTTTTTCCTGCTCAAAATCAGAAGTGCCTATCTGATACATTGTTTAACCAAACTTGGGAAAAACATCATGGGATCACGGTTACGGTCATCGTCCAGTATGATGCTTTCATGGTGATGCTGATGAGGAGGTGATGGGCTTGTGCTTCTGCTGGTCTTTTGCGAAGCCGAAATCCTCAAAAAGATTCTGAATAATGGTGTCAAAAGTAGTAGAAATTATAACCAAGAGAACAAGCAATATGTTTGAGAAACCATAATAGGGCTGCATGATAGTAATATCACAGCCCCTTTCAGAAAAAAAAAATAAAGTAGCATCTTTTAAGTTCTAAAGTAGAACTTTTGGAAGAGTGAAGATTTGGGTCTTAAACTTTCTTCATATGAGAAGAGATGAATAAGTTACGTTATTGTTTAATGAAAAAAATTAACAACTTGATGTGAATAAAAAAGCTTATACGTGATGAAAAGGAGATGCATCGCAGTTTTTCAGGCATATATGGACATACCATGGCATCATTGATCGCATAAGCCACACAGTAGTGCTCCTGAAAATCAGCAGTATGATAAAGAATGATATACCCATCCAAATAAGTGAACAATTGACAATAAACCTATGTTTGTCTCCCAAATAACCACTACCTCCCAAATAAAGGGGAGCAATAGGGGTGATCCCAAATAAATCAGCAGTTTCCAGTACACAACAGAATGGTTGACACAATTCAGCCTCCAAATAAGACGACCAATGGATGCTTGTGACACTCACACCCTTGGTCACCCGGACTCGCTGTGGTCCATGAACCATGGGCCAGCGTATGTATATGCTGATATGTGCTTAAGCGTATGCACAAAACAAAGAGGAAACCAACTTTACTAATCTAGACCCACCACAGTAAATCCTTGTGGAATATATTTTTACCAAATAAATCCTAGCACAATCTTTATTTTACAACAGAAAGGAGGAGTTGACTTGCCTGCATCATGTGCCATTCTTCAAATTCATCAAACAATTCCAATCGTTCAATCCTAATGATCAAGACATCATATATGAGAATCTTGTCAAGAATGTTCAGAAATGATAGTGAGCTTGCCAGATAAAAAGTTGATAGAAAGAGCAAGAGCATAGACAGGAAAAACAAAAAAAGGGAAGGGAAAGGACCCTTCATATTCTAGAAAGAAGCATTAGAACCTCAAAAGGCAGAGATGGTACCACAACATCACAATGATATATGATCTAGGGAATCTAAACTGCAATGAAAATAATAAAGAACCTAAAATCAGGAAGAGGATTCCAGAGAAGTCCAGTGGGTGTCATTTTTTGTAAAGAATCAGCAAAGGCAGCTACCCTTTTCTAACATTCATTCCCTGAACCACCGTTTAAGTTCTTACCAGAGTTCTCAATATCTTTTGCTAAAGACATAAGTTATTTCAATAATTTTTATGATTTTTACAGAAGGACCAAGGATAAAACTGTGTATTTAAAGAAACACAGACACTAAATGCAACACTCTGGTAGCAAAACTTACGACCCAGATCCTATTATTTCCCAGATTCCTAGTCACAGAATTGGTAGAACATAATCTATCCCCTCGTTTCATCCCCAAGAAAATGAAGTGAACCACGCCCATGGAAAAGATGGATATACTACTCAAATAATTCCAAGATGTAGATCTTGCATACCTGCGTCTTTCTTGAGCGTCAACAAAAGTACTATATACTTTCAGCATGTCCCAGGCAAGAGCTCTCTGAAACCCCACAGATACAAAATCACAACATTAAAATAAAGATAACATCATTCAGTGAGATAGAACTAAAGGAGGAAATTGGCAAAGAAACCCCAACTCTACAAAAATAAAAATAAAAAATTCATTTTGAAAGGAAGCTGAACCATAATCATCATTTTGAATTGCAAATATATAAGAAGCACTCCTCTATACATGGCATAATTTGAACATCATATAATACAAAAGTTTTACTTGAATGATTTCAGTTACCTACAGCAAACAAAAAAAGTTGCCTTTTTATTTCAGCACATCTAGTTTCTGCTTTTCCAGCTACATTACTGCTCCATAATTCACTGTTGTAAATTGCCTAGTTACTGGTGTGTCATCATATACTGTATGGTCCAAAAGAGTTGTTAAACATGTACCTGCCATCCTTGATCAAGAAAAAGTCCTTCCTTTGCCAGCAATGTTGGCGTATCATGTATTCCCAAGAGTGCACAACCTCGACTCTGAAAATCAGAACACAATAATGCTCATTTTTTGTATTTATTCCGGTAATATGATATTTTATTGAGCAGCATAGCTTTGCCCAAAGTAATCCACAGATAAAATTAAGCATGAATAAGAAGATGTGAATTATTTAAAAAATGATAAGCTGTAGCCATGTAGCCTGTCTTCCAAGTGTTTCAAAATTGGATCCATTTATCACTAGTTCTTTTTTACATAGTTTAACTGTATAATAAAAAGTAGAGGTGCACTCCCACTCTACATGCAGTGCTTATGTGAAAGAACATGCAAACAGACTATCGTTCATAATCTATAGAGAAAATAAAAAAGATATTTGAGAAGAAAGAAGGATATAGACTTCATCTGCAGATATGAAAAAGTTCACTATCCTTGAATTTCCTATCATTCCTCTTCTAAGCATGTCCGAATTCCAGAAAAAAACATATTCTAAATAATACAGTTTGAGAGCCTAGTGAAACAAAGTTGCCAAGGTTAATTTTTTTTTTTTTTGGACAACTGACTCGCCAAGCTTAGGAATAAACAATTCCAGACAAAGCAACAATCAGGAGTGCATATATCCGTGGGTCTTGGCCAACTGGCCATATAAAGCAATGTTAATGAGCGATGTCTCAACGCACCACGGAAATATGTAGTATTGTTACATCTATCTGGGATTCAAAATCCACTCTTTTGTTTTCAACCAGTTATCAGAATGCTAGCTGACCCAGCTCAGGTACTAGTACTCCTATAGTCCTATAGTATCTTACACAGACAATGTAGCTTTTATGAAAAAACCAAAATATTTGCATATGCATCTATTATTATATTCTGTTGATCAAGATGAATATATTACTAATTTGAAAACCAAAACAATATTATAATCAATTTGTTATGATCTGTTGTTGGGATCATTTTGGTTTATTTCCACATTGATGAGCAATTTCCCACCCCACTGCTCCCTTTAATTTATTTTTCTTTTTCATTACATTTGTTACCTGTCATTAGTGAACTGAAAACTGAAATAACAGAAAGAGATAGATATGCAAGGGGCCAAAATGACTAAACATTTTAAAGATACATGCCAAATTATTCAGAATATAAACAAGAAAATAATGAAAAAGAGAAGTATAACACCTCCAAGTTTCTGATCATCTGGTGCCCAAAAGCATCATCTGGATGAATCTGTTGAAGCACCACAATGTAAACAAAACCATACACGCAAGAAACTCATATAAAACCACCTCTCTAATGTAATCTCAAATCAAAAGAAGCAAGAAAGATCGAACTAATGACTTCATAACTTGAAGAGGCATGTTACGGTGTTACCTGCTCATATAAGAAAAAAATGGCAGTTGAAAATGTTTTCGATGCCCAGCCAACTATGGCACGACTGGATTCTGGATCAATGTATATCAAAACGCATTCTGCAATTATAAAAGTTGGCAGGCTGATAATAATATCAGAATAAAATCAATAAATGAATCATGAAGAATCTAACTAAAAACGTAAAATATCACGACTTTCCATGATTTTATTAGGGAAGACTGAAGAAATCAAAATAAAATAAAATAAAAAGAAGATTGATTGATTGAAATCGTTAACCATACTGCAGGCTTTCACTAGACCAAAGGAGGTCGAAACAGGCCCTCTTCCATGAGCTTTCTCGAACGTACTACACTTATATATATAAATATATATATATATATATATATATATATATTCTTCCTTGCAATCTTTCTTGGCTCTTTATTAGCAAATTCCAACCTTCAATTTTATTTATCTAAAAGGAAAATATGTGTCTTACTTATTTCTCCCACATTCTCTGCTCAAAACATCACAGGCCTTATATTTTGTTTATAGAAACAAACAGGTCTTTTAGGTATTCCAGAAGCAGTAACCAACAATTTCAACAATAATTTTAGATGAAATTTAGAAGTGTAGACGAGTAATTTACGATACAACACTTTGTATTAGTATTAATAACAGAATCCTAGTGACACTAAAAGCATCAGAATTTTAACGAGGATACAATAGTTATTATTTGAAATGGAAGGGTCATGCTATGCCATAAACAAAGACACTGATAGCTCAAAGATCCATAGAATGTTCAAAGACGGTGATGAAATCCAATTCAACAAAGGAAGAATATTGCCTGTAAGCACATACCTAGGATCCATACCAGCCAAAGCAATGACCTCGTTTAATTGATGTATATCGCGTAAATCAACTGGAAGTAGCTTATAGTGGTCACTGAGCACTTCTCCTCTCTCTACAAAAGTAAAAATACTAAAATGATGTACTGAGAGGAGTTCAAATAGTTGAACCATATGCAACTACAAAAGAAAAAGTATTTTTCTTTCAAAAACAATCAAATGAAATAACTTGCTTACCCTGATAATAAGGATCGAAGTCATGCACCAAAGTTACAGTTTTTCTAAATTCAGGTACGTACTTAACAAATTCTCAAGAGCACTCAAAAAACGCATGTAGTATACATAGCACCAGAAACAAAGGAGTACTGACCTTGTGAGATTGATGCTGTTGCACTAATTTTGTCCCTCATTTGACTGCAGGTTTCAATAATTGTTGCCTTCTTTCTAGTAACCTACCAAGAAAAGACCATATAACTCAAGCTTCTTCGTTGATATAGGTGCAACCAAAACACAAAAAAGGGAGGACAACTTTATCTGTACTTGATGAATTAAATGCTAACTAATCCAAATCAGAGGGACGGTTAAGCATGAGTTCATCCACAAAGTATTGATCTTAAAAACATTTTATGTAAGTTGGCACACTGCTTCCACACAGCACATTCGTGTGTTGCCAACAGTACCCGTATGGTAATTAATGGTTTATAATTCACACCTCCTTAAAATCCAACTCCACATATAAATATGGTGCCCTGCCTTCATCCTGTCAACAAAGAGGTCAAGTAAAAGAAAGTGTCAGTAACCCCACACATACACACTGCTATCAACACATTGACAGACTGCAGGAGAAAAAAACAAAAATAAAGAACTATGAAACTTAACCGTACAACAGTTCGGTATATCCTAATCCCCAAAACTATCTGTAAAAGGGTTCATCCTATTTCGCAATTACAAAGCCAAACAAAGCAAATGCATACATCAATGCATCTCATCTACTAAAAGAATCAAGACACAAACCATGAAAACAAATGCACCTGCAACTGGAAATAAGTGGTATCAAACCCAGCTCCAAGTGACAATATCTGCTTCTTCAGCTCACCCTTTTCGCCGACTTCAGTGTCAAGAAACTGATTCAAAAGCTGGCGAAACGCAGCCCAGCGGGCAAAGTAACCTTCATTAAAGAATAAACAAAACCAAACCAAAAAATGAAAACTCTCCAACAGTGGATTAAATCCCAAGCTCTAAAACTCTTAACACAACAAAAAAGACATACCGCGGTTAATAATGGGTGATCTTCTGACAGGTCTCCTCACAAACAAATGGACATAATCGTCTTTTATGTAACCCTTTTTCACGCAGGACCTTAATCACAGCAAAAACAGTTCAAAGTTAGCAACTTTGTGTCTCAACTCAGCACCACCAAGCTTCTAAAGTTCAACTATTTTGGGTATTTTTTCAAGACCAAACAGAATGTAAGTGAAAATGAATATAGGATTCAACCAAGGACATCATGTTTTGTTGGGTTTTGTAGCGAAAATATATATATGCAAAATTAAAGTAGAGAAAGAAGGATAATTGGGGAGGGGTTAGAGAGAGAGAGGGAGGTACAGTTTGCTGGCAGATGCGTCGTCGTTAGTGGCCTGAACAGCTTCCTTGTTGCTCTGCCAATCAGCAACTGCCTTCGCCATCGTTTCTCTGAGATGCACAGGTTTTTCTTTCTTTCTTTCCCTCTTTTGTTTTGCGGGTCTATGTTTGGTTGCTTATGCCTCTCGCTTAAATACTTTCCTCGTTCTTTTACGGAAAAGAGAAAAACATTTATTTCTATTTTGTCTTCACTTCTTCTATTTTAAATTTTTTTATATTCAATATCATACGGAAAAATATACACCTATGTCGTAGATGAGAGGCCCGCTATGCCAAAAACGAGAGAAACCCCATCGCTCTCTTTCTTTTTACACGTCCCCCCGTCCTCACACGGGAGGGACATAAATAAAGGGGATCCTATCAACTTGTTCTGACCTAGGATAATAAGCTCATGAGCTTAGTCTTACCCCACCGCCAAAAGAATGAAGAAATGGGCCGATGAGAAGAGGCGACCTTTGAAGTTCAAGGAAGGGGACAAAGTCATGGTGAAGGTACTACCCCATCAGTTCCAAGTGTTTCGCAAAGTGCACAAGGGGCTAGTACGACGATATGAGAGTCTTTTTCTGGTAGTAAAGAAGGAAAGCTACACTGGGATTTGATTAAATGTCGAGGAATGTAGTTGCTCGAGTTTTCGAACTAGGTTTTGATTGAGAATTGAGTACTAAATCTTTATCGATTATAGCTCATGTATTATCGGTGAGCTAGAGGATAACACAGTAGTTATGAAGGTCATGCATCTATTGTTTGCCTCTTTTTTGTGTTTTTTTTTCTTCATATCTTTTACCATTTCTTACGTCTCTAACTACTGTAGTCAATCTATGCTTGCATAACACTGATATGACGGTGATGTTGAAGTGATGCATATCAAAAACATTCTTTCATTAATTTATTTTATCTTGTGTTTCTACGGATTTTCCGATTACTTTCAAAATATACTTGGACGGTTGTAGTTGCTCAATTTTGTATTTTCAATTTTAATGAACTTATATTCTTGATGGCGAAAGGATAGCCAACTCTTTGTTGGAACGTATTCTTGATGGCATGCTTGATTTTTGTGCCCTCTTGAATATGTCATTTACTTATAAATCATGTACAACAATCCTAATCAACAAGACTTCAAAATCTTGATGGAAGCTAACGTGTTGGTCTTTAAGGTCTAGTTTGGTATAGCTTCGTTTTTTAAAAAAATCAGCTTTTATCCGAACTTTTAGATTTTATAGTGTTTGGTAAATGAAAGAAAATCAACTTTTTTTTGAAAATTACAGGTTATTAGTAGCAGCTTTTAGAAGCAACCTGAAGGTTACTTTTAAAAGTAGTTGTCATTAAAAACATTAGAAATTAACAAATTTTATCTTGCCAGCACTTTTAAAACTAATATTTACCAAACACAAAAATGTTTTAATTCACAGCTTATTATTTTCGCAGTACAGCAGCAGCAGTTTTTTTAAAAATCACAACAATACCAAACTAACCCTAATTCGAGTGAGGACATCTTTCTAGTATGAAACCTTTTGTCTGTCTTTTAACTTGTCATCTGATTAGCCTGCTTTTTAGGTAATTGGTTGGATTGACTAGATCTAACTGACTTGTCTCTACTCACTAGAGAAGTCAAGCACATTTTCTTGTAAGTATATGCAATTTCAGATGCATATGTTCTTGTGATGTTACTGCTCCATAAGTTGTCCAGTCTGTATTCTATATATAGCTTTCTCACTTTCACTACCATGCTTATCTAGTGAACAGTACACTAACATATCAAAACAGATACCATGGGTTTATCCCTGTTCTTATTGGCATCCATGTGTATGCTTTCAAGTGTTCTGCTATTTCATGTCGCATGTGTTTGCAGTTTCTCTTCTTTGCTGCAATCCTGTCATGATGAGGAGAGGTCTGTCTTGCTACAGTTCAAGGAAAGCTTTATCATCAATTCATCTATTTCGATCTTGGTGCGTATCCAAAGGTTTTATCATGGAAACTGGGTGGCAAAAGTAACGACTGCTGTTCATGGGATGGTGTCGAATGTGATGAGAAGACTGGTCATGTGATTGGCCTTGATCTTAGTAGCAGTTGTCTCTATGGCTCTATCAACTCCAGTAGTAGCCTCTTTCATCTTGCTCATCTTCAAAGTCTGAACCTTGCAAACAATCACTTCAATTACTCTCGAGTTCCTTCTGCCATTAGGAATTTTCCAAGGCTCAGGTATCTTAATCTCTCTGACTTGATCTTTTCTGGTGAAGTTCCATCTGAAGTTTCACAGTTGTCAAAGGTGTCTACCCTTGATCTCTCTGTCAATCTTGATAGGTTTACTGGTGAAACTTTGTTGAAAATGAATACATCCACTATGACTAGACTAGTTCAAAACTTAACCAGTCTACAAAAGCTTCATCTCAGTTTTGTTAACATATCTTCGCCAGTACCTGATTCCATGGAAAATTTATCGTCTTTGACATCTCTCATCCTCAAAGATTGTGGGATCTTTGGTGAATTCCCCACAAGAATTTTTAAACTGCCAAACGTAAAAGCTCTTAGTGTGAGGTTCAACCAAGATCTCTTTGGTCATATGCGCGCCTGAATTTAATACAAGTAGTCCTCTCGTGTCATTGATACTTGCCGGCACTAGTTTTTCCGGAAACCTGCCTTCTTCGATTGAAAAGCTTGATTCATTGAATGAGTTGGATGTCAATGCATGCAGTTTCTCTGGGGTGATTCCATTTTCAGTTAGTAATCTTCGGCAGCTCAGTTATTTGGACATTTCAGAAAATAGGTTTACTAGTCCAGTCCCTGCATCCTTAGCAGACCTTACCCAGCTTACATATTTGTCACTTTCTTATAATAATCTTAGTTCCGGTCCTTTGTCTTGGGTTGGCAAGCAAAATAAACTTTCTACCCTAGAACTACGAGGCATCAATTTAAATGGTAATATTCCAGCTTCCCTTAGCAACCTCACACAGCTCAATTATCTTTATCTTCGTGCTAATGAGCTAACTGGTCCAATCCCACCTACGCTAGGTAACCTTAGCAGACTAGTTAACATAGAACTTACTGAAAATAAACTCTATGGGCCATTTCCTGAGTCATTCTATAGTATCATAAACCTCCGGAACCTTCGTCTGGATTCCAATAGCTTGAGCGGTGTTGTGGAGTTTGACAGGCTTCACAAGTTGGAAAATGTCATCCAAATCTCTTTTTTTCTATGAACAAACTGGAGTTGGTCACTGCAGCTAGATCCGCAAATGCAACTCTTCCACAGCTCCGGGTTCTAGGGTTGAGATCATGCAACATAAGAGAGTTTCCAAATTTCCTAAGATTCCAACAAAAATTGCAATGGTTGGACCTTTCGGCAAACAAATTGCATGGGGAAGTACCAAAATGGTTATGGAACACAAGCACTGAAACTTTGCAGATGCTGGTCATTTCTGACAACTTCCTTTCAGGCTTTGGCCAACCTCAAGCTGACCAACATGTAGTTGTTCTTCCCTGGCTTAACCTACGAGTGTTGAGCTTTTCTAACAACTCGGTACAAGGACCCTTACCAATACGTCCACCATACACCGACATTTATTACGCTTCAGATAACAAACTATCTGGAGAAATTTCACCACTGTTCTGCTATCTTACTTCTCTTCAGTTCCTTGACTTGTCAAACAACAACTTGAGTGGCATGCTTCCACAGTGTCTTGGGTACTTTAGTGAGGATCCGGCTCCTCTAAAGTGAGCAAACCATAAAGTTAGTAAATTTCATAAAATCTCTAACATCCATCTAATCTAATGGTTCAAATATATCTACGTTAAATAAAATCATTTATTTGAAAATCTATTCACTTTTTTCTATAAAAAAAATTTTTCTACAAAAAAAAAAACTAATAAAAAAGTGGTTGTATATCGTGATATATATCTTCATCGATCTTTGATCAAGCGAATCTTCATATCTGAAATTCTGAATTGATAAATAACTTGATGATCAGCTTTGAATGAAAAGAATATATGAAAAGCCTTCATTTCATTCATTCCAAAGTGGTTTCACAAGTTTCTCTTCCTGTAGTCTCTAGACCCTAGCCTCCGTAATTTGCATTATATTGATTTCTGGTGATGATGGCCATGGGTTTTCCAATATAGTTGGTTTTTCTGTATATAATTGAACTGTAGCTAGGATCGATCTACCCAATTTTTTTCTAAAGCTTTTTGTTTATAATTCGGTTAAGGTAATCACAATTGTTTATGAATATTGCAATAATCTTATAAGCACCGAAGCATTCATATGCACCATGAATCTTTGCAACTTTGCTTTGCTGAAAAATCCATGGAGTTGAAGCAAACGTTTACAGAAGAGAACAAAGATGGAGGTTAAATAAGAAAAAGAAAAAAAAAAGAAGAGAAATAAAGCATTTAGAGTTATTGTCAATGTATAAAAGAATTTTCAACATTTTTTGTAATGAATTGATGCATGTGGATATTTTTGAGCCATTTGATTAGATGGAGGTTAAAGATTTTATGAAATTTACTAACTTTATGGTTTGCTCACTTTAGAGGAGCCGGATCCTTCTGGTTGGGAACTCTTCCAGAGTTGAAAGTTTTGGCATTGCGCAGTAATGGATTCCATGGTGTGTTGGGTAAACCTGAATACAGTCATGGTTTCCCCAAGTTGCGCATTTTTGATCTGTCTCACAATAATTTCACAGGTCAGTTTCTGATTGACTACATCTTTTCTGAGAATGCTATGATGAGAGTGGACATCAATGTGAACCAGTCAACATATATGAGGGCAAAAAATAATTTTGTGGCCAGTGGCTTTTACATGTCTGGTGGTTTTGCTTACTCAATGAGCATTGCAACTAAAGGTTTGGAGTTGAACTATCCAAGGATTCAAGAAGCCTTTGCAATCATTGATATCTCAAGCAATAGATTTGAAGGGAGTATCCACGAATTAATTGAGAATCTTAAGGGGCTTCGCTCTCTCAACATTTCCAATAACTTCTTCACTGGTTCCATTCCATCCTTCATGGGAAACTTAACACTGCTTGAATCATTGGATGTTTCCCAAAACAAGCTTTCAGGGGAGATTCCTCAACAACTGATGCAGCTCACTTTCCTTGCCAAGTTCAATGTCTCCCACAACAATCTCACCGGTCCTATACCACATGGAACCCAGCTTACTTCCTTCGACATCACTTCCTATGAAGGCAACCCAGGATTGTGTGGAGATCCATTGCCGAAGAAATGTGGAAGTCCTTCACTTCCACCTTCAAGTGTAGAAGAAAATGATTCAACTGAACTTATTGATTGGAAGTTTGTTGTCATTTGGAAGTGGGTTGATTGTTGGAGTAGTTCTTGGCTTCTTGCAGATCTTTTGATCACAAGGTTTCCTGAGCGGTTTATCGAAATTGTTGGAATGATCACACCAAATAAAAGGAGAAGAAAGAGGAGGAGAAACTAAAATTGAGCGGTCTCCAGTTGCTTTCTTTTGCTCTTGTTTCCCTGTGTTCTTTCCCCTGTGTCTGCTGTTTGTACTTGTAATTTGGTTGATGGATGCATTAGCAACCAGAGTAATTGCAGTAGTTGTTATAAAGATGAAGAAATAACGTATCACATATGCCAATAAAAATTTCAGAATGATGCACATAATGATTGTATTACATGCCTCTACAATTCTACATTTCTACATGAATGAAATAAGGTGTTTAATATATGTTATCAAGACCAGCTTATATATACATGACCTTTTCACCGAGGGATCTTTTTTGGCCATTTTGAAGGATATAGCATTTCACCAATCTCCTGATCAAAATTTTTCATCTCCACAATTCAGTAGTTCAGTCTATATGAGTAGAGCACTCACGCAAAACATGCTTTGGAACGATTAATGTGTTTTGCCACCAGAAATAATCATATACCACTTTGTTTGGTCTTGGATTAGGAGGTGATGGTAAGGCCATGTTTATGATGGTAAAGTGAAAAACGAACAGCAAATGATTCCAATGCAAAGCGGAAAAAAGAAAGAAAGAAGAAGACAGAGTTATAAATGCGCAGAACATTTATTTATTTTATTTTTTGTAATATGAGAGAATGAGGATTGCAGATGGAAAGAAGCAGAGTATCAGAGTATTTATCACAGAACATGTTGCCAACAATATTACAGTATCTCTGATCAAAACAAAAAGAAATCATGAAAGCAGAATATTAGTTTAAGGTAACTAAAACTAATAAGATATTTGTTTAAGGAAACTGGTTTGTTTGAGGTAACTGGTTTGGAATGGAATGGAACGGAACTGATGAGATAATAAGATATCAAAACAGATACGTTCTCCCTGTTCTTAATGGTATCCATGTGTATGCTTTCAAGTACTCTTCTGTTATTTCATGGCTCGGTTGCTAACAGTTTCTCTTATTTGCTGCAATCTTGCCATGATGAGGAGAGCTCTGCCTTGCTAAAATTCAAGGAAAGCTTTATCATCACAAGACAGATATAGATTACAAATTGGTAGTGGATGACTTCCAGTCTAATATAATCAAGCACTCTAGTCTAAATTTTTCTCGCTTCTTCGGAGTTGCATTAACAAATAAGAATTGCGATTTACAAACCGGTAAGTGGATGACTTCACTAATTCACTTGACTTGGCTGAGGTAACAAAATCTTAGTAGCTTATGGAAAATACCCCTTTTGGGTTGCTCAGTTGAGGTGACCTTGACTGAAGCAGAAGTTAAATTCAACAGACTATCCAATGAGGCTCCTTGTATATGCCTACTATCATTACTATCAACAAATATTCCAATAACCAATATGAAAATTGTGGTTGATCATTATTTGGTTGCATGATTTAACTGGTTTATGCGTGTTATTGGCATTAACTCCTCTAGGAAATCCTTGCTACACTTCCACTTAGGAATACCGCATCGAAATTACTATCAAAGTCAAGCACTCCAAACTGGGTTGAGATGCTGAAGTGCATAACTAGAAAGAATTGACAGACATTATTTCAAGTTGTGCATCTTGTTTGAAAACTAGTTTTGCAATTAATATTTCTAATTTTGGAGGTTTAGCAACCGAAAAATTAGTTAAATCTGTCAAGTATCTCACTATCTCTCATAATAGTTCAGCCCGGCCAATATCTGAAATAGCCCAGCGAAGTTAGGTTGCGTTTGTTTCCGCTTAATATTTATCTTCAACTTGAACAAAATGATAACTCAAAATAATAGTTGGTAAAGACAAGTAATCCGTCTTAGTTCTTTTGGAATCTAATCCAATAAAAGATGCTATCGGCAAGGTCATGCGTCCTAAAAGAAGCATTTGGTCTATGTATCCATTTGTTTGCATAAACTACTAATTATATCTCTTTCACATAAATATTGCTTGATACAAAGAGAATTTTCAAACAGATTTTAAAAATTAAGCCATCGAGTTGATCAGTGTTTGAGAATATCGATAATAACAAAACCGACAAGATAAGATGAATACATTTAGAAGCGAAGCTGACTCGATAGATCACGACTAAGTGATCGAAGTTGAGAGGAGGTAAAATATCCCTCCAAGTCCAAAGTCAGTTTCACATTGAAATCGATGGGGGCTAGAACCCTTCTATTTTATTTAGTAAAATTGGGAGGTTCTAGTCTTATGGAAGTATCTTATAAGATATTTCAACGATTTCCCGTTCTTCTTTTGAGACAAACGATTGCTGTGTATCTGGGTTTCCCTTTTTATATTAACTCTGCAAGAACAACAAAATCTTTTTTGTCAATTTTCAGTGTGCCTAGGTTTAAAACTTTAAATTGTCAATGTCTGTTGCACAAGGTATCGAAAAATATAGGACATAGCTTCAAATAAATCGAAACTCAAGGGTATAGAACATCTACGTGCAGATTATTACAATATCAAATAGGGGCGCAAGTACTCTCTAGCACTTCGAAATCTAAAGGGTTATTACACTGTTATTATAATTATATAGTTTGAAGCAGAGTTTGTTAGCTAGCGCTAGCTATAAATATGGAGAACATTTCTCTAAACTCATGGAGGGGGAGAATGTGAATGGGAATGGGAATGGGAATGGCCGAATGGGTATTGACATGGAGTTTTCGAAAGCTAGGCTCACAACCATCATTCGAAAGAAAAAGAAAATTCTCACAGTATGTTGCTTGTGGAAGTTTTCTAGGTTTTAAAATGAATTATGTCATTTTAGTGAAGAATTAAAGATAGTTAATTAAAGATGTTATTGCCATGGCTGATGCGTATCTTATGGGTTAATTGCCTTGAACGAATTCGTGCCACGAATTTTCTTTATTATCATATTCTTCGTGAGGGTAACGCAATGGCTAATAAAATAACGAGTTTCGGTCAACATCTTTAATTTGGTATGATTCTCCCCCATCTGAACTTCTCTCATTTTTGCATATGGATGTAATGGGTAATCCATACCATATGGCGGGTTAATATGTCTGGAGCTTATCTTATTTTATGTTGCTGTATTCACTTTGGGGAATGGAGAAGGCCAAGTTGGAGACTTTCGGATTTATTGTTGACCAGAATAGACTGCTTGTGTTATTTTCTTATGGTT
>NC_020497.1:8020448-8021670 GCF_000184155.1 Fragaria vesca subsp. vesca
CCTGGGCCCTTCGTTTTAAATTGCCCAGTCTGCAGAGTTCGAGTTGGATCTAGTAGGAGACGAGGCATAGTCACCCGCTTTTCGGCCAGTTTTCATCAGTAGGTTACCTGTTCAACCTACTCGTGTTTTCTTGCTTCCGCTTGTGTTTAGTAGCTCTGAATACTTTAGAATTTTGTATATTATGTGATATTCAGAAGCGTTAAATTAAGAGTGTAATATGAAATTTTCGAGTTAGGGTTGTCCATCTGCAAGGGAGATTTTCTTAATCTTTTCAGTAAATTTTCCTTGGAGGTGGTCCCCGCACGACTTACTCCGGGTTTCAGGGTGAATTTCGGGGTGGGTCGTGTCATTATAAATTGAACAATGATAATAAAAAATTTTCTAACAAAAATTAGACGAAATAATATGTAAAAAGAGGTACCAAATAGTAAATATATATTAATTATATTAAATAATGAAATATTTCATAAATTAAGGGTATTTTAGGCAGTTTGAGATGTGTATTAAGTATAATACTGAAATGAAAAACTTGATATGTGGTGTATTAAGTAAAGGGTGTGTATTAAGATATTAGGGGTGTGTATTTAAAATTTCTCTAAAAGTTGTTATGCCCCAATTTGAGAAAGCTTTCCCAGAGTCCTTCAATACTAACCATTGGACTACCTCCTTGTGGGATAGACCAGGCTTTCTCAACTAGGGATGTGTGCGGTTTTATTTCGGTTTTGACAAAACCGGAAACCATACTGAATATAAATTTCAATTTGATTCGGTTCGGTTTTGCATTTCAATTTTCTTGTTTTTATAGGCATATATATGCTAAATAAATAAAATTTATGACAATTACTCTACAATAATGCTAACAATCTATAAAAATGTAACCTAATGAATAGTTTGAAAGTTTAATACACGACAATTGCTAAAGAATTAATTAGGAACAGACCAAACCGACACTCTATGATACCATAATTTGAAAAGAATTAAATTCAGTTTACCCCTATGAGGTTTGGGAGTAATTCATGTTAATCCCTATACCTTCAATTTCATCAGTTTACCCCTCAAACTTTTGAATTTTCCTCAACCGTGACCAATGTCCTATCTTTTGTCAAAATCAGACGTTAACTACTGATAATTTTAACCTTAACTGTGGGCCCGTATCTAGAATTAACGGTCAATTCAAACGGAATATGAGAATTTGGGCACGGCAGACAGAAATTGAAGAGTT